>NC_087169.1:15433641-15438641 GCF_035594125.1 Scylla paramamosain
GTTAGTGATTGAAGTGAGTAAGTTTTGGTAAAATTTATAGAGTTACCAAACCTACCTTGCACCACAGCTATTGGCACCTAATCTCTCTCTCTCTCTCTCTCTCTCTCTCTCTCTCTCTCTCTCTCTCTCTCTCTCTCTCTCTCTCTCTCTCTCTCTCTCTCATTTGCATAAACCTGTTACTCCTCACTGCAATAATTCTCATAAAGCTTAAAATCATATGAGGTAATACACTGCACTCACCTTTAGTAAATTCTGTAATTATTTGGCAACACTCAGTTAGTTTCCCCTTGCAGGTGTCATTTTTTCGGTGCCGTACAAGGGAAGTACACGTGTATCAGTGCAGCATTCCATTATTTTGACGTATTATGAAGGGGTGGCATCGTTTCCCTTCCTCACTAAACTTCTTGTAATTTTAATGTGTCTTAGTGAAGCGAAGGGAAGGAGATGGAAGGGAAAGGGACGTTGCTCTTGTGTTTCAAGTCTCTGCGTAATGTGGATGTAACAAGGCTTTCATGCTTCCCTGCGTGTGATTGTACTGGTGTTGATGATACGTTAACCTCTACAGTTTTATTAGTATTTGTGTTCTTTCTCACATATAGGTGTACTAGCTAAGGTAACCAAAATTCATATATAAAAACTCCATTGAGGTGCCAGTCCCCTCATTATTACTGGTTAACATTGCGTAAACACTCTATTTATTCCTTTCTGATATTTTTAGAGTTGAGCTTCCTGTGTGTCAGTTTGTCTATTCTATCAATATTTACTCTGGCCACGGCTGTCATACCTTGCGGAACAACATTTGGGGACTATATTATCCAGTCTGGCGATGTTGTTTGTGAAAATAGGACTTTGTCATGGTTACCTGTGTTGGAGTTTGGGGGAGTGCTACCTACGTGTTATTAGTTGAAATTGTAAATGGACAGGTAGTTAAGTAGGCTGGAAGATACGTAGGTAGGTAGGTAGACAGGTATACAGGTGACAAGTAGTTAGGTAGGCAGGTATAAAGATAGATAGATGGATAGATAGATAGACGGGTAGATACATGTATAAATAGATAGGTAAATAAATAGTTAAGGAGATAGGTGGTTAAACATAAATAGATAAGCAGAAAGAGGTAGATAAATGAAGTGAAAAGGAGAGAGAGAGAGAGAGAGAGAGAGAGAGAGAGAGAGAGAGAGAGAGAGAGAGAGAGAGAGAGAGAGAGAGAGAGACCGCGCTGTAGTGTTTTTTACGTGAATGCAAAGGGAACAGGAAGAGAAGATAGGATAAAGAAAGGAGAAAAGAAAAGGGAGTAAAAAGAAGGATTTGCCAATAAAGAAGAGGAGGGAGGGAGAGAAAAAAAGAAGAAAGGATAAAGTACCATTTAAAGATGTAAGGTGGAGGGAGAGAAGAAAAGAAAACAAAGGATGAAACAATAAACTGAATAAATGTAGGAATAAAGTAACAAAGAACAATATAGAGAGAGAGAGAGAGAGAGAGAGAGAGAGAGAGAGAGAGAGAGAGAGAGAGAGAGAGAGAGAGAGAGAGAGAGGTGCCATATGATTTAAAGAGCTGTGAGGGGAAGAGGGTCTCACACATTATGAGGAGATGAGGGGAGGATGACACGCGAGGGAGAGATGAGGTTACTTCTCCTCTCTCCCTTCTCCCTCTCCCTCTCTCACTCCCCTCTCCTACTTCCCCTCTCCCTTTCAGCCTTCTTATCTGTCTTTCCCCTCACTAATGGTTCCCTCAATATGGCTACCGTCCAGATAGCCCTCTCTCTCTCTCTCTCTCTCTCTCTCTCTCTCTCTCTCTCTCTCTCTCTCTCTCTCTCTCTCTCTCTCTCTCTCTCTCTGTTCTTACTTTATGTTCTTCTGCGTTCCTCATTTTCTTTTTTTATTCCCTCTTCCTTCTTTTGCGTTCCGTCGTTAAGTTTGAGTTATCTGCTCTCTCTCTCTCTCTCTCTCTCTCTCTCTCTCTCTCTCTCTCTCTCTCTCTCTCTCTCTCTCTCTCTCTCTGACTTCCTATTTTTCCTGTTTTTTCGCGTTTTCATTTGCATTTGCTTTTACCTTTCCTTCTGTTTTTTTCCCCTCCTCCGCTCTCTTTTTCTTCTTTGTCTTCATTTCCGAACACTGATGTCATTCTACCTCACTCTCCTCACCTCGGAAAGACCCTTCTCTCCATTTCTTTTCCTCCAATACCTCCATCCCTCCACCTTTTTCCCCTCCATTTTCCCTCCCTCTGCCTTCGTGTCTCCTCTCAATCAGCGGGAAAAGGTAGAGACGCCTGGTTACCTCCCTCACCTTTTTGGAGAGTTTCCTCCTTCCTACCTCCTTCATTCCTTCCGTGTTTCTTTCGTCTTTCTTTCTGTTTCTTGTTTCCGTTCATCTATCTCCTTTATTTTCTGTTTTTCTATCTTTTACTCTTTGTGTTCAATTTTTCTTGTTTTTTTCGTATTTGTTTTTCGTTATTTCATTTTTCATTTTTCTTTTTTTGTTTTCTGTAGTTTTTTTTTTCGTTATATATTGTTTTGTTATTCTGTCAAATCACCTTGTTTTTCTTCTTTCCTTGCTTCCTTTCCCCAGCATATTATCATATTATTGTATATTATCTTTTATTTTCTATTTTTTTATTTCATTCATTCGTTATCTTCTTTTTTCCTTGTTTCTCGTATTGTTTTCCTCCATTCCATCTTTATTTTATTTATTTCTTTTATTTTGTTTCTTGTGTTTATTGTTTCTCTTTTCATTTATTATTTTGTTATGTTTTCTTCCTTGTTTACTTTTTTTTATTATTTCGTCATATGTTCTTGTACTTTATTCCTTCTTGCTATTTCTTCCTTGTTTCTTTGCCACTTATTTCCTTTATTATTATTTTTTTTATCTTCCTATACTTCTTTCTCTAGTACGTACCCATATTTCTTTATATTTTTCTTCTTTCACATTTCCTTTATTTTTCTATTCTATCATATTATTGCATCTCATTCTTCCATCATTTCCTCTCATTTCTTCATTCCCTGCCACTCAATTTTCCCCTTTTTTAATTATTTTCCTTATATTTCTTTCCCTAGTACGTGCCCATCCTCTCTTCTCCCATTTTTCTTCCTTCACGTTTTCTTTCTTCATTATTTTATCGTATTGTATTTTATTCCTCCATCATTTCTTCTCGTATCTCATTCACATATTTTCCTCCTTTTATTTTCCCATACCTTCTGTACGTACCCATCACTCTCTCTCTCTTCTCCCGTCACTCACTCGCTTTTCCCATCCATTACACCCATCCCTTGCTGTCTGTTCCTCCTTCCCTCCCTCCCTTCCACCCCCTTTTCTTCTCTCCGCCCTCCTTCCCTCTCTCCACCCCCCTGCGGCCATAGATGCATTATGGGTCATCTATACACAAGTCCCTCCAAGATCCTGGGTATATGGGGCAAGAAAATGCTTCCACAGACGAATGAAGCTTAATTGATATCTTAGTTCTACATTCCCTTGCCTTATTTTCTTTTTTTTTTCGTTTTCTTTCTTTCCTTCCTCGTGTGTTTCCGTTTTGTTTCCATTTTCTTTCATTCTTTTCTTGCTTTTCACTTTTTTTTGGTTTTCTTATCTTCTTCCGGTGTGAATTTCCTTTTTTTTTTCTCTATTTTTCTTCCTCATTTTCATGGCTCTCTTTCATGATTTTTTTCTTTTCAACTTTCATCCCTCCTTTCTTTTTTTCACTGTTTCCTTATCCTTTTCCTGTCTCGTTTTCTTCTTCCATCTTCTGAATTTCTTTTTTTTTCCCTCCTATTTTAGCTTTCCTCTTCACTTGTGCCTTTCCTTCTCTTATTTTTTTCCTTTCCTTCACAACCTGCAGTCTTTTTCTTTCCTATCTTATTTCTTTGTCGTCTCTCATCTTCTTTTCCTTTTCGATATTTTGTTTTTTCCTTCTCTATCTGTCTGCTTCTCTTTTCCTCCTTTCTCCTCTTCCCCTTCCTTTCTCCTGTTCCCTTCTTTCTTTTTCACTTACCACTTCTCCTTCTCTTCCCCTTCCTTTCTTCTTCCCTCCTCTTTTCTCGTCTTCCCTCTTCTTTCTCCTCTTCCCCTTCCTTTCTCCTCTTCCTTTCTCCTCCCTTCCTTTCTCCTCCTCTTCCCCCTCCTTTCTACTCATCGCCGTCCTTTCTCCCTCCTTTCTTCCTTCCTCTCCTTTCTCCTCTTCGCCCTCCGTTCTCCTTCTCTTCCCTCTCATTTCTCCTTTTTTTCTCCTTCTCTTCCCACTCCTTTCTTCTCAACCCTTTCTTCTCTTCCTCCTCCTTTCTCCCTTTCTCCTCTTTCCTCTGCTTTCTCCCCCTTCTTTTCTCCTTTTTCTCCTGCTTTCTTCTCATTCCCACTCCATCTCTTCTCTTAGTTTTCATCCCCCTCCTTTCTCCATCTCTTCCACCCTCCTTTCTTTTCCTCCGCACCCCATCTGCTTTTCTCCTTCCACATCCAACCTAACCTCCTCCACAGCCTCCGCAAGGACCTGCAGCCAGCGAGGCGTTTCCGGCCCCGTGGACATGTCGGCTCCATGCACAAGCAGGTGGAGAGACTAAGAAATACGAGTGTTACCCATTGCGTATAGAAAAGAAAACGAGCGTGACTGGCACTCTGTTTTCGTTTGAAGTTTTCTTTGGTGCATTGTGTTTGGAGAGGTAAATGTGCGTAAATTGTACTTTCGTTTTTGGCTGTGTGTTTTTTTATGTGTTTTTTTGTTTATTTGTTTGTTTACGTATTGCGTTTGGAAAGGAAAATGTGCATGAATACTTCCGTTTTCATACGTTTGTTTATTTTACTAACTTCCCTTCATTATAATTCCCTGTATCTTGAAAATTGCCCCCTGGAACTCTCAAAAAATTCCTAAACTATTGATATTTGAACTTCTTACACCTCCATTTTTGTTTACACCTTTTACCTATTGCCAACCTTACTGTCATTCCCTAGAGGCAAAACATTACACCCACAAACACTAACTAAATCAATTACCTGTAACTCAATCACACTCTACAAGAC
>NC_087169.1:15446141-15453641 GCF_035594125.1 Scylla paramamosain
GCCCCAGCCCTCGTCCCTCCTCGCGCCCCATCGTAGCCGTCCCCCCGAGGTTGCAGTTTTACGGAGATTGTCGTCTCGTTGTGGCCTGCGTCCGCGACACCTCAAGATTTCCCGGGCGTGAGTTAGTGGCCGCTAATGGGACAGCCTGCGCGGGTCATCTCGGGCCTTCCGGGACCAGGCGCTGCTTTCCTCGCTGTATTTTTGGGGCGGCGACGGGAAAAAGATTATTGTTATTATTCTCTCTTTTTTCTCTGACGTGAGCTGGATAAGGGAGGCTGCATGAGAAAGATTTATTATTATTATTATTATTATTATTATTATTATTATTATTATTATTATTGTTATTATTATTGTTATTATCATTATTTCTTTTGTTCGTGTTGTCCTTAGTGTAGTTATTTCTTTCCTTCCCTCGCCTAACGGATATTGTATTGGATTTTACCTGAGAGAGAGAGAGAGAGAGAGAGAGAGAGAGAGAGAGAGAGAGAGAGAGAGAGAGAGAGAGAGAGAGAGAGAGAGAGAGAGAGCTTTCATATTCTTCTGAAACGTACCAACTTTTTTTTTCTAGCCATAAAACATATCTTTATCACTTTTCCTCCTCCTCCTCCTCCTCCTCCTCCTCCTCCTCCTCCTCCTCCTCCTCCTCCTCCTCCTCCTCCTCCTCAAAAATAGAGAAACGACGTGGTATTATCATATATATTGTCATTAAGGCTCGGGGAAATATAAAGCCACACGGATTATTTACGCTCAAGTTGTGTCGCGAAATTTTTTGACTTTATACGAGAAAGTCCTTGGCATTCTTTAAGGAGTCTTTGTGATGTGCAATGAGCTGCTTGTGACTTATGGGGGGATGAGTCTCTCTGTTTATTTCTTCATTTATTTATTTATTTCAGTGTGTATTGCATCTGCTCTCTCTGTTGCAGGACTCGCGTTTTCTGTTGCTTTGAGGTAGAAAACTAGCTGCCCCTGCTTGAATTTACATTCTTATGGTAATTTCTGTATTTTATTTTTCCTTTTTCATAAGTCCACTACGCTTAGAAATTTGTTGAAGGTCATTAAGATAATCCTACACACACACACACACACACACACACACACACACACACACACACACACACACACACACACACACACACACACACACACACACACACACACACACACACAGAAGCACACGGACGCACACTGCTGTAGTCTTTGATGTACAATGAAGTTTACCTTTGACGTTTTATCCATGAAAGGACTCTCACGACCCATTCATTTGCGGTAGTTTACAAATGAATGACCTGCCTGTGTCTGTGGAAATAATGGCTAGTGTGTGTGTGTGTGTGTGTGTGTGTGTGTGTGTGTGTGTGTGTGTGTGTGTGTGTGTGTGTGTGTGTGTGTGTGTGTGTGTTGGTGGGGTATTTTTTTTAATGTGCTTCTAAATGTTTACAAGTCTAGCGAGCACAGGAAAATATAATCAAATAAAGGAGGAAATCTCTATAGAGAACAGAATATATGATTACCAGAGAGAAAAGGAGAAAAGGAAATTAGTCCAGAGAAAAATAGAATAGGAAATAACTATAGAGAAAAAAAAACAATAGGAAATTACTGAGAGAATAGGAAATAACTGTAGAGAAACAGAATATGAAATTATTATAGAGAAAAATATAGTAGGAAATAATAATAGACATAAGATTAAGAAACAAAAAACACGAAATCTGACGTCCTCATCCCGTTTTCTCTCCCCAGGCGAGGGAAACCGTTAACTTGACCAGTGCAATACGTGGGGGACTGTTAATAAAAAGTAAAGTCATCGCGCAGGCAGTTGGAGCAAGAATTTTAAAGCACAAACAATCTTTTCTGAGGGTGAGATGGATTGTGTGTTTCCTCAGGGCAATTCCGTGCTGCGCCGCGAGGGTACTGCTGTTGCAAGTGTGATGCTGCAACACTGCGCAAACACTTGTGGGGATGAAATCAGGAAGTGCGTGTCTGTGTGTTGTGTTGGAATGCTTGTATCTTTCTCTCTTATTCTTGCCTCTTTTCCTGTCTTTTAATCTTTAACTTATTATTGTGGTAAAGTGCTTGTATCTCACTCTCTCTTGTTCTTGTTTTATTTTTTCTTAATTTCATAATCTCTTTAAGTATTTTTGTGTCGTGTATATTCAGTATTATATTATTTCAATCTCATAATTTCCTAGCGTTATTATTATTATGTTGTGTTGTGTTGTGTTGAATGCTTTTATCTTCCTTATCCTTGCTTATTTCAATCTCTTGGTCTCTTACTTATTATTGTGTTGTGTATATATTTAAAATCACATTCATTCTTACTGTTAGTGCTCCACTTTTAATTTGATTATTTTTTAAATCAATTGACTCGTTTATTTACTTATTGTTTTATTCTACAAAGTTGGATTGTTGTTTTTATTGTTGTTGTTGTTGTTGTTGTTGTTGTTGTTGTTGTTGTTGTTGTTGTTGTTGTGCTTCAACTAATTCACAAGCATGATCTGAATAATAAATAGATGAGTGAATGATTGAATAAATAAATAATTAAACAAATAGATAAATAAATCGGTGATTGAATAAATGATGGAAAGAATCTCTCTCTCTCTCTCTCTCTCTCTCTCTCTCTCTCTCTCTCTCTCTCTCTCTCTCTCTCTCTCTCTCTCTCTCTCTCTCTCTCTCTCTCTCTCTCTCTCTCGCCCCCCCTGTGTTTCCCCAGCGGTCACGGCTTTCAGGTCTTGTTAACGGAAAACAACAAACATTTACTTAATTACGTATTACATTGTGCATACAAACCTATTATACATTTTTTTCCTTATAATAATAATGATACAATAGCCTTTTTGTAATCGTGTTTTTCCACTAATTACCAGCGCAGTAGTTCATGCATCAGGTGAGTGGTTGCTTTTGTGTCCCGGGTAAATAATCTCCCTGAACACCCAAATATTATGAAAGAAATACCCTTTTATTATTAAAATGGTAATGAAGAATCTGTTAATTTCCCTTGTTATATTTATCTTGTTATAACGTCTTTTCCCACACAAGGGTTTAGTTACTGTTGAAATTTTGCTGGTATGGTTGTTCTTCCTTTACCTTCCTACCACTGTAAAAACTATGTGCATGGAGACACAGGAGAGGAAAGAGGGAAAACAGAAGGCGATTTAGTCTCTAACCTACAAAAAAAAGTACCTACGAGAGTTTAGCATAAAAAAAAATAGTCAAAAAAGTTATAGGCATTAAAGGAGAAAATTTGTCTAGCAGTGAAAGGGGTAAAGGAAGGCAGACTCATGTTGTGTTATTTCGTTCATGATGGTTGGGGTTTAAATGTCTCAATTTGATAATCCTGTTGGTTTTATTACACGAATGTTTGGAAATTGAGGTGTTCTTGCTGATATAAATTCTGGATATGTACATTAGCGTAAAACAAGGTCATGAAGTGTGTGTGTGTGTGTGTGTGTGTGTGTGTGTGTGTGTGTGTGTGTGTGTGTGTGTGTGTGTGTGTGTGTTTGAAGGCAGGCGATCTCCGTTTTGTTTTTCTCTTATCCTCCTCCTCCTCCTCCTCCTCCTCCTCCTCCTCCTCCTCCTCCTCCTCCTCCTCTCCACTTGTTCATTGGGTTGTCAGACTTCCAGCAACCTAATATATTGGAGCTATGAGGAGGGAGAGGGAAGAGGAGGGAGGGAGGGAGAGGGAGGCAAATTTGAGTGATAGGTGCTGGTATTCATCAATTATTTTCTGGCATGCGATTTTAATTCAATTATAGGTAAGAACTCTTCTGATCCTCCTCCTCCTCCTCCTCCTCCTCCTTCTTTTAATCTCCCTCCTTTTCTTCTTGAATTATCCCCTCTCACTTCCCTCCCTCCTTCGCTGATTACCTGAACGAGAAGCCTGCCAGGTATTCTCTCTCTCTCTCTCTCTCTCTCTCTCTCTCTCTCTCTCTCTCTCTCTCTCTCTCTCTCTCTCTCTCTCTCTCTCTCTCTCTCTCTCTCTCTCTCTCTCTCTCAGGAGCAGGTGTCAGAAAGCCCACTAGTTTGCAGGAAAGTAGTGGAGGAGGTATTATCCTTTTCTCACTCTCCTTTCCTCCATTTTCTTTCCTCTTCTCTTTACCATCCTCCTCCCCCTCTTCCCTGTACTAATCCTCTTTCTTTTCATTCTCCGCTTAGTCGTGTTATTTTTGTCTTTTTATTTTACTGCAGCTTTTTTTTTTCTTTATTTCTGTATGTTATCTATTTCTTTTTTGTTATTTCTGCTTTCCTTTGCGTTATTACATTCTATACATTTCCTGCTCTGTTTCTTTATATCTTTTTATCTTTATCATTCGCTTCTTTGATACCTCCTGTATGAATATTCCTTTCTACTTCATATTTACCAGTTATCGCCCTCTCTTTCATGTCTTTTGCCTTTCTCTTCTCATTATCTTTGTTTACTTGCTTTTTATTATTGTACGTCTCTTCACAATCCTCACATCTCTCTCTCTCTCTCTCTCTCTCTCTCTCTCTCTCTCTCTCTCTCTCTCTCTCTCTCTCTCTCTCTCTCTCTCTCTCTGTCTCTGTCTCCTCTCCCTTTCTTGTTATTTATCAGTTTTCTCCTTCCTCTGCCAACTCTTTTCCTTCCTCTTTTCACCATCTTACTTAATTTTCATCCGGATTTTCCTTCCTCTACCATTTGTTTACTTACTCTTCTCTCTATTTGCGTATTTTCTATTTTTTTCTCTTCATCCTATGTCTCTTTTCATGTCCTTTCTTCCTTTACCTTAACCCCAGCATTCCTTCTCTCCCTTCCTTCCTTCGACCTTTCTCTCTCCTCCCATTCTTTGTCTTACTGTTCACTTCCCCCTCATTCTACTTCTAATTTTTTTTCTCTTCATCCTATGTCTCTCATCTTGTACCTCCTTTCTTCCCTTTCCTTAACCCCAACATTCCTTCATCTTCTCTCCTTCCCTTCCTTCGACTTTTCCTTCCTTCTCCTTTGTCTCACTGTTCACATCCTCATCATTCTACTTATTTTGTAATTATTCTCTTCATCCTGTTTCTCTTCTCATCTTGTATCTCCTTTTTTCTTCTCTTGTCTGAATCCCAACAATCCCTCATCTTCTCTCCTTTCCTTCCTTCGACCTTTCTTTCCTTCTCTTCTTTGCCTTGCTCACTGTTCACTTCCCCCTCACCCCTCACCCCCCATCTCTTATTATGGAGCCATGAATATGGAGATGATGGTTTCCTCGTCTCACCTGGAGATGGAATTTCTTGGAGACAAACTGGAGATCATGCTTTCCTAACCTAACCTAACCTATCATAATCTTACCTAACCTAACCTAACCTAACCTAACCTAACCTAACTTATCATAATCTAATCTAACTTAACCCGATCTGATTTATCCTATCTTGTCTCAGCCTTATCTAACCTCAACCTAACCTAACCTTACCTAACGTAATGTAATCTAACGTAACTCAACCAAACTTAACCTAATCTAACCTGACTTAACCTAACTTATCCTAACCTAACCTTACTTAACCTCACCTAATCTAATCTTACTTAACCTAACCTAATCTAATCTTACTTAATGTAATCTAACCTATCGCAATTTAACCTAATTTAACCTAACTTAATCTAACCTAACTTAACCCAATCTAACCTAACCTAACCTCCCCTATCCTGACAACCTAACCTAATCTAATCTAACCTAATCTTACCTAATCTTACCTAACCCAACCTAACCTAACAACTAAACCCAACCTAACCTAACCCAATCTAACCTAACCGAATCTAACCTAATTCAACCTAACCTAACCTAACCTAACCTAATCTAACCTAACCTAACCTAACCCAATCTAACCTAACTAGTCAGACCAATGTAAAGTTCGCTTGCTTGCAGTATTAGAGTAAAAATAACTACTTTATTTTAATTTCTTTAGCTATATTTCTTTCTCTCTCTCTCTCTCTCTCTCTCTCTCTCTCTCTCTCTCTCTCTCTCTCTCTCTCTCTCTCTCTCTCTCTCTCTCTCGTTCTTTGATATCAAGGTTCCTTCCTCCTATACGTCTCTCTCCCTCCTCACATCCTTCTTTCCTTCATCTTTCTCGTCCCTCTTTATTCACCTCTCCCCCTCACCACTGCTGCCCATACGTTCTCATAATCCTTTCACACCATCTCTCTCTCTCTCTCTCTCTCTCTCTCTCTCTCTCTCTCTCTCTCTCTCTCTCTCTCTCTCTCTCTCTCTCTCTCTCTCTCTCTCTCTCTCTCTCTCTCTCTCTCTCTCTCTCTCTCTCTGGCAAAACCTAAGGTACGTAATTTATTTGTCTGTAGTTTGGGAAGGTCGAGACAGGAATGTTACATGAGTCTTCCTAATGTTCTTTCCCATCCCTCCTCCCTTCCTTCTTCCCCTTCTTCCTCCTCTTCTTTCTCTCTTCCTCACTGTAAACTATTTCTCCAATTCGTTGTTTCTCTCTCCTTCCTCTTCATTCAGTATCACTCTCTTCCTCCCGTTTTTCTTTACTTTTCTCTCTCTCTCTCTCTCTCTCTCTCTCTCTCTCTCTCTCTCTCTCTCTCTCTCTCTCTCTCTCTCTCTCTCTCTCTCTCTCTCTCTCTCTCTCTCGCTCGCTTTTTTCGCCTTTTTTTTATTATTTCCATTCAGCTCTATTTTCATTTGTTTCTTTGTTCTTTCTTTTTTCGTCTACTCCATGCACATTCTTCCTATCTTTTCTGCCCAATTCTTCCTTCGCTCTTCTGTCTTTCGTTTACACACACTTTATCGTTCTCTTTCCTTTGCTTTATTCTTTACATTATTTTGTTATTCTATCCTAGTTTAATTTTTACTTATCTCTTTTCTTTTTCCATTCTCTTCTCCTTCTTGTTATCTTGTTCTTCCAGTTCCTTCCTTCTTATTTGTGTATATTCGTATAGGTATTCTTTTTCTTTATATATCCCTGCATCCATGTTTACTAATAAGTTGTCTTGTTATTCTTTTTGTTTCTTGTCCTTTATTCCTCCTTCTATGTTTACTAGATTGCCTTATTGTTTTATTTTGTTCCTTGTCTCTTTCTCCTTTTGTTTCTTTGTAGTAATTCCTAATATATTTCTTGCCTCATTTTCTGCCATGTCCTTAACCTTACTTTCTAAGGTAGTGGTCTTATTTTCTTATCCTCCCCTTTCCTTTTCTTCCCTCCACTCCCCTACCCTTCCCTTCCCTTCCCTTTCCTTCTCTTCCCCTCCCTTCCCTTCCCTTCCCTTCCCTTCCTTTTCCTTTCCTTTCCTTTTTCCTCTCTTCCTTTATTTTCCCTTCCCTTCCCTTCGCTTCCTTTGCTTTTCTTCTCTTTCCCTTTCCTTCCTTCCCTTTCCTTCCCTTCTTCCCTTCCCTTCCCTTCCCTTCCCTTCCCTTTCTTGTACTGATTCAGCCTTCCAACAGCTTCCCCTTCTCAGTTACTTTCCTATCCTCCTGTACACACTCATTCTACTTCACCCTCCCCTTCTCATAGTCTTCTTATTATCCTTTTTCTTTTTCCTCCTTTTTGTATTTTCAGTCT
>NC_087169.1:15461141-15488641 GCF_035594125.1 Scylla paramamosain
AGGTAGTCTCTCCTTCGCCCAACAGCCACGATGACACCCAGGCGATCCCAGAGGCCTGTCGTGTGATCTTGAACGTCGACGTGGCCACCGAGGTGCAGGAGAGGAAGAGTACGGGCGGACGCGTCGTGGCGAAGTTTCGCTTTCTTCCTCAGTCGCTCTGCCTTGGCGTCGCACTCATCAGCAGCGCGCTGCCACTGCTGAGCGTATGAGCGATGATGAGCCGGGACACAGGACCTCATAGGATGACCGAAGAGGACTTGTGCTGGTGATCGCCCTTCCGCCCTCGGAGTGTTGCGCAGTTCCAGCAACCCGCGAGCGAACGCATCCTCGTCCAGGTGTCCCTGCTGTGTGGTCGTGAGGATCAGCTTCTTCACGGACTTGACCGCTGCCTCGGCGTGACCATTGGAGCGTGGATAATGAGGTGAAGATACACGATGCTCCACCCCCCATCGAGCCAGGAAGCGCCGTACCGATGAAGAAGTGAACTGCGGTCCACCGTCAGTCCTCAGGAGAACAGGCACGCCCGTGTCGGCGAACACACCCCGAAGGACACGAACGAGCTGATCAGCCGATGCTGGACGTGAGCATGCAGACACGTGAGGCCACCCAGACAAGCGATCTACATACACGAGGTATGTACGGCCTGCTGCGTGGAAGTAGTCTGCAGAAACTGACTCAAACACCCTGCTGGGTGTGTCCGTGTCCTGCCCAGAGAGGTTCGTTGGCTTGGCTTGGTAGGAGTGGACGGCATAGTGAGCATCCAGAAACGACGTTCTCAACGTCTCTTGTCCATACCAGGCCAGTACACCGTTTGTCGGGCCCGTCGCTTGGTGCGCTCCATCCCCTGATGACTGTCATGGAGTCGCTCTAGTGTTTCTCGGCGGAGGCTGTGAGGAATAAGAAGCCTCGGCCCGTAAACCACCAGGTCGTCGTCTACGGCCAGCAGACTGCCGCACCGGCCAGTACGTACGCAAGCGGTGATCGAGGTCGTGGCAATGATCAGGGAAGCCCTCGATGATGACGTTTCTTGAGCAAGCAGTACTCCCCGTCTCTTGCTGCTGCGGCACGTACCATTTCCACAGTCTGATCCTGGAGTGGTGCTAAGCGGACGCCGTCCTCATTGGTGGCAGATAACGCTGAGATGACCGCTGAGTGGAGAGGGTCGAGGTCACCAGAAGTAGCAGCATCCTCTTCCTCCACTGGGTCCTGTACTGGAGCACGTGAGAGGGCGTCGGGCACATCCTTTGCTTCGAAGACGCTGGGAAAGGCCTTGATCACAGCAGCAGCGTGCCCCGCACGCTGCTGTGGCGTTGGGTCGTAGGAATGAGGCCAGCTGATCACTTCTGTGGGCGTAGATAGAGGTGGCTGCGAGGCGGTCGGGTACTTGATGGAGCTGTTGCCGGTGTGCTGTTCTTCCCTGCGTAGGCGGTCGGATTTGAGCCGGAAAATCTTCGGGGAGGATTCCGAGAGCGATGGAATCGTACCAGCTAAGCAGCGCCCCCTTCACCTCCTTCACCACGCTCACAACAGTCTCAGCTTCCCTGTCGCCCAGTTGCAAGTGCGACGAGAAAGTTCCTACACAGGTGAGGGGGTGATTACCGGCAGCATAAAGTCCATCACCATCAGCGGGCGCCAAGCTGGAGGGCGGGGATTCCAAGGAGTGTTGCCGTGTCGAGGCCAATAACGGTCGTTTCGGCCCCAGAGTCAGGAGTCCACGTAATCTTGTCTCTTCCAGCGGGATGTGTGGCGGTAATGAGCACCTGGGGCGCAGGTCGTGCCGTCACCGTCTTTGTGTATACGCCTGATAAGAGCTGGTATACACTGGCACTGGCTCCCCGCCTCGGGCCTGCACCGCGATGAGGAGAGACAGTTGAGGAACTCCTCGAAGCTCCTCGTCGTTTCCTCACTGTCTGCTGACATACACTCGCAAAATGCCCTCTTTTCCCCGCAGTTACGACACACTTTATCTATTGCCTGGCATCCCCTTTTGTCACTGCGACAATCTTTGCCACAACGATAACAGCCCGTGGGGCTTGAGCCCCCGAAACTGCCCTTCCTGTAGTTCGAGACAGCGTTCACACCATGGCTCGAAGAGTGAGAGCCGCCCCCTTAGTACCTGCACTACACTGGTTAGCGCTCTCTGATGCTCTGCAAATATCTATGGCGTTTTCAAGGGTGAGTTTCTTGTTTTCCAGCATGCGTTTCAGAGCCACTTCGTCTCGTGTCCCAACGACAATTCTGTCACGCAGCTGATGGTTTATGCACTGGTCGCAAAAGTCACAGAAATTGGCGATTTCCTTTACAGCACATAAAAAGTCGTCAAAACCTTCTTGCGTTTCTTGCACGCGGGAGTAGAAGTCTCTTCTATCCATGATGATGTTGCGCTGGCTTCGCAGGTACTCACACATTGCATCGAGGATGGTTCTTAACTCCGCGTCTCTCGGTAAGCTTATCCCGTAGCGAAGTGTACGGGTCCACTCGTCGTCTAGGACAGCAGCGAGTGCCGCCCTCTGCTCAGCCAGGGAGAGACAGTCTATCCTGGCGAGGGTTACGTATCCTTCAAACTTATGGCGCCACGTGTCGAACTCACGTAAAGATGCTGACGCCGTTAAGTGAGGAATGATGGTGGCGGACGTCGGGAACCTCGCGCCCTGGGTAGACGTGCTGCGGGCTGTGGTTTCGCCTTCATTGCTCGCCGTGGTGCGACTGGGAGCTTGTGTCCCCACTCTCTCCAGCAGCTGGGTTTAAACGCTCCTCGCGAGCCTGACTCTGCTCCGACTGTCGCGCTAGCAGGGCAGCCAGCGCCTCCAACTGCTTCTCCCTTCTGCGCCGTACCCACTGCAGCCTTGTCCTGATCCTACTCACTGCGCCATGTTCGACTCTTGACCAGCAGGGGCACAGGAAACGCAGGTAACAGTGCAGGTGTTTATTCACAGAAGTGTGTGAACAGAAGGCTGGAGGTAGGTGATCTCCCGGCGCCAGGCCGCGCACTTCCACTTAACACTTATGACTGAAGCCTAGCTCGTTCACTCATACACGTATTCATGCCTCACACAAGTCTCGCTCATTCACTCGTTCACACAACTAGCTAACAACCACACACCTTCTTTCTTCTCTTTCTTCTTCTTTCTCTTATTTCTTTCATTTTTTTTAGTGTCCATCCTCTTTTCTGTTCTTTATCAGTTTTGGTTAAGTTTGGTTCTTTGTTCTTTCTTTACTTCTTTCTTGTTATTTTTCTTCCTTTACTTCTTTCTTCTTTCGTTGCTCCTTTCTTTTTTTACTTTCTTCCTTTTTCCTTTCTCCTTCACTCATTCCTCCCCTTTCCCTTGCTTCGTTTCTTTCAATTTTTTCTCAATCTTTCTTTTTCGTTTTCTTTTCTCTTTCTTTTCTCCATTATTTCTTTCATACTTGCCTTCCTACCAACCTACTTACTTGCTTGTTAACATATCTACTCTCTCTCTCTCTCTCTCTCCCTCCCGTCCTCCTCTCAAACTTTCTCAATCTCCTTTCCCTTCCTTCCTTCCTTTCCTCTTCCTCCTTTGCTTCACGTAAGAAAGGCCGCTTCCCTCTCGACCTTTCCTTCAATGGGCTGAAAGGGGCGTGTTGTGTGTCTCAAGGAAGGTCAGGTCAAGTTATCTTTGCCCTCAAGTCTTCGTCACGTGACCCGTTGCTGCTGAGGAAGTACTTTTTTTTTTTCTCTTTTTTTTTTTGTCAGTTCTGTCTTTTTTTTTTGTAACTCTCTACCCTTCGTCCTGAGATTTTTTTCTTTTTCTTTTTCTTTTTTTCTTTTTTTTTGTACCAGCCTGCCTTGCCTTGCCTTTCTTGTTGTTCGTCTTGGTCTTGTTATTGGTCTTTTTTTTTCTTCTCTTTCTTTCTTTCTTTCTTTTTTCTTTGTTGTTGTTGTTGTTGTTTTTGTTGTTGTTGTTGTTCATCATCGTCTTGTTCTTGTTCTATATCTTCATCTTTACTATCCTTCTTCTTCTTGTTGTTCTTGTTCTTGTTCTTCTTGTTCTTGTTCTTGTTCTTGTTCTTCTTCTTCCTGTTCCTCCTCCTCCTCCTCCTCCTCCTCCTCCTCCTCCTCCTCCTCCTCCTCCTCCTCCTCCTCCTCCTCCTCCTCATTGATCTTCCTCCACCTTGACAAGAAATCTCTACCCACATGCGGACCTGAATGTCTCACTGATCTCTCTCTCTCTCTCTCTCTCTCTCTCTCTCTCTCTCTCTCTCTCTCTCTCCTCTCTCTCTCTCTCTCTCTCTCTCTCTCTCTCTCTCTCTCTCTCTGGCATACACGATAGAGAAGTATATCGCTTTTTAACAGACTCACTCTCAGATTTACTCGCTAGGGTGACGTAAGTTTCCTGCTCACCGCGTCCTTCCTGATACACCTGGTGAAGCGAGGCCCAATTAGGCTCGTTAGGTTACCTGTGTTTTGGCTGCTGGGGCCGGAGGGAAGGAATAGTGGCTGGGAGGAGGAGAAGGAGGCAGGGAGGTAAGGAAGGATAGCTGGAAGGGAGAGGTGCAGGAAGAGAAGGAAGGAGGAAGAGGAGCAGGACGAGGGAGGAGAGGAGGAGAAGGAGGAGGAGGAGGGCAAGAGAGGACGAGAAGGAGGACAAGAAAGAAGAGGAGGACAAGTAGGAAGAGAGGAGGAAGGAAGACGAGTAAGAAGGAGATGAGGAAGAAGAAGAGGAGGAGACGGAGGAAGTATGTAGGAGAGGACAAGTTTGAATACGAGGAGGACGAGGAAGGGGAGGAGGAGAAGGAGGAGAAATAAGAGGAAGAGGAGGAGGACAAGGAAAAAGAGGAAGAGGAGAAGGAGGAGGAGGAAGAATAAAAATATAAAAAACAACTGTGTAAAATCCAGAATGTTAGTTACTATAGAGAGAGAGAGGAGAGAGAGAGGAGAGAGAGAGAGAGAGAGAGAGAGAGAGAGAGAGAGAGAGAGAGAGAGAGAGAGAGAGAGAGAGGGGAAGGGATTAGGAAAGGTGGAAGAGGATTGAGACAAAAAAAAAAGAGAGAAGCTGGGATGGAAGAGAATAGAGGATGAGGGAGGGAAGGAGGGAGGGAGGGAGGGAGGGAGGGAGGGAAGGGAAGAGTGATGGAGTGATTGGGAAGGGAGGGAGGGAGGGAGGGAGGGAGGGTCAGATTGGAGAAATTAATGGATTTTCTGGATTTTGTCAGACTTTTCTGGGTAATTAATTTTCAATGTTTGCTGGCTTTTTTTTTTCAGATCAGTTTGACGAGGGAAATATTTATGGTCTTTTATGCATTTTATATATATTCTGTGTTACGAGGTGCGTGAGTGACACTTTTTAAATTTCCCAGTATTTATTAATAATGGATAGTTTGCTTGGAAATGTATGAGAATGTAGTTTATCCTTTATTTCATGCCTTGTTTGAGTCGAAGGAAAGGGGAAAGGTACATACATACATAATTTACCTTTGGAGAGTAAAATGAAGTAGATGATAGCGGAAGGTGTACGTGTATTAAGCATTTAAGTAATTTAGTGGAAGTCGTGGCAGCAAAATTGAGGTTAAGAAAATCGTGAAATTTGGAACTAACATATAGGTGGTAATATTAATAAGGTGAAGGTTAAGAAAGTGAGAGGAAAGCAGAATGGACACAGTTTATAAGTGGCAAAGTGTACTAGTTAGAAAAATAAATGGACATAAAGTGCAGTTAACAGTATACTTGAATTTACTCTAGAAATACATAACTAAGATGAAAGTTGCGAAATTGGAAGAAAAGTGGAACGAATACATATTTAAAGTAATGAAGTGCATTAAAAAAAAAAAATTGAAATAAAGTGGAATGAACAGTTTGCTTGAGGAATGGGGGAAGTGAAGTAAGTGGTGAGGAAGTGAAGGCGAAGTGGAATGAACAACCAGGGGAGCAGTGAAATAATAGTAATAATAATAGTAACATGTGTGAAGTAGTCCAGTAATAGCAATGCTGGACTAATAGTAAATCCAGAGAAGTAGTAAAATAAGAGAAATAATAATAATAACTAACTAGTAAAATCATCGTAAAATTTGACTAATAGTAAAATATGAAGAGAAGTAATAAATAATAGTGTACTAACAGTGGAAAGTGAACAGTTAATAGTAATAATAGTAAAATGTTGAAAAGCAGTCAGATATTAATGAAATAATACAGTAGTGCAGTGTGATTGGCTGTCAAGTAATAGCAATGGCGGACTACTAGTATAATGTTGTGACTGAGGTGGCAGGTGGTGGCGCCCGTAACTAGCAGCAGGCGGCAGTGAGGAGGCAGTGCGGCGCATCGGCTCACCGTCACCACCTCTTGCCTCTGATCGACGTGTAATTTTCCGCCGCTTTTGCTCCTCGCGCCGCCTTGTGCTGGTGACTTTGTGACTCTGCTCTCATTCTGTTGACTGCATTCTGTGTGTTTTCATTCACGTCAGCGTCTCAACTGAACCCTCTCACTGTTTGGTCATGTGACTTTTGTGTGTTATTGCAGCCTGTCTCGTAGTGTTTATTTCAATTTTTGGATTTATATTGTGACTTTTAATGTGTTACTTTTGCTTTTATTGGGGTAGTGTATGAACATCAGAGTAAGAGAATGACGACCTAGCGATGATAAAGAGAACAGTGAATAGATATCTAGATGGAGAGATAAGACATTTTCTTGGCTGGATTGAAATAAACGGGTAGTCGAGGCTGGTGAATATTTTTTTTTTTTTTCTTTTAAGTAAGAGGGACACTGACCAAGAGCAGTTAACTGTCTATTTATCTCGTCTCTTTCCCTCACCGACATGTTTACAGAGTGGCTGTGTTCTCTCCAGAGTCATGGCGGCGCAAAAAGGTTCCCTCTGCCGCGTCCCTGTGCAGGTGAGATGATGGGGATCTTACCTGCCGCGTCTCCTTCAGGTTGGTAAAGTTGTCCTAAGTTTTCACCTTGTTCAGTTTTCATTAGCGTTCATTGTCCCGGGTTAATTAGCACCAATTCTTAGTCCCTCTCACCTTCCGCCTCTCTCCCCGTCTCTCCCTCTCCCTCCTGATAGCTTTACTTTTTTATCTCTTTTTTTCCCTTCTCACTCTCTCTGTTGCTCCTTTTTGTGCCTCTCATGCTCTCACTCCATTAGCGTTTTGCTCTGATGCTTTTTTTCCCTTTGCTTATTTGATCTCTCTGTTTGCTGCCTGTCCTTTGCCGCTCTCCTCCTCGTTGTTATATACCAGTTTGTGTTTGTCTGGCTGGGTGATTTGCTTTGTGTGTGTGTGTCTGTGTTTGTGTTTGTGTGTGTGTATGTTTGCTTGTTTTCTTGTCATCTTCCCTAGTTGAGTTCTCTCCTTTCTTCCTCCCCCCTTTCTCTTCCTCCCTTTCTCCCTTTCTCTTCCTTTCCTCACTCCCTCCTCTTCCTTCCCACCCTTCTTTCTCTTCCTGTTCTCCCTCATCCCTCCCTCATTTTATCTTCCTCCCTTCTTCCTCTTCCATCCTTTCTCCCTCCTCTCCTACACTCCCTAATCTTTCTTTCCCTTCCTTCTGTTCTCTATTCCTCAAAGTTTTCCCTCCTCTTGTGCTTTCTCCCTCCTGTCCCACTGGTTCTTTCCTCCTTATTCTTGCTCCCTCTCCCTCCTCTCCCTCTCCTCCCCCCTCCTCTCCTCTCCCCCAACGCTTGGCTGGCTGTCAGTCACTCACCCATTCCGTAGTCTGCACCTCCTCTCCCTTCTCCATCATCATCATTACCTCCATCATTATCACCATCGCTATCACCCTCTTCATCACCCCCTCTCCGTGTTCCGCCCTTCATACGAATTTACCTGCGATCATAAAGGTAATTTGGTAATTGTAAAAAATCGTACCAGTTTTAAACATTTCTCCTTTTTTTTTTGCCCCTCCTTCCGTTACTTAATTTTGTTACAGTCTGCGATCCTGCCGTGATGTTAGTGTGATTACGAAGTGTTTTTCTCTCCCTTTTTTTTTATTAACCGTACCGTGAGGCGTTGATGGAGTGAGGGGGATGAATGACTTGGGAGAGTAAAGGAGAGAGGGCCGGATGCTGACATGAGGAGGTGAAGGAGTGTGATGACTTGTATGGGTGAGAGTGGGAGAGGAATAGAGGTTCAGGGGATAGTCTTTCTAGAGGTGAGAGAGGGAGAGAGGGAGAGGGAGTGACCCATTTGTATTAGTGAGAGCTGGAGGATTAGGACATTTGTGGGGGGGGGTTAAAAAGGATGGCTATTTTGGAGGGTGAGGGAGAGGATTGGTCATTTGTGAGAGTGGTGAGTAAGGGGATGGTTCATTTGAAAGGGTGAGGCTGATGAATCATTTGGATGGGAAGGGAGAGGGAGGGAGAGGAGGGGAGAGGGTGAGTGTGGGGAGGAGGGTTTGGTTCATGGGGAGAAACGTAATGTAGGGGAAATTTACTTGGTAGTTTTTTTCCTTTTTTTTTTTTTTTTATAGGTTGCATGAAATATTTGACACACACACACACACACACACACATACACACACACACACACACACACACACACACACACACACACACACACACACACACCACACACACACACACACACACACACACACACACACAGGCAAACTAGTTACTTAGGAAAGGAAAAAAAAAGTTGGAATAGACAAACACTCACAGACACGAAACAAACACACATAAAACACTCCACACTTGGCAACAACAACAACAACACCAACAACAACAACAACAACATGATGATGCAAACTTACCCAAAGAATTGATAAAAAAAAACGTAATACTATTAACCTGCCCTGTTATTTTTCTCCCTTTTCTTTCTCCCCACCCCGAGTTTTTTTTCCCTCCATCCTTGCTAGTCTTTGGGTCGGGGCTTGGGATCTCATTTCAAACCGAGGATTCTGGGCCGTTCCCTTCCCCCCCTCACAAACTTTGGCGGTGAAGAAGTGTTCCAACTCCATCGTCAGGGATTCAAGAGCTCTCAGCCTCTTTTCGCCCTCACCTTCCTCTTCCCCGTGACCGGACTAGCTCATTTTGTCCTCCAGTGTTCCTCCTTTCCTTCCTTCCTTACTTCCTTCCTTCCTTCCTTCCTTCCTTCCTTCCTTCCTTCCTTCCTTCCTTCCTTCCTTCTTTCCTTCCCCTCCTTCGTTCGTTCGTTCGTTCCTTCCTTCCTTCCTTCTTTTTTGTAACCAAATCTAACCAAAGTAAATGCTAATTCGTTCTGCATTCCTTTTCCTTCCTTCTTTCCTTAACGTAAACAAACCTAATCCAGCTTAATATTATTACTTGCCTTCCCTTACCTTTGGCTTATCTTACCTTGCCTTTCCTAACCTAACCTTGCCTTACCTAACCATTACCTTACCTCATATAATTATACTTTATCTTCTTTTTATCTTACTGTAGCTTATTTTAGTTTCCTTTCTTCCTTTCTTCCTTCCTTCCTTCTTTCGTACTTTTTTCTTTTTTTCCTTCCTTTCTTCCTTCCTTCCTTCCTTCCTTCCTTCCTTCCTTCCTTCCTTCCTTCCTTCCTTCCTTCCTATGTACCTCTGTCCTCCTTACTTACCTCTTTGTTATATGCTTGTATCCACTTTGTATTGCCTTCACCTTGTTTGTTCCCTCCCTCCTCTCTATTTCTGCTTTAATCTCTTGTTTGAGTTCAGTTTACCTCAGACGACCATGACCGCTGCATTTCAATATCATGTTTGCGTGTGTTTTTTTTTTTATTATTTCTATTCCTTCATGTTCCGTGTTTGCTCCTTCATCTCGTAATTGATATGCCGATGACTCGTGGTGATTTTTGGTTCCTTTGTGTGTGTGTGTGTGTATGTGTGTGTGTGTGTGTGTGTGTGTGTGTGTGTGGTAATGATGCTCCATGTAAGCTTCTTATTAAGTCGGGCTTGTGATGGTTTACGTAATTA
Source organism: Scylla paramamosain (assembly GCF_035594125.1). NCBI lineage: Eukaryota > Metazoa > Arthropoda > Malacostraca > Decapoda > Portunidae > Scylla > Scylla paramamosain. Next base: position 15,471,007 of record NC_087169.1, read on the forward strand.
GAGGTATTTTTTTGTTCCTGTCCATTCATGTACGCTACACATTATAGTTAGTGTGCGAACTAAGGCTACGAGTTCTCTTTGATGCTGGTAATTAACAACCATCATTAGGGACAAGAGTAATTTTTTTTTTTTTTTATATATAATTCAACCGTCACGATTTATATTTAGCTGTATTTCACCTTCATCTCCCCTCTATTGCTTCATCATAATCGTAATCTCTTGTATTCCACTTCATTATGATAAAAAAAAAGATTAAATGTGCTATAATTTTACACCATTCAGCATCACGCTTTATATTTAGTTTTATTTTTACTTTACTACTTTTTTAATTTTATTTTACTGTACCTCACCATTATCATAATCAAACACTTACAGACACTTTCAAACACTTTATTATACTTGCCACTACAAGGAATATTTATTAACCCTTTCACTGCGATATGCAACAGCTAACAACACTAAAAAGCAACGAAATATTTATATAAGCATCACCAGGAAAGAAAAAAAATGGAGTTGAGAGACTTGAATCACGAATTTGTAGCCAGTGTAATGCTTGCAGGTGGCTGTAGAGCAAGGAGAAGTGCCTCTGTGGTTTGTCATTGGAGGAAAATAAATTAATATGTTAGATAGCAGAATGTGTTATTGGTATATGGATTAAAAGACAAAGAGCCCAATATTAAGACTTTTTTTGGCAAGCCTTTATTTTTTTCCACTGCAGTAAGAAAAGAACACAAAAATTAATGTGCTACAGAGTATGATATAATTCTGTTGCGTATCTCTGGATCATTTTGCATATCACTGTATAATTTTGTTGTATATCGCTATATAATTTGGTTCATATCACCAGAATTTTCTTGCATTTCTCACTGTATAACATCACTATAATTTTCTTGCATATCTGACTGTATCGGACGCCAATCACCATAGTTCTCTCGTGTTCCATCTTGTTCTTTCTTGTCATGCCTTGTCCGCTCCACCAATACAATTCTCGTGAGTGGGTGTTCGGGACGCCGCTAAATCCCTTGGCGGCACAAACAGGCAGCAGGGAAGGGATTACACGCGTTCACCACAAGCTGAACATTTTTTTATTATGTAAGGGAATTCTGTTTTTGAGTGGATTTTTGTAATTATCGATAGTAAATGTCTCTTGGAGGTCAAAGAAGTAAGTGATGACCTCCTCCTCCTCCTCCTCCTCCTCCTCCTCCTCCTCCTCCTCCTCACGCTTGGGTAATCCAACATGTTCTTGACGTATTAGCTCAAACGCAAATGTAAGATCACAGATACGTCCCACCTCTCTCTCTCTCTCTCTCTCTCTCTCTCTCTCTCTCTCTCTCTCTCTCTCTCTCTCTCTCTCTCTCTCTCTCTCTCTCTCTCTCTCTCTCTCTCTCTCTCGTAAACTAAGAACGTCGCACATGAGCCAAGATCTTCATACGTAAACTGAAACTGTCACGTGTCACTAAGGCCGTCACGTGTCGAAATACTAACGTCACATGTGAAGTATTAGCGTTACATGTCAAATAATGACACCACTCGTAAAATAATAGCGCCACATGTCAGATTATAGCGTCACATAACAGCAGCGTCACATGTCAACAGTAGCGTCACATATCAAAAGTACCGTCACATATCAACAGTAGCGTCACATAACAGTAGCGTCACATAACAGTAGCGTCACATGTCACCAATAGCACCACATGTATACTCGGTGTGATAAGGCTTGCCTCCTCGTGGTATTATTGACAGGTTCGCCTTGTTTGCACTCTGGCTTACCCACAATCTCCCGGGGCGGCCTTGAGAGCACGCCGGCCCTTTCTTCTTCCTCCTCCTCCTCCTCCTCCTCCTCCTCCTCCTCCTCGTTGCCATAGTTCAGTTCTTAATTTTGCTTCCCTTCTTCTGCATCTTCTTTTTCCTTTTCTGTCTACATTTGCTTATTTTTTTCCTTTCCTTCCTTATTATTCGCATCCTCCTCCTCCTCCTCCTCCTCCTCCTCCTCCTCCTCCTCCTCCTCCTCCTCCTCCTCCTCCTACTCCTCCTCCTCCTCCTCCTCCTCCTCCTCCTCCTTTCTCTTGCGAGTTTCATATCACGAAATTAGACCAAGGGCGGCAGGTAAGGTATTAAATATGAGAGAGAGAGAGAGAGAGAGAGAGAGAGAGAGAGAGAGAGAGAGAGAGAGAGAGAGAGAGAGAGAGAGAGAGAGAGAGAGAGAGAGAGAACTTCACAAATTCTTAACGTGCATATATTACTGAGAGAGCTTGATCTGTCTCTCTATGTCCCACTCTCTTTGTGTCTGTCTTGCATTAAATAAAAAAAAACGAGATTGAATTTAATTAATAAACTGGGATAGGTGAACGTGTAATGGCAGAGGAATTGTACGTAAAAAATAAACAAAATCTGAAATAAAGCTGCAATATACGTCAATTGAATGGAATAAGTGAGTGGACTAAAGACAACCACCGTTAAACTTGGTAAAAATAGAGAGAATCCAAAATAAAACTCCGAAATCATTCTACTCCATCAAAAGGAATCAGCGGAAAACTTTATTGGGAGAAATATCTTGCGTCTGGCAAGGAGGCGAGGCCGTATATCCTGCCGGCGCTTACTTGAATAAAGTCAGATTGTAAAATTTATGTCGTTCATCTGTATATTAATATGCACTCCTCTTTTGTTCCGGCGCCTTTTATCCGGTATTGGTGCATGGGAGGAGCTGTGTGTCAAATATCAGGAGTTTATTAATTTTTGTTAAGTAATGCAAGGATATATACTTTGTCTCTCTCTCTCTCTCTCTCTCTCTCTCTCTCTCTCTCTCTCTCTCTCTCTCTCTCTCTCTCTCTCTCTCTCTCTCTCTCTCTCTCTCTCTCTCTCTCTCTCCCTCTCTCTAGATTTTTCTTTTTAATTCATCTTGTTTCTTTTAGTCTCGTTTCCGTTTTTTGTTTAGTTTCCTTTCTCTCTCTCTCTACTTTTTTATTGCTTTGCGTTTTTTTTTGTCTTAGTTTTATTGTTTCTTTTGATTTCCAGTTTTCGTTTTTTATCTTTAATTTTGTTCTGTTATGTTTTTCCATTTAGTTTTTTTTTATTTTTTACAGTTTAGTTTCAGGTTTTTAGTTTCTTTTCCTGTCTATTTTTTTTTAGTAGTTTTCTTTCTATTCCTCAAAGTTTCCTTTTCCTGATTCATTAGCACTATTTTCTTTTTTTCTTTTTTTATTTACTTCTCGTCGCCAATATGTTTTCATTTTTTTCCTTGTGCTTTTTTTGTTCCCTTTCCCATCCCATTCTGCCTTGTTTCTGTTCTGGCATGTCTTCTAATTCTTCCTTTTCGTTTTATTTTCCCTTGTAGCTCTTCCTTTTCTTCTGCCTACTCGTGTGACGCTGTTAATCCAATACCAGTGACGCAGTAGTGACGATAAGTGATATACAATCTGTTTTCGTTGTGTTTTGAGAAATATTAGATAATTTTTCCCTCACAATAATGAGCTTTTAATTATCGCCCAAACTTTCCCATACAAATCAGACAGTGTGTTTTTTAGCGAGGTTTTCTACACTATAATCTCCCTGGGAACTTTTTTGCTGGGAGGTTTGTCGGTAGTGAATGAAGCGGCTTTGGTTCCAGGACATCGGCGCCTTGGAGGTCATGCTCAGATTGCCGGTACAAGAAGCTGTTGGTTAGAGGTCCTGGAATGCAAGTTTTGGCGGCTTTATTCTCCACGGTTAATGTGTCCCGGGAAATATGAAGTGCTTATGTTTAATTTTCTTTTTTCATTTGATATTAATAACGGAATATGTCGATGCTTTATGCCTGAATGGAAAGAGTACAGTTTATTTCACAGTTTTATAGACAAAATTTTCATGTAATAAAACGTCATATGTGATGATGTATCTTTCTATACGTATCTGTGTCAGTCAAGCTATATGTGTGTGTGTGTGTGTGTGTGTGTGTGTGTGTGTGTGTGTTATACTGGTCTATTAACAGAAAATTTGCACATCAGACATATTTTTAATGCTCATCAATCTTATATATATTTTGTATCAGTTCAGTGGACCTTTACAACAATCTTCTTACCACACTTTACTTCTCTGTGTGTCAGTAACTTGCCATCATCTCGCCCAGGAACTTGAGGTAAACACCTGTGTAATTTGTTATCGAAAACCTGCGCCGCAACCAGGTGGGCTCTCGTTGCCAGGATGGACCTTCTTCAAATTTAATCACAGGTAAAGAAACCACCAACCCATTTGCATATTAATCAGAATTCCCACGTGAGATTTTCGTTAATCAACTGACGAAGCCAATGTTTGTTGGACGCTGCCTTCCTCCCTCCCTCCCTCCCTCCCTCCCTCCCTCCCTCCCTCCCTCCCTCCCTCCCTCCCTCCCTCCCTTTCTCCCTTCCTTCCTCACTCCCTATCTTCTCCTTGTTCTTGTTCTTGTTCTTGTTCTTCTCCTTCCTCCTCTCCTCTCCTCTCCTCTCCACTCCACTCCACTCCACTCCTCTCCTCTCCTCTCCTCTCCTCTCCTCTCCTCTCCTCTCCTCTCCTCTCCTCTCTCTCTCTCTCTCTCTCTCTCTCTCTCTCTCTCTCTCTCTCTCTCTCTCTCTCTCTCTCTCTCTCTCTCTCTCTCTCTCTCTCTCTCTCTCTCTCTGTGTGTGTGTGTGTGTGTGTGTGTTTGTCTGCATTCGTTTCTTTCCTCGTCTCCGTTCTACTTACTAATTACCGGGTTAATCGGAATCTGATTTTTCCATACGTTGTAATCAAGGTATGCTAATGAAGACAGGTAAAACACATACGAGTAACATACTAAGGCACAGGTGAATAAAGTATCTCACTAACACCTGTAGTTTTGTTGATATTATTTGCATTATTCCTCTTACGTCTTCCCGTTTTCTATATGATTTTTTTATATTTTGTGTTGTCAAATGTAAATAAGGGTAACATAGTAAATTCTGGTTATATTTCAGAGTATTGTTAATTTTCGCTGGTAATATACATACGTAGAAATTCTCTTACGTGTTGTGTTTCATATTTCTGTTTGTTTTATTTTCGTTTTATTATTATTATTATTTTTTTCGTTCGCGTTTTTGTTCCTAGATTTTTGTTTAATTGTTTGTTTGATTTGATATGTCGTTTGTTGTTTTGATAAGTGTATGTGTATCTCTCTCTCTCTCTCTCTCTCTCTCTCTCTCTCTCTCTCTCTCTCTCTCTCTCTCTCTCTCTCTCTCTCTCTCTCTCTCTCTCTCTCATCTCATCTCATCTCATCTCATATTTCTCTTCTGTTCCTCATTTCCCTTGTAACATGCCTCATTTTGCCATTTCCATATCTTGTCTCTTATTTTTCTGCTTTTCTCTTTGTCTTCATCTTTTCCTTATCTGATTTCTTTTTGCACAAACTCTCTCTCTCTCTCTCTCTCTCTCTCTCTCTCTCTCTCTCTCTCTCTCTCTCTCTCTCTCTCTCTCTCTCTCTCTCTCTCTCTCTCTCTCTCTCTCTCATAAATACAATTCTTACGTATATTATTTGAATTATTTAAACGCACTCGGAAGCAGAGAGAGAGAGAGAGAGAGAGAGAGAGAGAGAGAGAGAGAGAGAGAGAGAGAGAGAGAGAGAGAGAGAGAGAGAACATTATTTCCTCGTAAATCATTGGTAAAGAAAGAGAGGAAGAGAGCAACAAATGGGCGAAAATGGGGAAAAAGAATGAGAGAGAGAGAGAGAGAGAGAGAGAGAGAGAGAGAGAGAGAGAGAGAGAGAGAGAGAGAGAATTCCACGTTTTCTTCCTCCAAAAAGAAAACGGAATGTAAGAAGGAAAACGAATAACTCCTTTTCCCTCCATCTCTCTTATCTCCTTCCTTTTCTCCTTCTTTCCTTCCTTTCCCAGTCCTCTCAGAAGAAGGGAGATGAAAGAGACTGTTCCCTCCCTCCTCCTCCACTCCCTCGCTCTCTCTACCTCCATCACACATCACTCAGAAGGAGGGAGGGGAAGAGAGAGAGAGAGAGAGAGAGAGAGAGAGAGAGAGAGAGAGAGAGAGAGAGAGAGAGAGAGAGAGACTTTTCTTTTTGACTCCAATGTAAATGTTGCTTGAATTACCTCTCTCTCTCTCTCTCTCTCTCTCTCTCTCTCTCTCTCTCTCTCTCTCTCTCTCTCTCTCTCTCTCTCTCTCTCTCTCTCTCTCTCTCTCTCTCTCTCTCTCCAATTCCCTCTTAACACGTACTGAGGGAAGGAAGGGCGTAGGAAGAGGAGAGTGAAAATGGGAAGGGAGAGATAAGGAAGGAAGAAAATGGGAGGGAAATGGTAGGGAAGGAGAAAGGAATAGAAGCGAACAGAGGGCAGGAAAAGGAGTGGAAGGAAGGGAGGGAGGAAGAAAAGGGTAGGAGGAGGAGGAGGAGGAGGAGGAGGAGGAGGAGGAGGAGGGTGTCTTTTTGTGAAGGGGAAAACCTTATTTGTGGCGGTCGTGAAAAGATGTTTTTATCGTATTTCTTTGCTTTAGATTTTTCATATTTGTTTTTTATTAGTTTTGGTTTATTTCTTTACTTTTTTTTTTTATAACAGAACCGTATTTTCCAGTTTTTACTTTCCTTATTTCTTTCCTGCTTTCTTTGATTTCATTTACTTGTTCTTTTTCGTTGAACAGCTTCTCATTTTATCACATATATAGTCTAAAAGGGACAAGCTAACTATTAAAATTGCTGGTCGTCCCTTTTACAGCGCACACCTCAGGAAGAAAGTGTTCACTATTATGTCACTTTACGCTGTCGCCTTCCACACAGTAGCTGAGTTAAATGAAGTGTTCCCTTGAGTCTGGATGTCACCAACCCACTGTACTCGTTTGTCTCGTTCCTTCTCCTTCACTGCTCCATTCTCTTCCTTCTCACGTCACACTGTTTATTCTTGTCCTGTACTTTTCTCTCGTCTCCCTCCACTCTTTCGTCCCATTGCACCTCTCGCACCTGCCTCGTTGTCCACTTTGCATCAATCTCCATCCCTATCTCTCTCTCTCTCTCTCTCTCTCTCTCTCTCTCTCTCTCTCTCTCTCTCTCTCTCTCTCTCTCTCTCTCTCTCTCTCTCTCTCTCTCTCTCTCTCTCTCTCTCTCTAGTAGTGATTATTTGGCAACAATACAGCTCGCATCTTACCTCTGCAGACCTAAATTAGTTTCTCGTACAGAGCAATGTCGCAAGCTACTGAGGGTATCGTGTCCTCCTCCTCCTCCTCCTCCTCCTCTTCCTCCTCCTCCTCCTCCTCTCCTTCCTAGTGTCTTTTTTGTTTCGCTTCGAGATCTCATCCTCCAGTGCTTTCTTCTTTCCCTTCTCTTTCTCCTGTTCTTCATTCGTCTTTATCCTCGTCGTCGTTCTTGTTCTTCTCTTCCTCGTCCTGCTCATCGTCGTCCTCCTCTACTCCTCCTCCTCCTCCTTTCCTGGGATACGTGCGAGGCTGATCTCACTGTAGCCTACGTTGTGAGGGCATTTCTGTGTCTGAGTTTACGAGGATTGGCTGGCGAGGTGAGATTGGGGAGGAGGTGGAGGTGGTGGAGGTGGAGGAGGTGGAGGAGGAAGTAGAGGTGGTGGTGCAAGTGATTGAAAGTGATTGGTGAGAAGGTAGGTATGATTGCTTTGTGTGTGTGTGTGTGTGTGTGTGTGTGTGTGTGTGTGTGTGTGTGTGTGTAGAATAAATGTATATATTTTGTCTTATTGTAATGGAAAAGACAGTAGGGTTGAATATTGTATCCATAATTGTATAAAAAAGAAAATGCTTCAGCTTCTTATTTTGCTTATAAGTAATTCATAGTCCCTGGCACGCCTTTAAAATTTCGTCCTGTGGTCACCATACACAAATATTTAGCCGTCTAATCTCAAATACAGTGATCAGCACGTAGTAGAAATTACTGGAAATCTTTTTAGGGCATTCTGATAATTTTACTGATAGTTTAGCGAGGACTCTGCATAATGACTACGAAAAAAAAAAATAAATAAATAAAAAATCATATGAACAAGACTAATAATTTGTGTGCTTTATAAGTAGTCATGATGAGAGAATCGTCAAAGCGTTTACGAATACAGGCCCTTCGGCGATGCACACACACACACACACACACACACACACACACACACACACACACACACACACACACACACACACACACGGACACGGACACGCACACTATGTTCCCTTGTCGTGATTTTTGCTAACACGATTGTGGAATTGAATTGAAGAGACTCGTTAATTTGCCTGATCCACAACACACCGATATGATTTAATGGCGTGGCGATACGATCTCTCTCTCTCTCTCTCTCTCTCTCTCTCTCTCTCTCTCTCTCTCTCTCTCTCTCTCTCTCTCTCTCTCTCTCTCTCTCTCTCTCTCTCTCTCTCTCGGTGTGTGGCAACAGTGTGCGGGAGAGTAAGGTATGGTGATAGGTTTGGTAACACTGATGTCACTCACCATGATACCAAATGTGTTGGTGAATGTTGCTATTTTTTGCGGCTGTGATCTGGCAACAGGTGGTGAGTGGTGAGAGAGAGAGAGAGAGAGAGAGAGAGAGAGAGAGAGAGAGAGAGAGAGAGAGAGAGAGAGAGAGAGAGAGAAAGAATTGTATGGTGTCCTGTGTTTTCCTTAGTCTCTCTCTCTCTCTCTCTCTCTCTCTCTCTCTCTCTCTCTCTCTCTCTCTCTCTCTCTCTCTCTCTCTCTCTCTCTCTCTCTCTCTCTTTCCGTCTTCCCCTTTGTCTTCACCCCATTTTTCTTCTCAAAGTTTTCTCTACTCCTTCGTTTTTATTCTCTCTCTCTCTTTCATCCTCCTCCACTTCTTTTTTTCTTGCATGTCTCCCTTCCTTCTTATCACATCCTCTCCTACTTCCTCCTCCTCCTATTTTCTTTATCTCCTTCGTTCTTGTTTTAGTTTCCTGTTATTCTCCTGCTGTTTCTTGGTTTTCCTTTCCCCTTTTGATTTATTCTTTGTTTTAAATTCTTTCTCTCGTTAAGTCGTTTTCTCCCTTTTTATTTCTTGTTTCCTTCTTGCACTGCCTTCTTGATTTTTATTCAGTTTCTTTTTCTTCTTTCCCATTTCCTTTCCATTGCCGTATTTGCGTAATATTTATTCTAGCTCCATTTTACATGCATTTTATTTAAGTTTGTTCCATATCCTCTTCTTTATTCCATGTTTTTCGTATTTCTGTGCCGTCTTTCTTTTGCTGCATCTTTACTACATCTCTCCTTCTTTCATTCATTCTTATCACATTCTAACACTTTCTTCCCTGATCTCATTCTTTCGTAACTCTTTCTCTTTTGTCTTACTCCTACAAGTTTATTTAAACCCTCTCTTTCTCTTCCTCTCACACTTTCGCCTTTTTTTTGTGTGTCCCTTCCCTCTCCTTGGCTATCCTTTCACTTTCTCATGTTTCTTTTTCTTTTCTTTTATTTACATCCTTCTTGTGTATGTCAGACAGTCAGTCAGTCAGTCACTGTGTGTGTGTGTGTGTGTGTGTGTGTGTGTGTGTGTGTGTGTGTGTGTGTGTGTGTGTGTGTGTGTGTGTGTGTGTGTGTGTGTGTGTATTCTGTTTACTTGGCTCTCCGTCTCCGTCTCTGTCTGTCTGTTTGTCTGTCTATCTTTGTGTGTGTGTGTGTGTGTGTGTGTGTGTGTGTGTGTGTGTGTGTGTGTGTGTGTGTGTGTGTGTGTCTATCTATCTGTTTCTCTCTCTCTCTCTCTCTCTCTCTCTCTCTCTCTCTCTCTCTCTCTCTCTCTCTCTCTCTCTCTCTCTCTCTCTCTCTCTCTCTCTCATTTCGAGTTAAGAACGCCTAGGGAAGTAGCGCCCAATATTTAGCTGAATCCTCGCCAGCTTCTTTCTCCACGCCATTAAGTAAGTGTTTTGTCAGCCGAGAGGAAGCCTTCTGATACTAGAGGGAGAGTGGAGGGAGAGTGGAGGGAAGATTAGAGACAAGAGTGGAGGGGCGCGTTCCTGTCTCTCTGTTTCTCTTTCTCATAATTGTACTTTTTCTATCTTATCGTTACGTTTTGAGTGTTTCCCGGTTTTCTTTTTATCAAGTGTCTTTTGTTCTCGTTTCTTTTATTCACATTTTCCTTATCAGCGTGTCTTTGTTAGTGTGTAAATATTCTAACAGCCTCCAGTGTCTTCCCAGTGTATTAAGAAGATGTTTTCTTTTAATTCTCTTAGCCACTCTCCTAATTGCTCTCTCTCTCTCTCTCTCTCTCTCTCTCTCTCTCTCTCTCTCTCTCTCTCTCTCTCTCTCTCTCTCTCTCTCTCTCTCTCTCTCTCTCTCTCTCTCTCTCTCTGTCTATACATGTCATTTTCTGTTTTTATTTTGTTCGTTTCTTTCTTTTTATTTTCTTTCATTCATTGTATAGTTGCTCTCCCTTCTTTCGTTCCCTCTTTCATACTAGGAATAATCATCATTTTTTGTACCTACTTTTTTTTTCGTCTTTTTCGTCTCCTTTCTTTGTTCTTTCTGTTTATCTTTCTTAATGACTTGTTATTTCCTTAGATTTTTTTAAGCTTTCCTTTCTTCGTTTACAGATTTCTCTCCACTCTTCTTACGCATCCTCTTTTTCTGTTATCCCTCTTCCCCTTCCTTTCCTCATCTTTCCACTTCTCCATTGCACTCTCTCTCTCTCTTCGTTCTTTACTCGTCTTCCTTTCCTCTCCTCTTACATACTTCCTTCTTTTTATGGAACCCTTCATATAATTCAATCCTTCCCTCTTTACTTACCGTTTTTCTTATATATACCCCTCCTGTGCCTCTCTTCCTCCCTTAACTCTTTTTTTTTTCTATTTCCTTGCCTTTCTTCCCTTCACTCACTCACACCTCCAACACTCTCCTCGCTCCCTCTCTTCATAAAACCTATGAAAGCCTTTTTTCGTGTAGATTTCTCCCTTCCCAAAATTGTCTGGTAAAAAGGTTGAATTTACATAAAAGCCGGCGGTAATCTGGACCAAAAGTTTCAATATATTCAATGGTGTTTCGGGAGACTTATTGGTGGTGGTGGTGGTGGCGGTCACATGGGGCGCAGGGACGGCTGGTGGGTGAGTGAAATTGGTGTGGAAACGGAAGGAAAGATTGAAAGAAAGGGATTAGCTCTTGCAGGTCTCCGCCAGGGATCCGATTCTTGTCCCGCTTGTGTTGTGGGATCAGGATGTTTCTGTGTGGGTGTTGGGTGTGTTGCTTTAGTTGTGGTGTGTTTGTTACTACTACTACTACTACTACTACTACTACTACTACTACTACTACTACTACTACTGAAGCGACTATCTGACTATCTACTTATATTACTACTACTTTCATTACCACTATTTATTCATACTCCTGTTATTCTTCCCACCACCACCACCACCACCGCCATTACTGTTGCTGCTGCTGCGATTGAGAATTCCGCTGCATATTTCCCAGACAGACCCTCACGCCCCGCCCAGTAAGCCCAGTTATTCCAGTGTGTATGCGCCGCGTGTTGATCGGCTCACGATGGGCGCCGCTGCCAATTTCATGTGGAATTTGTTATTTTCCTCGTGGCTTAGTTTCGTTTTCTGCAGCCTTAACATTTGTGAGCAAGAAGTGGCGATTTGGTGTAAGCTTTTATGGCACTTAAGCTGGCCATTTCTGGGATTAGACACACACACACACACACACACACACACACACACACACACACACACACACACACACACAGGTTGTATAATATTACTAACGATACTGTGTTTTTAAAGTCGCCTAATCTTTCCTGTTCTCTGCCATTAAAACAACAATCTAAGAACTATAAATTATTTGCTACTTAGAGTAATTCTTTTCTCTGATATTTGTCCTTGATATTGGTTGTGACAAGGAAGATATGAACTGGTATAAAGGTAACTGAACTAAGTCACATAATTTCTACCATCAGTAACCACCACCACCACCACCACCACCACCACCACCATTGCGAGGAAAGGTCATGGAACAGAATCCCAGTATCAACAAACATTACAGTTCCTCGGAGTATAAAATCCAAACAGTGAGTGTCAACATTGTGAGTGGGAGGGAGAAGGCAGAGAGAGAGAGAGAGAGAGAGAGAGAGAGAGAGAGAGAGAGAGAGAGAGAGAGAGAGAGAGAGAGAGAGAGAGAGAGAGAGAGAGAGGGAACTCGAAAGGGAGGAGGGGGAAGAGGCGTAGATCGAGTGAGAGAGGAGGGAGGAACAAAACAAGGAAAACATATGTAGAGTTTAGGATTACAGAGAGAGAGAGAGAGAGAGAGAGAGAGAGAGAGAGAGAGAGAGAGAGAGAGAGAGAGAGAGAGAGAGAGAGAGAGAGAGAGAGAAATTATACATAAATTTAGGCATCAAACTTTTATACTTACGTTTTAAAACATGCTAAAAGTCTTAATGAATATGTCATGAAGGTAATTACTCAGAATTACCTGATTACCTGAACTTTTTAAACCTGTATGAAATTAGAGCAAAGAAGCGAGCAAGAAACGCAAGGAGAACGGGAAACGAGGAATAGAAATGAGAGTAGAAGAGAAAGAAAGAGATAGAGAAACGCTTGAGAAGTAATACCAGAGAGAGAGAGAGAGAGAGAGAGAGAGAGAGAGAGAGAGAGAGAGAGAGAGAGAGAGAGAGAGAGAGAGGACTTTCACCCTTAACACCAGAAACTAGAAGGACCAAAACCTCGCCCGCGTTCAGAACCACACGAGGGAGACGGAGAGATAAGACGATAAAGGGGGAGAAAGATGAGGGCTGGAGAGACTTTCTGTGAGGCTGAGACGTTCCGTGGTCCCTGAGGTCCTCGCCGTGGTCCCAGCGTGGGTGTTTACGGTCCGCAGTGGTGATAGACGTGGCTGCCGCGGATCGCCCTTGAATTTGTAGAAGTTTGTGTAAAGACCTGCGCTTTTCTGCCTGTGTTCTGGGGAGATGTGGGTCGTGATGTCATTTTCTGTCTCTCTTTGATCTTGAATGAACTCGCAGTGGTTCATTTTGGCTCCTGATGTCGATAAGGGTTCCTGGTTCTTTAAGTGGTTGTTAGGTAGAGGGTTCTTAAAGGTTGTGAGTTGAGGTTCCTGGTTCCTAGTTCTCGGTTCTTAAAGTCCTTGTGATGTAGAACGCTATTGAGGGTTCTGAGTTGAAGTTTCTTGTTTCTGGTTCCTGGTTGTTGAAGTGTTTGTGATGCAGGTGGTTCATTAAAGTTTTGAATGGAGGTTCCTGTCGTGTGTCCTGGTTCTTGGTCCTTCAAGTGCGAGGAGAATCAAGAGTTCCGATTTCTTAGGATTCCTCGTTCGTGCTTCATGTCCTCTGGTTCTTGAAGTTCTTAGGATATTGATGGTTCTGAAATATTTACGTTTTGAGTTCGTGAGTTTTCCGGTTCTTGAAGTCTTTAGGATTCCTGAAGTTCCTTAGGTATGGAGAAAGAGGCAATTGTAGTCCTTTAAATGGGATGAAATTCTCTTGTGGTCTCACTGAGGGCTCTTTAAAGGCTTTCATATGTTCTGGTGGGTTATGTCTTGGCAGTAGTGTGGCGAGTCCGTTTGTGGTACGCGAGGGGAGTGGTGGTAGTGGTGGTGGTGGTGGGCATTGCGTCTCTTTGGGTTAGGTTAAGTCGTTTTGGTGATTGGGTTAAGTTGGGTTAGGTTAGGTTAGGTTAAGTTAGTTTGGGTTGGGTTAGGTTATGTCAGATTATGTCAGGTCAGGTTAGGTCGAGTGATGGTGGTTTGATTAGGTTAGGTCGAGTGATGGTTCTCTTAGGTTAGGTTATGTTAAGTTAGGTTGCATTTGGGTCGGGTTAGGTCAGGTCAAGTCATGGTGGTTGAGTAGAGCGTCTGTGGTCATGTAGTGGAAGTGCGAATGGTCGTGATGGCCCTTGAACAGTTTGAGGAGATCATTTTAGTACTTTCAGAAGGTCAAGTCGGCGTTTGATTGACACTGTGGAGGTTGGAATGGTAATGGGGATATAAAGAAGGCTTCGGGGACTGGAATGACATAGATGTTGTTTGCCTCAAGAAAGTAGTTTTGAGTGTTTTTTGCCGTCTTGTGGTGAATGCACTGAAAAAAAAAAGATTAGTGACACATTTTAGAGGATGAAAAATAAATAATCTTGTAGCGTAGAATGTTTGTGAAGGCTGTGGAGGGGGATAAGGAATCTCAGTTGTTCCAGGAAAGTTTCTGAGGGCGTCGTTGTGGTCTGAAGTGGGGAGAGTTTCATGGGTTAGTAGAAAATTATTGTTAACCACTTTTTGGAGGAAGGAAGGCAGCAGGTAATGGAGATGTGGAGAAAGAGAGGAATTTTTGTGAGGTCGTAGAAGAGTTTGCAGGAAAGTTAGTGGGTATTGATGTGCTGCTGAGGTGGGTACAGTTTCATGGGTGAGAAAAGTAATAAGTGACTGATCTTGGGGAGGGGAAGGTATGAGGCGATCCTGGCGGCGGGGTGGAGGCTGAGCGAGGCGGGGAGGGTCGCGGCGCTTCTCCAGCCACCGCGGACCGACGGAGCAAGATCTACGCGCCAGTAAATAAGGCGAAACAAAGGTTAAACGACCATGGAAAGTTGACTTACGGGACGCCCCAGCCCTCGTCCCTCCTCGCGCCCCATCCCTCTGTCCTCCCCCTACCCCCACGAGGACACAGTGTTACGGAGATTGTCCCGGTGACCTTTTCTCTCCCGCTTATTACTGCGTCATTGTGTGTGTCAAGATATATAAGAGGGAAGTTTGCCCATCTCCCTCCCTCCCCCTTCTTCCCTTGCCTCGCTCTCTCTCTCTCTCTCTCTCTCTCTCTCTCTCTCTCTCTCTCTCTCTCTCTCTCTCTCTCTCTCTCTCTCTCTCTCTCTCTCTCTCTCTCTCTCTCTCTCTCTCTCTCTCTCTCTCTCGTCCTCAAACCTTTCTCTCCTGTCTCTCCTCACACGGTTCCAGTAGTTATTGTTGTGTGTGTGTGTGTGTGTGTGTGTGTGTGTGTGTGTGTGTGTGTGTGTGTGTGTGTGTGTGTGTGTGTGTGTGTGTGTGTGTAGTCGTGTTTCCGCAGTAATAATGTTCCAAGTCTGGGGTTGTTATTGTCATGCGGGACAGTGTTGTTGTTTTCATGATGTTGCAAGTTTGTTTACACACACACACACACACACACACACACACACACACACACACACACACACACACACACACACACACACACACACACACACACACACACACACACTTAAAGAACACCAGAGATTTACCGAAAAACTTGAGGAGGCTGACAATATCTTTTGAGAGAGAGAGAGAGAGAGAGAGAGAGAGAGAGAGAGAGAGAGAGAGAGAGAGAGAGAGAGAGAGAGAGAGAGAGAGAGAGAGAGAGAGAGGAAACTTACCTGGAGCACCGTTTTGCTTGATATACAGCTAAGAAGATACTGAAAGGAAGGTGTTTAGTTTTTTTTATTTTCCCTCTTCCTTACATATTTCCGGGATGCAGTAGAAGTTATTTTCCTTTTATTCTTTCCTTTTTCTCCACTGTGAGAGAGAGAGAGAGAGAGAGAGAGAGAGAGAGAGAGAGAGAGAGAGAGAGAGAGAGAGAGAGAGAGAGAGAGAGAGAGAGAGAGAGAGATTGAGATTCTGCCTCTCATTTCCAGGTATTTCCTTTATCTCAATTTTTTTTCTTTTTAATCTTCCAATTCTCATTTTTCTTTCTTTATTGCTTTATAATTTCGTTCGTGCAAAATTTTTTCACTTATTCCTATCTCTTATTTCTTTTACTTTCATCTCCACAAGCATCACGTGATATTTTTTCTCTTTTTACTCCTTTCTATCTATTCCCCCCTCTGCTATTCTTGATTTCTTCCTTCGTGTCTATACCCCCCCTGTTTCCCCACGACATCACACAACCCTCCCTCCACCTCCCTCCACATGCCTTCACCTCCGTTTTCTCACGAGCCACTGAACCCGAGAATGAACCACTCCCTGAATCACTGAAACACTCCCGGTTCGCCCCGTCGGAGGTGAACCGGAACGCACGCAGGCGACCCGTTGTGTGTGTCGCGTCGTTGTCAATGAAGGGAGTGAGGCGAGTCCCCTTGAGCCTCTCGTACTCACTCGGCCCATCAATGACTTCGTCCAAACCAAGCTCATTCTACTTCTCTTGGCTCATTCCCCAAGCCTTCCACTCCCCCGGTCTTTTTTTTTAGGTCCTTAACTGTCTTTCCGTCGTGTCTTCTTCCCTCGCAATCTTTCCTTTTCCACTGGTTCCTTTTCTAGGCTCTTTCTCTTTCCTGTCACTTTTTTTCCTGTCCTTCCTGTCTTTCCCTCGTGTCTGATTCCCTCTCAAACCTTCCTATCCCCTTAGTCTCTATTCTAGTCCCCTTCTGTTCCCTGTTACTTAGTTCTCTTTTGTCTCCTTTACTTCGTGTCTCCTTCCATTTCCTCTCGCAAGCCTTCCATTTCTCTCTTAGTCCCTCTTCCAGTCCCATGCTGTCGCTCTTTACTTCCTGTCTCCTTCCTTTCTTGCCGTTTCTAACTCTACTCTTAACTTTCTCCTGTTCTCCCTCGTCTGCCCTTCACAAACCGGCCTCCTCCTCTTCCTAATCTTCTTCCCTTGCCTTCCCTCTCCTCTGTTGCCATCTCTACTCTTCTCCTCTCCCCTTCTTGCCTTTCCAACCCTACCCTACCTTAATCCTCCCGCCAGTACTCGTTCTCCACCTTCCCTCTACCCTGGCACCCTCTTGTTCATCCCTCCTCTCCACCTTTCCTCTCTCCTCCCTGACAGGCTTTCTCTCCTCGTCATTTCTCTCCTTGCCTTGCCTTTTCCTCTCCTTACTTTTTATCTTATATTCTTTTCTTATTCTTCCCAAATCATCCTTATTTTCCTTCTAGTCCTTCTCATTGTCTTTCTCACGCAGTCCCCTCGCTCTCCTTTCTTCTTTGCTTCTTTTCTCTTCTTCCCCACTTATCTTCTCCCATCATCTCCGTCAGGCTTAATCCCCTCCACCCTCTACTCTTTACTCAATCTTTTCTCCTCTTCTGCCTTCGATTTCTGTTCCTTCTCTTCTCCCTCCGCTCTCTCTCTCTCTCTCTTCCTCCTCTTCCTCCGCTTCAGTCTTCCCCATCATTCTCCCTCGATTTAAGCTTCTCAAACACCTCCTCCCTCGCATCTTTTCCTCCGCGCGCTACCTTGACACCTTCCCGCTCCCTCCGCCTCTACAAAGTTATTGGAAAGATTTAAAATGTGGAAAGAAGCAGATGAGAAGTTATGAATGGGTCATCGCAGCATTAAGGTAGCAAGGCGAGATTTATTTAACTTATAGAAATGAATTATGTATGTGAATTTCTTTTTTTGTTTTTGTATTTTTGTTGTTGTTGTACGATATGTTTCAGATCTTTTTTTTTTGGGTTGAAGCTCGGAATTAAAGGATTAAGGGCAAGGAAACGCTGAAGACACGCAAGATTTGGAAATAGAAAATATAAAAGCAAATAATATTCATACTGATCTTTAGAGATTATGAAAGAAATTAAATACATGTGTGTGTGTGTGTGTGTGTGTGTGTGTGTGTGTGTGTGTGTGTGTGTGTGTGTGTGTGTGTGTGTGTTCACTAGTTTTAATGGAATACTGTTGCTAGTTTCAGTATCAAATGGTAATATTTTCTTTATATTTATGTGTCTTATTTAATTGTCTGTTTGTGAGTATCTGTTTAGGACAGTTGAAGGCATCTGGTCTTGTCTGTGTGT
>NC_087169.1:15498641-15501141 GCF_035594125.1 Scylla paramamosain
CTCTCTCTCTCTCTCTCTCTCTCTCTCTCTCTCTCTCTCTCTCTCTCTCTCTCTCTCTTTAGCCGACAACTTTGCTTCCATCCTCTCACTTTCCTCCTCCGCTCCATCCCTCCCTTCCCCTCCCCTCACCCCGTGTCATTTTTCCTTCTTCCCTCCTTCCCTCCCTCCTTTCTTCTCCCTCGTCAGCATGAAGACAGTGACTCTGACCTCCTCATACTTTCTGGCTATAAATTTACTTCACTCGCGATTTCCTTTTATAGCTTTCCTTTTTTTTTTCTCCTCCTCCACCTGGTGTTCTTTCTCCTCCTCTGATTCTTCTCCTGAATGTTATTGTTCTCTGTTTCCAGTGTGTCTATGTTTGTTATGTTATTCTCTCTCTCTCCTTCCCTTCCTCCTTCTCCTCTTCCTTTTCTCTCCTCCTTCTCCTCTGTCATATTTTCTTCCTCGTACCTAAGTTATTAATAAACGCTCAGCTCATCTGCAGCCTCTTAATGCTCTTACTCACTCTCCATATGTTTACATACTTAATTGCTACTTTTTGCGTCCTGTTTTTTTTACCCTGTTTCTCTTTTTAGTTCCTTAAGGGGAGCATTTCCTGCGTCTTTTTTTTTTCGTGTTTGTGTTCTTTAAAGGTAATCTTGAAGTGTCTTGTTTTCTTTAGAGATAATCTTGAAGTATTTTGTTTTCCGTTGTATATTTTGTGTATAGTTTCTTTTTTTTTTATTTCACTCATTATTTTTGTTCTGTTTTCCTTCTATATGTATTTTTTTTTCAAGAGTGTGTATCTCAACTAACTTTTCCTTCGTTATATTTCTCGTGTATAGTTGTGTTTTTTTTTTCCTATGTTTTTTCAAGGCGTCTTTTCCGTGAATATAACTCGTTTCTGCATTTTACGGTTCCTATTTTCTTTTAATCTTTCTTTCTTTTGTAACTTTATTGGAGTTTCTTTCCTAATATCATCTTCAATCCTCATATGCTATTTCAGTTCGTTCCTTTTTAAACATAAACTCGTCATTTATTTTCGTTCTTTCTTTTCTTGTTTTCTTCTCATCTTTCTCATTCATTCCATTTTAACTAGACTTTTCTTTTTTGTTATCTTCGCAAAACGTTTTTTTTCTTATTTCGCTTTTATTTGCTTTGATGTAGGATTTTTTTCTTTATTATCTTTTCCCCTTTGTATTTTCCATTCGTTTTTTGGAAATTTGCGGATTTTTTTATTGTTTTCTTAGTAAATTGCAATATAGTATATCGTTTTCTCCGTAATATAATTTAGTTTCATTTAATGTATTGACAATAATACTTTTTATATATATTTTTTTAAATATTTTCTGTTCATATATTTTCTTTGCAACGTTACTGCAGTGTTCTAATTTTATTTTTTCTAAGGTATTTCAAGACTCTACATTTTACTTAATTTTCCGTTTTTTCTATAAAAACTGATGATTTTTTCCCCATTTTCCTGTTGATTTTTTAAAATTATTTTTCAGTTTATTGTAACTTGACTAGACCTCCTCTTATCTTAATACCTTCTTAACTTCTTATCTGTATTCTGTTTTCACTAATTTTTTCTCGGTTCCGTTTCTCTAAATATAAACTCATGATCTCTCATTAATTTTTTTTTCGGCGTTTCCTTTTCGTCTTTTTCTTCGCAACTTTACATGACATTTTTCCTCCTTTCATGCCTCCCTTCATGTCCCTCCGTGGGCCGGCTCAGGGAGGAGAGGAAAAGGATCCCCTTCTTACCTCTTAACGTGACTAAGAGGAACTTTGCGAGTCTTCACACACACACACACACACACACACACACACACACACACACACACACACACACACACACACACACACACACACACACACACACACACTGCGGCCGCCCTAATCGTGTACGTTAAAGGGATTAGGAATGAAAATGTATTCACTAATATTCTTTCAAGAGGATTGGGAAGGGATTATTTATTTATTTTTAATTCTGGGTGAGGAGCGCCAGCCAGAGGGAGGCAGGGCTGCAGTGTTCCCTCATTTCATTTGTTTGTTGAGGCTGGAGGTGAAGTGTAAAGGAAATGTATAGTCATGGTGATATTGGTGGTGATGATTACGAGTATGATGGTGATGGTGATGGTATTGATGATAATTATATGATGATAATGGTGATGCTACTACTACTACTACTACTACTACTACTACTACTACTACTACTACTACTACTACTACTACTACTACTACTACTACTACTATTACTACTACTACTACTACTACTATCAGCAGCAGCAGCAGCAACAACAACAACAACAACAACAACAACAACAACAACAACAACAACAACAACAGTAACAACAGCAACATAATAGCTTATGAAATAAATATACTGAATTATTTTTTTGTTTTGAATTGTAAAGGATTATTACAATGATGATTTTTACGTGCTTAGTGTCTTTTTTGGGATAAAGAGCCAGGATTTGTTGATATTTATGCAGCTTTTGATTAATCAAGTTTATCTGTA
>NC_087169.1:15506141-15538641 GCF_035594125.1 Scylla paramamosain
CCAAATGTTATACCGGCTAGAAATTGCAAAATCAGATCTCTTTAATCCCCTTCTTTCTCATAGATTGTTATAAAGGCTTCATACATTACTCATGGTGCTGTTAATTCTTGCATATCGCAGTGAATGGGTTAAATGGGTGAGTCAGTTAATGAACCGTTCTTATTTCACCACCAGGAATAAAGAGAGTGTCAAGAAAAGATGGCAAGTATCCAAGAGATATTTATTAAACTTTACATACAAATGTCAACATATCTCAACACTTCTCACAGAATACAACGGTGTAACAGTGAATCTAATGCGGCGGTGTGAGTCCTGACAACCCCATTCCCCCAAGAAAAATATCGAGAAAAAAAAACAAAAAACAGGAACTACCTTTTACATGGCAATATATTATTTTTTCTTCCTTTTCTCTACACCTAATGAAAGAGCAGAGTCCACGGCCACAGGATCGCTATACACGGATGTCATCAACGCTTGTTTAAAATTACTTATTTATTTTTAGAGTAATTTTATTTTATTGTTCAGTCTTAACATATATTTACAGGACATAGAAAAAGGTACATAGCAGTGGTCACGTTCATACACTAGTAATCTCTCTCTCTCTCTCTCTCTCTCTCTCTCTCTCTCTCTCTCTCTCTCTCTCTCTCTCTCTCTCTCTCTCTCTCTCTCTCTCTCTCTCTCTCTCTCTCTCTCTCTCTCTCTCTCTCTCTCTCTGGCAGCGAGGGACCGTGAAGGATGCAAGTAATTGGCTCTGACGTAATGTGACCGATGAAAATAATTGGCCACTCAGTTTAGCTCTGATGGATCTTCATTGGTTGATTGAGAACTTGGCTTCACCAATCGCCAGTCCGCCTGATTTATGGTGCAGCTTGCGCGGGTGAAGCCAAGGCGTCCCGTGATTGGTTTAGAATTGAAGCTTTTGAGTCAGTCACGGACGCGATTCCTAGTTCTTAAAGGGCTCCAGCTGCTGCCTCTGTCTTCATCCCCAGTGCCTCATGTGAAATTATGACTCAAAGGCTGGAAAATTCTCTCTCTCTCTCTCTCTCTCTCTCTCTCTCTCTCTCTCTCTCTCTCTCTCTCTCTCTCTCTCTCTCTCTCTCTCTCTCTCTCTCTCTCTCTCTCTCTCTCTCTCTCTCTCTCTCTCTCTCACGAGATAAAGAAATCGAAACCCATGTACGTATAACCGTAGAGAGTTGTGTGTATATTCGCATGTATGTAGCCATATAGTACCTACTCGTGTGTGTGTGTGTGTGTGTGTGTGTGTGGGTGGGTAGGTGTGTGTGTGTGTGTAGGATTGAAGGACCACTAGAATGTCATCGTGCCAGCCCTTGTGAGGTCCTGTCTTGGCAGTGCTGAGGCCACGGGGCGCTGATGCGTGTGTCCTGCTGGTGGGGCGCGAAAGACCAGGTGAGGTTAGCGAATGGGCGACAGGTGCGCGCGACCCTCAGAGGCTGTGTCGGGAATACGCAAGTCTACCCCATGCTTTGTGATTACTGTCGCTCCCGTTTTCGTTATGAGAAGTGGAAAGGAAAAATGTAAAATAAAATGACTTATCCCTGATGCTGAATGATTTTGTTTGTGAAAAAATGTGTTTGATGGAAAGCTAATTTGATTTGACGTTTTTTAAGCCGGGAGATAATATGCCTGTGAGGAAAGTGATGAAGCGTTTTTTTCTTCTTTTTTATTTTTCATTTTTTTTTCTTCCCACCAAAAGGGAATCGCTCCGGACACAGCGCGCATCAAATCACTGAGGGGGAAAAGTCACTTGGAAAATAATATGAAAATACAATATATTCAAATCTCCGCCCTCTTTGTTGAACCATCGCGGGTGTTTTATTTTCCAAGTGACAAAGAAATTCCCCATCACTGAACTGTAAATAGTCCACTTTTCGCAGATTTTTACACACGCATCTTGAAAACCTTATTATTTTCCCCAACACACGAATTTCCTTTATTAAATGACCTTCCATCAACAGGAATAAAACACAAAACACCGACGCACTCACATGAATTATTATAAAAGTACCACCTTGAACATACATCTCTTTTCTGATATGGAAATGAAGTTATGTAAGAATGTTGGCGACTCTGAGCAGTATCTTGTGGCCAACTTGTTACTGATGCATTGATGAGGCGGTTGACGTGAGACGGGTGAGCTTAATACTCGGCTGTATGGTGTGTGTGAGTGTGTGTGGCTGACTATGTGATGTGTATATACTTTATGGTGATGGTGATGGTGGTGGAAGGTATATAGAGGTGATGGATGGGAATGATAGGAATGGGAATGATGGGTAGATTACTGGCTAGAGTCGCTCCTATGTGGTGATGGTGTGTGTGTGTGTGTGTGTGTGTGTGTGTGTGTGTGTGTGTGTGTGTGTGCTCCTGTTGTTGTAGTGTTAGCAGTATCTCGCTGCGGTGCATTGTGTGACGGTCACTAACTTGTCTTAACGGCAATGACAGCACAGCGCAGGACACACTTGGTCAGGTGATGCACGTACAGTACACGTAGTACACATCAGTTAGAACACATTGAAGGTGCAGCACACTCGTAAAATTTCTCCCTTCTGAAATGGTGCAGGGACACACTAACGCCCTTGCGCTATTCTGGAGTGTGCTGCTCTTTTTACTCCTTTTAATACCTTGTTTTACACTTGCACCTGATATCTTAATACTGCGAAGATTATTTCCGTGCCGATGAGTGAATTACATTACAAATAATTAACATCATTATTACACACCACACCACACATGGTATAGTCTCAGAGTGTCGGAAAATAACATCAGATAATTATGCTTCCCATCAAATTAACACTGAGTAACATTTCATAACACACGGAGCATTACACAGGTACATTTGGTGTTACATTCACTATTCATTGGTTTTGTTTTGGTGGTGGTGGGTACATGGTGTTTAATTATTCATTTTTCTTTTCATTTTTGCTTGATGGTTATAAAAAAAGTGTGTGTGTGTGTGTGTGTGTGTGTGTGTGTGTGTGTGTGTGTGTGTGTGTGTGTGTGTGTGTGTGTGATGCACCACAATCTTCCATGAATCTGATGGGCATGTAGGTAAAATATATTATGTCCATTATTAATTAGTGAATAACTTTGTGTTTAATGTTGCGGTGCACACGATAAATGCAAACTGTTGAGAACCTTTGGAAGTAGTATTAGTAAAGTTCCGTAATAATAATACTTCCACACGCTGTGAACACATTGCTGTTAACACAGGAACACAGAACGAAGAGCAACACGGCGTTAGCATCCGCGCACCTGAAACCTGTGCCCCGGTGCTCGCCTGCCTGTGTTGAAATACTAGTACAGATTCTCTCATACTAACAGGGCGACATTACTCCTCCAAAGATTCCCGCGATGAAACGAACGTGACACCATTATCGTCTCACTCGCTACTCCTTCATTAGTTGAGGTTCCATGTTACTGAGGGGTGAATATAAAGATTTTTCTTGTTTTTTTTTTTATCCATTCAATGACGTTCACTCGTGGATACGTTTCTCTCCGTCCTTTCACTCCCTCCCATCTCTGTGCAGTCAATCACCATCACACATCTGCGCCTGTTTCACTTTTGTCCCCCAGTTAGTGATTCGCCTCAACTGGTACACAAAAATTAGGTGATATATGTATGTATGCAATCGTATGTACACTGGAAACACACCTGCTTACACACGCACACACACAGACGCACACAAAACGGTTATGTACACACTGAAAAGTTATGTCTACACGGCAGTCAGCGTCCAGTGCAGCTTTGCCGAGTTTGTTATGTGAGCGAGTACGTTTTGTTCATCAAATATATTTCAATTTCCATCATCGGGGCAATGGAAGCCACGCCAGGTGTGGATGTGTGTTGCTCGTGCGCCGCCAGAAAGTCTCCACTCTTTGGCAACGCAGCCGTGGCTTGAGAGGAACAACAGCTGGGTGATGAAATCGGTGAGCAGCTGCCGTGGAGCACCGGGGGGAGGGAGGGCCGAGGGGGAAGCTGCTTGAGGTCCTGCCGGTTGTGGTCACTTCCTGATAGCTTATCGTCTGTCTAGCCTCCCAGTGGCTCTATTTGTACCCGGAAGGAACGATAACACACACACACACACACACACACACACACACACACACACACACACACACACACACACACACACACACACACACGTATGCATACACACAAACACACACTCATGGGTCAAATTTACGGTGGTGGGAAATCCGAGTCACCGAACAGGAAAGGCGGGTAGGCTGGCCAGTTGTCGGGAAGGTTGAAATACTCATACTCGGACGCTGGCGGACTCTCCTTTTTGGCGGCAGCGGGAGGTGGAGAGGGGGACTTCTCTGGACTCCTTGCCTGGATGTCGATCGGAGGAGGGGGAGGTGGGGAGGCTGGGGCTGCCTCGGCTTTGTCCTCTGTGGCAGCGGGAGGCTCCCCGGGCTGTTGTGGCTCCGGCGAGGGATCGCGGTGAATGATGTCGAAGGGCGGATCGGGAGGGGGGCTCTTCTTTCGTACTTCTCCAGGAGACTCTGGCGGTGGACTCTCCTGGATCACGTCGAGTGGCGGCAACTTGCAGTGACGGCCGTAAATCTCGTTTCTGGAGATGATTTGCGGTGGTGGTACGTCGGGCCTTTCGCCTTGGGGTGGCAGGTTAGTAGGCTTGGGCTTGAGCGGAGGTGGACTTGTTGGGGGACTGTCTGTGTCAAAGAACTTGGGGATGGGTGGCGGAGTGGGTGGCGCGTCCTCTTCGTCAAAGAATTCTGGGATTGGGGGCGGTGTGGGAGCTACGGCCTCGGCGGCTGTGGCCTGCGAGGGTGTGGCTGATGCGGTGGCCGGTGAGAGCGCAGCGGGGGACTGGGAATCGTTTTGGCGGGACAGAGGGGAGGAGGCTGAAGGGGAGGCGCGAGGCTCCTGAACATCGGCAGTCTTGCCCAGCAGAGTGAGGGAGCGCTGCGATGGCTCTGACAGGTCAGAGTCCTGCAGGTCGTAGTGTGTTGGGGAGTCCGAGGAGTCCACGTCCGGGAAGTGCGGGAGTGGCGGCGAAGGAGATGATGTGTCGCCAAGGAAGGTGAGGGCAGTGTCGGGCTGCTGCTGCGGGTCGCTGCTCGGCGCTTCGATCGCCTGATTGCCATTCAGAGACAGCGTGGTCAGAGGAAGCATAGTGGCAGGAGCAGCTGCGGTGGGATGGAGACCGCCCAGAGTGGAGTAGCGGCTCTCGTACTGCAGCCTCGCGGGGGAGAGAGTTAGGGCTGCCTCCTGTCCCAGCGACGAGGAAGAATAGCGTCGGCTGGCGGGCGTTGGGGAGACGATGGAGCCCGCCGGGGAGGAGGCTGACGAGTGCTGCTGCTGCAAGTCGTTAATGCACACCCAGCGACACTCCGGTGGCGGCGACGGTGACCGCTGACGGGCAGCTGATGGCAGTAAAGTGTTGACAAGGGGTGGTTTTGGAGAGGATGGGGATCTGCCGGTGATGGTGGTGCTGACCGAGGTATTGGGGGCAAGTGTAGGCGAGGCGTTACAGCGGAAGTCCAGCGGTGGTGAAGGAGAGGGATGGTACTGAATGCTGACTGGTGACGGGGGCGGCGGCGCGTCGCCCTTACCTGCCTGGGTGAGCGGCGTCAGCACGTCCCGCCGGCGGCACTCGGAGAGAGGCAACGTGGACGCCTCGTGACGGAAGTCCGGTGGCGGGGAGGGCGAGGCCTCGTGCTTGAAGTTTGGCGGTGGTGAGGGGGAGACTTCATGCAAGAAGGCGTGTGAGGGGGAGGAAGAGGAACTGGGGCTGCTTGGAGGCGCCGGGAAGCAACTCGGCCACTCAATCTCGTCCAGAGGCTTGTAGGACTCGCCGAGAACCTTTTCACTGAGAGAGCTGCGCGTGTCCTCGGCCTCCTCCTCATCCTCGTCGAGGTGACTCACCTTGGTGACGCTCCAGGTGGGACTGTTGGCCTTGTCCGAGGCAAGGCTCAGTGACGGCTTGCGATCCTCATCCCGCGCCTGCAGTTCCTCTTTCTCTCTCCGCGGGCTGAGTAGCGGCGGCGGGCTGTGTGTGCCGTTGGAGAGCCGCACACCGGGATTGTGTGCACCATTGGGCAGCCGCAGGACTGGCAGGCGCCGCACACCATTGTGTTGACATGAACTGTTGTTCCTTGTGCTGCGACCGAAGCCGAGGCGACTACTAACACTTTGCGATGCAGTGTTGGGGGAGGAATTCCAGCCGTTGATGAGAGCAGCAAGTCTACCTAAAAGTGTGGCCAGCCCCGGGGGAGTGTCTTCACCCCGGGGGGCGTATTGTCAGACGGTTGTTTCAAAGTCTACGTCGATGCAGTCTGGGTAGTCTGGGGGCTCGGGGGCGACTCGTGGTGGCCAGGCGTGAGCACCTCAGCGCTACAGGCGCTGCTGGAGTTGCGCTCCTGACGGGCTTTCCACAGCGACCAACCCCACCAGCTCGACAGCACCGAGATGCAGCCGACAGCCAGGCCGAACGTGAGCCACAGCCACGGCGAGAGTGCCATCAGGCAGGTCACCACGGCCTCGTCGGCACCAGAGGGACAGTGCCACGTACCGTCGCAGAAGAGCGAGGCACTGATGCACGCGTGCACGGCGGGGCATTCTGTCGCACAACGCGTGGCCAGCCAGCGCGGGGCAACCTCCACCCAGCGCACGTCCACCACGCTGTGCTGCTGCGGGGGTGCGGGTCCTGAGAGGTAGGCGGGGCGGCTTAGCAGCACCACCACCAGCGAGCGAGCCGCCTCGCTCAGGTAGTCCAGCGA
Source organism: Scylla paramamosain (assembly GCF_035594125.1). Classification (NCBI taxonomy): domain Eukaryota; kingdom Metazoa; phylum Arthropoda; class Malacostraca; order Decapoda; family Portunidae; genus Scylla; species Scylla paramamosain. The sequence continues at coordinate 15,512,904 of NC_087169.1, forward strand.
CAGCGGCTCGTTGAAGCCTTCCGAGAACACGTGCACCGTCTCGGCAGCACCAGGCGACACGCACACTGCACTCAGAGGACGTGGGTTGCCCGGCTGGTAAACGTGCAGCTCTGAGCTCTGGCAGTCTGAGGGCCCCACGGTGTCGTCTGCGGCCACGAGGTGACCATGTGCCGCCCCTTGCAGGCCTCCTCTGATGGCCTTCCCAGGAACAGACACCAAAAGGAATCGACTTGGAGTGGGCTGGAGGAGCCACGGGTGGCCGCGACATGGTCCCGGGGGCGGGCGCAGCGCCAGGCTTAGGGTACCCGCCTCCCCCGCCACCACCCGTTCTTCTTCGCACGCTTCGATCTCCACGAACTCGTACTCCAGCTCGAAGCTGAAGTGAGAGAAGTCATCGAACACGTCCATGCCGACTACGGTGAAGGTGATGGTGAGGGAGGCGGAGTAGGACAGCAGCGTGGCCGGTAAGTAGTTACCGTGGCAGATGCACGCCTGTGGCAGCTCCACGTTTGGCCACGGCCACTCAGACACCTCGAGGCGCGCTCCGCGGCCTTCTAGAGCGTTGGGTCTCCCGCACGCTTGTAGAGGTGTTTCCCTCCCGGGGCATGATGAATTATGGGCGTAGAAGTATATGAAGGTGATCCTGACGGCTTCGTTAGGACGCCCCTGCAGCGTGTATTGGCAGCGTAGCTTGGTGGCGCCAAACTTCCCATACAGTAGGTTGTTGGCGGGTGACGCCAGCAGACCTTTCTTGCTTCGATCGCTGCTGATGTGTCTGTCACACGGCTCGGGCCTATTGAGGGCAGCTGCGCGGGGTCCTGCGTACACGAACTCGTAGTGGAGCCTAAATTCAAGTCCGGCCACGGTGGATGGCAGGTGGTAGTGGATGGTGAGTGTGGCATGGGAGCCAGAGGTGAGGTAGCTCTCCTGACCTCCACATGGTCGCGTTCTATTCCGGCCTGGTCCCAGTTGTTCCCGGTGGCAAACACGCACGCCCAGCAGGCCGCATGTGTTCTCTAGCACCTCGCCGTCGCCGTCTGCGCCCTCCACTAACTTTACTTCCGTGCGGCAGTGCGGTTTGTCCCGAGAAGGAGGCTGCGTGTAGGTAGACTTGAGGCGGGTGAAGTAGAGCCAGATCACCTCGTCAGGCTTGCCTCGGAACTTGTATTCGCATTTACTGTCGCGAGGCAGAGAGTGAGCCACGTTTTCAAAGTGGCCGCGGGACGCCTCGAAGCTGGAGATGATGAACTCACACTTCTGGTCGGCGTATAAGAAGGAGTTCTTGGGTACAAAGGCCACGCCCACGTCCAGCTCAAATCCAGGGTGAGTCCCTTCCGAGGAGTCGAAGTACAAATTGTCAAAAGGTGAAGTCTGGAAGACAAGCATCAGTTCGGGGCCGCTGGCTGTGATGCGCGGCACTCGCCCTCCGCCGCAAAAACGCATCAGCAGCCGACGACTCTCGCCCTGGATCTCGTACACGCTGAGAGTGTCGCCTACCACGTCGCAGTCTCCGTCTAGCCACAGGTGGAGGTTTCCGTCACAGGCGGCGTCCGTGTGCTTGATATGGACGCGTCCACGCTGCGGCTGGTCCACGCTGACCAGCGCATGGCGGCCGTGGGGCACCGTGGCCTGGCGGATCACGTACTGGCACGTCACGTTGCGCGGATACAAGCCGGGGTAGTTAGGGGACTGTACGCGGCACTTGCGACGGTCACATGAATCAAATATCTTATCGCACACCGTGCCGGGCCGCGACACTCCCAGGTACTTGGCGCTGTTCCAGGGACCGTAGCGAACGATGGACTCCGCGCCAAGCAGGAACTTGTACAGTAGGCGAAGACGCACCTTCTTCTCCCCAACCGTGTCTGCCTCGGGCGCAGGGACCTTAATGGTGACGGTGACGGTGCTAGTCTCGCTGTAATACACGTTGTGTTCACCGCTAGCGCCGCACCAGAAGCCGCCCACGTGCGGTCGGTGCGCCTCGTTGACGGTCATGTGCCCTTTGGGACAGCCGCACACGTGGTGGGACCGGAAGGCGCCAAGCTGCAGGTCCCGGAAGTTGAGCTGCACCAAGTCACCGAATATGTCCCCGGCAGCCACGAAGGTCATGTGGCAGGTGAAGGGCGGCCGCAGCGTGGGCGACTCCTGCAGGTCGATCTCGTAGCTCCGGCCCACCTCCCCGTAGTACGTCACATTACAGGCTGCAACACAGAGGCGCCTTGTGAACACACGGTGACGGAACCATGATTGTAACACACACACACACACACACACACACACACACACACACACACACACACACACACACACACACACACACACACACAAAAAAAAAAAAAAATTGCAGGCAATAAATAAAAATATGCAATATATTGTTACAAACAGAAAAAAAGAAACCTGAGAAGCACACACGGCGGGAACAGGCAAGCCAAACAATGCCATATGCTATCATTAGAAATAAAAATACAACAACGAAGAGACAAGAACTACGCGTAACAGAAAATTAAGTAAAACACAGACAGCAGTAACCAGAGAGAGAGAGAGAGAGAGAGAGAGAGAGAGAGAGAGAGAGAGAGAGAGAGAGAGAGAGAGAGAGACATCTGGGACGGTATCAAACATTAACTATCGTGAAAGATCGGCCATTCTCGTCTTCCTGAAGCTAATTGTCCCTAAATTCAATTATATTAATTTATTTTATGCCTCTGAACGACCGGGGATTATATGACAGGCTTGGAGAGAGAGAGAGAGAGAGAGAGAGAGAGAGAGAGAGAGAGAGAGAGAGAGAGAGAGAGAGAGAGAGAGAGAGAGAGAATGAAATTATGGAACTAGAGAGTGATTAGAGAAAGTGAGTGTAGAAGAGTAAGAGAGAAGGAAAAGGCAGAACAGAAACACGGGAACGAGAGAGGAAAGTGAAACGGGTGGAAAGAAATTAAGAGAAAGTGTAACAAGAGACGAGGAAAAAAAAAAAAAAGGAGTGGGAAAATGCAGAGGAAGGCCAGAAATTTAATGGAGGAAATGAGAGTGAAAAATTCAGTGAAGATTACTAAGAAAAAGAAAAGTTATAAAATGTAAAGGAAGGATGAACACGAAAAAGGAAATAAAGAAATACAGTAGAAAACGAAAAGTGGTAAAGTGAATGTGCAAGGAGAATAAGAAGAATGAACAAGAAAGTAAGTGGGAAGGAGTGAATAGGGGAGAGAAGAAATGAGATCATTAGTAGACACGTGGAAAGAATAGAAGGGGAAATGAATAGACAAGGAAATAAGGAATGCATAAGAGGCAAAAGTTGAGATTAAGCGACTAAGGAATGAGATGAGGAGAAGGAAACCAGAGAAATGTAAGGAGGGCGAAGGAAAATGAAGCAGGGAGATTGAAGAAGCGAAGGAAGCGAAATCAGAGAATGCAACGCACGAAAAAAAAAGAGATCATGAAGAAAATAACATACGATAAAGAGAGAAAATACAGAAAAAAACTATAAATGTAATACAGTTTGGACAAGGGTGAAAGTTTAGGAGCGAAAAATGGGAAGGAAACGAGGAGAAGGGAGAGGAGGGGCAAGAGGTCCAGGGGTCAGAGGGGAGAGGGCAGGAGGGCAGACAAGGCTTAGGAAGGCGTAATGTATCCCTCAAGTCTCAGAGTCAAGGTCTGTTGGGGAATCCAGCCAGCAATATTGTGGCGGGAGATGGATGTATGCAAATGACAGAGCAGAGAGAGAGAGAGAGAGAGAGAGAGAGAGAGAGAGAGAGAGAGAGAGAGAGAGAGAGACGAAGATGGATGAGAAAGAGGACTATTCTCTCTCTCTCTCTCTCTCTCTCTCTCTCTCTCTCTCTCTCTCTCTCTCTCTCTCTCTCTCTCTCTCTCTCTTCCATCCCCTTTACTCCAGCCTCCCTTGAAAAAATGTGAGGTCTGGGCATTGCAGGGAGGGCAGCTCGAGGCTCTGGTGGTAATTACTCTTCCCGGAGATAGATGGCGCTGTGACGCTACTTGGAGGGGAAACTTAGATTATCAAGAAGTGAAGCTGGGAAACTATGTATGTTGGAGGGTGATGTGTGTGTGTGTGTGTGTGTGTGTGTGTGTGTGTGTGTGTGTGTGTGTGTGTGTGTGTGTGTGTGTGTGTGTGTGAGTGTGGGAGAGTAACACACACACACACACACACACACACACACACACACACACATACACACACACACTTTTACTACCGGTTTGAGAATTGAATCACAAAATATTGACCTTATTTCACCAAGTTTTCACCGTCCGTTTCGATATTTCAGGCGACTTGGAATTGCTAATGCGGACGCGAATTTCTATGCTCCGAATAGGGAGGTAAAAAGGGAACCCATTTCAGAAGAGGGAAGGGGGAGAGAGAGATGGGGAGGGAAAGGGAAATGGGAAGGAACATAAATGGAAGACTGATGATAAAGAAAAGGGAAAAAAAGAGGAAAATATAGCACCGTTAGTTTAGGGAATAGAGAAAGCACAGGATATATGTTAAAGAGAGAGAGAGAGAGAGAGAGAGAGAGAGAGAGAGAGAGAGAGAGAGAGAGAGAGAGAGAGCGAACACCTCCATTACAGGTTCAACACAGAAATTAATGGTTCAACATCATTTTACCTTCACTGCCATCTTGTAAGCTCTCTCTCTCTCTCTCTCTCTCTCTCTCTCTCTCTCTCTCTCTCTCTCTCTCTCTCTCTCTCTCTCTCTCTCTCTCTCTCTTTCGGTCAGGAGCATTTATTTCACCTCAACAACAGCAACAACAACAACAACAACAACAACAACAACAACAACCTTTTCAAGATCACATTTTATTACATTCGCTTCAGTCATCATTGCCAAAGGGGACTTCATATAAGCGCAACAAGAATAACTTTACCACGGGCATTTCTCTCCTACCTGTCACATACCACCAGGTGACGCGTGTTTACCTGTATGTATGAACTCTATATATTACCTCTAGCTACATTTCCGCGGTGTTTTCCTCTGTGTTGTCTCTTAATTATACGATTCTGTATTGTGCTGTATTTTTTGTCATGTTTATATATTTATTTATTTATTTATTTATTTATTTATTTATTTATTTGTTTATTTTTAGTCAAGTGCTGTATGATTACGTTCTCGTTGCGTCTTAATACAGTCATTCTTGAACTTTTCTCCACAAGAACGTTCTTGTGTTAATGTGAAATGCGTCTAAGATAGCTGATGTTACTACTACTACTACTACTACTACTACTACTACTACTACTACTACTACTACTACTACTACTACTACTACTACTACTACTACTAGTCTCCCTTTCTAAATCAACTGATGGACTACAAACCCATTCTACAATAACTTCTATGTCAACTAATACAAGACAAATAACATTAATCAGCAGATCACAATGCTTAGTACTCTTCTCTCAAACCAAGATGTACAAGGCCCTGTCACTTTAAGACCAGAGTTACCAGTAAGGGAGTCCTATCAAGCGTTGTAAGTGTGGCCACAAACAGTTAGGTGCCTCATGTCGGCCAGTGTTACCAGCCAGGGCCCTCGTATCGCCGCCCAGCACACCGCGGTACAGCTGTTACTGCTCACCCCACCGCCGGAACGAGACTGTTGCATCGTGCCCGCCATTGTCATTATAAGCCATCTCGTTACGTAGACAGCGCCGCAGCATCACCGTCAGCATCACCATTACCATCGTCATCAGTGTCACCACCAACAGGGACATGTTCACGACTGCTTCCATTTCGTTACCATCGCAGACTACTTCTACTGTCATTACCTCTACCACCGTCACCACTAAAAATCAGATCACTGCTACTACTCTTACTGGCGTCACCACTTTAATAAAAACCGGACCACCACCACCACCACCACCACCACTACCACCACCACCACCACCACCACCTCACTAGTATAATTATCGTCACTATACAGTTTAGGATAGTAGGATAGTAAAAGCGAAGGCTCCTTCCCACTTACCACCCACAAGGTCAAGTAAGGACTAACATGTGCAGTTTCAAAGTAGAAAATTGAAGGATAGTACAGGCGAAGGCTCCTCCCCACCCACCCACCAATAAGGACAATGAGACAGATAAGGACAAGGGCAAATAAAGACTAATATGTGCAGTTTCAAATCTAAAGTAAAAAGAAAAACGCAGGATAGTACAAGTGAAGGCTCCTCCCCACCACCACCACCACCACCACCACCACCACCACCTCCACCAAGGACAAGGACAGGGCGGGACTAACGTGTGCAGTTTGGCTTCTCGTCGGACTTGTCGCCGCAGTCGTCCTTGCCGTTGCACACTCTGTCCTTGGGCACGCAGCGCAGGTTCTCGCAGGTGAACTCGCTGACGGGGCAGGGGCTGTGGGCCGCCCCCGCCACCACCACCACCGCCCCCGCCGTGAGGAGCGACAACCAGGCCGCCGCCACCACCACCACCACCGCCGCCACACTCCCGCCGCCGCCCCTCACCATCACACATCGCAGCACCCTGAGGAAGAGAAATGAATGGTCACTTAATTAATTAGGAACTTTTCACACAAATTCCTTACCGTCTTTACTTAAAGGCTTAACCAAGGGGACTATTAGGGCCACTCGCGGGATTGAGGGGGTAAGACGGGGAAAAATAAGGCGGGAGGCTTCATAAAATGTTGCCGGGGATGTAATATATTATACTCCGCGCAAAAGAAACACTAAAAAGGAGAGTAAAGTAAATCAGAGCACGTCCCTTCATCAGAAATTTTATAAAAGAGGATTAAAAAGACGCGCCATTCAAAAATATACACCCGTGTTATGAAAAATTGAAATGGTAACTTTTTTTTTCAATTTATGCTTTTATCTTTCTATATATCAACTTGTACAATATAACATTAAAACGACCACCACAATCACCACCACCACTACCACAACCACAACCACAACTACCACACCCATCACCATCACCATCACCGAAATGTCTGTCTTTTAACGTCGTAATCATCATCACCTGCATTGCTCTTCAGGTAAGGCTGGGGACACACGCCTGCCTCACCTGAGATCCCCAAGGTGTTTATAGGTAATTAAGTGTGTTTCCTGTTTGCAGGTGAGTGCGTGAGGGAGAGGGTCGAGCAGCAGCAGCAGCATTATGTCTTGTGTGTTATTTTTGTTTAATTTTGTCTTTTTTGATATTTCAGGGTCTCTGTCTTGCTTTGTGTATATTTTAGGGATATTTTTTATTGGTTTTACGAATTCAGTTTTATATTTCTTTGTCAGCATTCGTATACATCCTTGATTTTCAGTTTCTATTTATTTTGGTGGTATTTTTATTGATCTGCGAATTCATCTTTATATTTTGTGGTCCGTTTTGGTATACGTCTGTTTTTCAGTCTTTATATATATTTTTTTAGGGTTATTATTATTATTATTATTATTTATTTATTTATTTATTTATTTATTTATTTATTTATTTATTTATTTTTTACGAATTCAGTTTTATATTTCATTTTCTGATTTGGTATTCTTCCTTGTGTTTCAGTCTCTATATTTTTCATACCGTGTCTACTTCTTGTGTGTTTGCGTTGGTTGTATGAAGTTCAGTCTGTATTTACTTTGATTTCGTTGTGGAATTTCTTTTTCCTTTCTTCTCTTTTTTTTTTTTTTACTATTTATATTTTCAAGTTTATTTACTTGTTTCTGATCTTTTTTTTATATTTTCTTCAGTTTATAGATGTTTTACACACTTTCCAAAACTTTCTTCCCATGTTATTAATTGTCATGTTTATCTCCTGCCTTTCCGTCCTTCTCTCCTTCCTTCCCTCCTTCCTTCATTCGTCCATCCATCACCCGAGCGGTGCAGTCCCTCCATCTCTGCCTCGCTCCCTCAAACCCACACCCAACCCCGGCTGAGATTTCCTTTCTTCCTCCATTCCCTTCATCCTTCCCTGCCTGCTTCGGCTCCACCCTTTCTCCGTCCCTGTGTCCATCCTTCTTTTATTCCTTTTCTTCCTTACTTTCATTATATTTTTCCTTCTTTCCATCCATCGCTTTCTCCTTTTTTTAGTTCTCAGATTTTTTTTATATATCTTTTGTTTTGTTATTTTTTTTCACTCTTCCATGCTTCCTTCCTACTTTCCTTTCTTCCTTTTTCTTTTTCCTTTCTTCCCCTTTTCCTTTTTCATCTCTTCTTTCTATTATCGTTTCAAATTTTTCCTCATTCATTCCAAGTACTGTTTTTTCCTCATTTTTCCTTTCTTTTATCCCTCTTTCCATCCTTTCCAGCCATATTTTCCTCCTGTTTTATCGTCACTAGTTCTTAATATCTTTTTCTTTCCTTCCATAAGTGCGTTTCTTCATTATTCCTTCCCTCAAATATATTTTCTCTCCTTTCTTATTTTTCTCAATCTTTTTTTTATCCTTCCTTTTCTTTCCATTCTTTCTTCCTGTCACAACTTCACTTTTCGTTCTTGCTTTCAGTTATGCTTTTTTTCATTATTCCCTCTTTCCTGCTGTCTATTTTTTTTTTTGTTCTCGTTCCCTTCCTTTTATCCACTTATCATTCTTTTTCTCTATCTATTTTTTTCTAACCTTATTTCTTTCCTTTCTATTTCATTCTTTTTGTCACAGCTTAATCTTTCGTTCTTCTTTGCTGTAGTATGTTCGTTTATTTTTTTTTCATTATTCCTTCCGTTTTGCGTTATATTTTTCCTCGTTTCTTCCGTCCCTTTCCACTCTTCTTCCTTCCCTTTCTTTTCTGTTTCCTTTCGTTACAAATTCGCCTTTCGTTTTTCCTCCCTGTAGTACGTTTATTTATTTTTTCCATTATTCCTTCCTTCCTGCGTTATATTTTTCCTCGTTTCCTTCTCTCCTTCCCCACTCATCACTCTTCCATCCGTCATTCTTGCAATCGGGCGTGTCACTCTCCCCTCGTCGCCTCCGGACGCCGTGTGGCTAAGCGTCGAATGAGGGGAAAAAAAAAAAGGTTGTAAAAAGAGGAGGTGTTATTACCGAAGTTGTGCAGCCCAAGTTATAATTAATGACACGAAGACCAGCGCCGGACCGAGAGGAGAAACGGAGGAGGGAGGAGAGGAAAGGGAAGAGGAGGAGTAGGAGTTGGAGGAGGTTAGGGTAGGAGAGGGTTAAGGGGGAGGAGAGACTGGCACGAAGTGATTAGAGACAGACGGAGGAGTGAAAAAATACATAAAATTCCGTGTTGCGTGTGGACTGCATTAATTTGAGTTTCTTTTCATCGAATGTGGTGTATGCTTTTCACCTGAATGACACCACCACCACCACCACCACCACCACCACCACCACCACCACCACCACCACCAATATTACTGCTGCTACTACTACTTACCACAAAACACACTACTGGTTGATTCCAAGAAAAAAAAAAAAAAACATTATAGGATTTACGCAAAAACGCATTCTGCTGTTTTCTGTCTTTTGGGAAATAGATAAAACCTAAAGGAGGGATTTCCAGCCATCCAGCATCGTCCATTTTATTTTTTTGGGTTTCCACAACACGCAGGAGATACAAAAATGAAATTTGAATCACACTTTGGTGACAAGACGAAAATGAATAATAACAATACTAAAGCAAAAAACCACCACCACCACCACCACCACCAATAACACCACCACCACCACCACCACCACCACTGCTACAGCTGCTGTTATTACTACTGTTGTTGGTGCTGGTACAACTGCTACTACTATTTTTTACTATTTCTTCTATAACCATCAGTTAGTATGAATCAATAATAACCAAGTACTAATATCAACAAAAACACTGACGTGGTTAACGTAGCGCAGAAAACACACGAACTTAAACAGATGTAGCGCGAAACAAGTGACGTCACGAAACTTACCCTATGACGTCAGTGGATCGAGTTAGACATCACGTAACGGGCCGCGAGGGAACACACCACAGCAGGCAAAGCAGCAGCAGCACCGCCACCACCACCACCACCACCACCACCACCACCACCACCTCCAGGCACCCCCACACCACCCAAGGCCTCGCACAGCACACAGGCACACTCTTCACAATCAAGCTGGTGCAGAAAGCTGACCCTCACGCAGTTATACAGCAAAATATTCAAGCTTTTTCTCCCTTTACGTTCTCTCTCTCTCTCTCTCTCTCTCTCTCTCTCTCTCTCTCTCTCTCTCTCTCTCTCTCTCTCTCTCTCTCTCTCTCTCTCTCTCTCTCTCTCTCTCTCTCATACAAAGGCGCGGCTCTCGGGCACAACAGCAAAAGCTCTCGCGCTGATGCAAACTGTTTACCTTGCACCTTTAATGGCAGGTAATATTTATTCTGGCCAGGTACACTGCAGGCAGGCTGAGAGGAGGAACAAGAGGAGCAGGAGGAGGAGGTAGAGGAGGAGAATGAAGTGAAGGAGGAGTAGAGGACGAGGAGGAGAAGGAGGAGGAGGAGGAAATGGAGGAAGACGGAAGGAAAAAAGGAAGGGAAAAGATGGAAGAGAAGGAAATAACATACTGATTGTTGCAAAATGTGTGTGTCTGTTAGATCTTTTTTTATTGGTTGTAGTTTCAGCTTTAATTTTCATTATTTGCTTTACTTTTTTTTACTATTTCTGTATTGATTTATATTTGGTTCCGTCTTCCTTTGGGCATTGGTGTCAGAGAGAGAGAGAGAGAGAGAGAGAGAGAGAGAGAGAGAGAGAGAGAGAGAGAGAGAGAGAGAGAGAGAGAGAGAGAGAGAAACAGTAATGATAAGAATAAGAATATGGAGAACAAACACATTATTATTATTATTATTGTTAGTTATTCTTTTACTTTTTACATATTTCGTTGTTATTGTTATTTATGTTCCCGTTTTCTTTAACATTACGAAGTGGTTAGGTGAGCGCGCGTACGTTCCTAGCATTTGTGTTCTTTGTGTTTATTTTCCCCAGTTTTCGCTTCAAGTTTTAATGTCATTGTTTAATTTTCGTGTTGGTTTTTCTGGCTTGAAGTTATGATGGTCTTAATTTTGTTGTGGATGGAATTCTGTTTTCTGTACCTGCCGCATGCTCTCTCTCTCTCTCTCTCTCTCTCTCTCTCTCTCTCTCTCTCTCTCTCTCTCTCTCTCTCTCTCTCTCTCTCTCTCTCTCTCTCTCTCTCTCTCTCTCTCTCTAATCAGAGTGTGGGTCTCAGGTGAGGAGGATCATTGAGCAAAACAAAGAGACTCGAGTCAAATGCACCTTTAAGTCCTTCAGAGAGAGAGAGAGAGAGAGAGAGAGAGAGAGAGAGAGAGAGAGAGAGAGAGACGGTTGACAGTTTCTCAAGTCGAGTGGGGAAGAAGACTGTGGAAAAGTGTGCACATGTGTGTGTGTGTGTGTGTGTGTGTGTGTGTGTGTGTGTGTGTGAAGACGGTAAGGAGAAAAGGGAACGTTCTCTCTCTCTCTCTCTCTCTCTCTCTCTCTCTCTCTCTCTCTCTCTCTCTCTCTCTCTCTCTCTCTCTCTCTCTCTCTCTCTCTCTCTCTCTCCCTCTCTTTCTCGCATTCTGTGTTTTGCCAACTGTCTTTCATTGTCTGTCTGTCTGTCTGTCTGTCTGTCTGTCTGTATGTATGTATGTATGTATGTATGTATGTGTGCATGTTTATGTACACACACACATATATATATATATATATATATATATATATATATATATATATATATATATATATATATATATATATATATATATATATATATATATATATATATATATATATATATATATATATATATATATATATATATATATATATATATATACTGACACTCATTCTGTCAGTCAGGTAGTCAGTCATTCAGCCAATCAGTTAACTAGTCAGTCAGTCAGTCAGTCAGTCAGTCAGTCCATCAGTTAGTCAGCCCCCCCCTCTCTCTCTCTCTCTCTCTCTCTCTCTCTCTCTCTCTCTCTCTCTCTCTCTCTCTCTCTCTCTCTCTCTCTCTCTCTCTCTCTCTCTCTCTCTCTCTCTCTCTCTCTCTCTCCCCCAAAGCTAATTCACTCCGGTAATAGAGGAAGTAGGAATGTGAAAGGATATATCGCGTCACTGAAGCGAGAGAGAGAGAGAGAGAGAGAGAGAGAGAGAGAGAGAGAGAGAGAGAGAGAGAGAGAGAGAGAGAGAGAGAGAGAAGGTGCGTTTCTGATTAATGAGATAAGACATGTTGGGCCTCTCTCTCTCTCTCTCTCTCTCTCTCTCTCTCTCTCTCTCTCTCTCTCTCTCTCTCTCTCTCTCTCTCTCTCTCTCTCTCTCTCTCTCTCTCTCTCTCTCTTCCTGCTGTAACCCAATAGTCAGCTCATTTTCATCATCATCTCTCTCTCTCACCCCTTCACAAACCCCCTCTCACTGTTCTCCTTATCCTCTCACTTCACTCTTGTGTCTTCCACTTTATTTCTTGCGTCCCCCTCTTCTTTATCTTCCAAGCTTCCACACTCACTCTCTCTCCTCGCTGCATCCACTTCCTCCACCTCCATGCTGTCCTCTCCTTCTCCTCTTCTGACGTGGCGTTATTACTATTATTACTCCTATTATACAGTTTGGTGTGTAAATGTTTCTCTTCGTGTTCTTGGTGTTCTTGTGTCTTTGTTAGTGTTCACTTTGTCTCTTCAAGTTTTGCTTTTATCGAAGTTTTTCTTTTCTTTTTCATTTCGTGATGTGTTATTTGTTTTTTGTGCTGATTTTTCTTCTTTTTTTTTGTGGTCTTTCCTTCCTTTGTCAGTCCATGTCTGTGTGTCAGTCTGTCTGTCTACCTGTCTGGCTGTCAGTCTTTGTTTCGCTTGTCTGTCAGTTTGTGCATTCTCTCTCTCTCTCTCTCTCTCTCTCTCTCTCTCTCTCTCTCTCTCTCTCTCTCTCTCTCTCTCTCTCTCTCTCTCTCTCTCTCTCTCTCTCTCTCTCTCCCCTCGTCGCCAGAATTGTTGTATTTACTGCCTACAAAAAATTAATATATATATGGGTTCCAGAGTGCGTGTTACATAACTCTCTCATGAACGGATAAATTGGATCATTCTTTGGCAGATCGTTTCAGGCACTCCGCTAATTTTCTTTCCTGTGGACACAAGTAGATAATAAAGCCATTTACTCACTCTTGTAAATAAACACAGGAGGATGTCACGGCGTCGTTGTGACATCACTCTAGGCCCCGCCCCCACAGAGGAGGAATGAAATATACAGCTTGCTGAGTATTATCTCTGTATGATTTGTGCACCCATCATGTCTCCTTTACTTTGATCAATGATGTACTCGTATGCCTGGGAACGACACATCGCTTCACGTGCTCTGTCCATGAAAATAGTAGGTATATTTAGTAAGCTTCTATTCTTACAATAATTTGAGACCAAAATGAAAATGTTTAATACTTTCATGTAATCAAGTAATATATAGGATGAGAAGGGAGTTGAAATTAAAGCTAAGAAAATTAGAGAAAATCTGCTTAATGTGAACGAAAATTAGAGGAATGTCAGAAACTCATTATGTCAAAGTTTGATCCCAATTCATCATTTTCTTAGATATTTATTCTCTAAAAACGATACAACACGCCCTCTGGAATCCACAGTAGTTGCCATCAGGTGAGCACAGGGAACGCTGGGGGCTCTACATATTGGAATGACATGAAGAGTTACCGTGTACCTGTCGTCGCTGAGAATCTTGAGAGAACTTGTCCATGAAGGGAGAACTCACAAGATATTTAGGGCAACACTAATTTCTTTGTATTTACAGTCGCCATCTTGAGAGCTTCTACAATAATGAAATGAAATAAAAAAAAAATTGGGTAGGGTATGACAGAAAACATGATATGATAATGAAGTGTAACGTAAATATCTTCACATAAACATACACAGTCTCTCTCTCTCTCTCTCTCTCTCTCTCTCTCTCTCTCTCTCTCTCTCTCTCTCTCTCTCTCTCTCTCTCTCTCTCTCTCTCTCTGTATTGATTTTGCTGTATCCTCACTTCGTTTTGTAAGCTAAACTCTCTTCAAACACACACACACACACACATACACACACACACACACACACACACACACACACACACACACACACACACACACACACACACACACACACACACACACACACACACACACACACACACACCATTACCTTCTTGCGCACTATTCTCATCGCGCGGAAGAGCATTCGGCAACTTCGCCTCTCGGCCCTCGAGAGAGAAAGAGGTGTAAAAGGTGCAAATTGACCGCCGTTGTAAGACCGAACTCCCATGTAACCGAGCTCCCCAAACACTGACTTTACGAAACCGAACACAGACTCCGCGGCCAAAAGAGAAATATCTTCCTTAGTCAGTAGGGAACAGGGATGCTTTCTCTCTCTCTCTCTCTCTCTCTCTCTCTCTCTCTCTCTCTCTCTCTCTCTCTCTCTCTCTCTCTCTCTCTCTCTCTCTCTCTTTCTCTCTTTCTGTACGCTGTTTCCTATAATGTTTTATTCATTGCTTTTATTCTTTTTCTCGTTCTGGTCGACTTCTTACAGAGAGAGAGAGAGAGAGAGAGAGAGAGAGAGAGAGAGAGAGAGAGAGAGAGAGAGAGAAAGGCGGCACCCAAAGACACAGTTGTCACTCCTCATAACGTAAACAACTTTTCAAGAGACGCCTTCACTCTCAACATTCTTTTTACGAAAACTCAACACTCTCTCTCTCTCTCTCTCTCTCTCTCTCTCTCTCTCTCTCTCTCTCTCTCTCTCTGTCTCACCGAAAAGTAAACAAACACACTTCTCACTATTACACACAAAAAAGTTAGTAAATAAATGAATAAATAAAATAAAATAAAAAAAGAAAATAGAACAAAAATAAATAAATAAATAAAATACATCCGGTTATTATTAAAACAACTCGATAGTCGTTCGCTGTTAGTACCATATTCTGAAACAATTCTGCACAGCACCTCCGCTACCTTCAAAAAAAGCTGTACACAGTTAAAATGACAAGAGCCGAGAGTTTTTTCAGTTTGTCAGAGTCTTTTTATGTTTCTGGTGGCAAATTAACAACATCTCTACATTACTAACAGGAAAAACACTCTTGAGAAACCAGCTAATCATATCTGTAGCCTTTGCGAATGGTAGAGAGCAGAGCGTTTCAGAATACCGAGGACACTGCGTAGAAAACTTAAGGACACCAATAAATAAGTATGTTAAGAGTGGACTTGTGTATCTGTAGGGATGCTTTATGCTGGTGAAATGACACTCGGGACGCCGTCTTCACATTTAGGTCGTTGTTGCTTTCTTTTATTTTTTATCCTCGCTTTCTTTTCTCTCGTTCTCTTTTTCCGTCCAGAGTGTTGATATGATTCGTTGTGACTCTTGGATGGAGTTGAGTGAGTTACCGCTGTCAAGAGAGAGAGAGAGAGAGAGAGAGAGAGAGAGAGAGAGAGAGAGAGAGAGAGAGAGAGAGAGAGAGAGAGAGAGAGGATGCGCTTATATACCTGAACCTAAAAGCATAGTCTCTTTGAAAAACGTCATTGTATTGTCAAAGTAAACAACTGAAAGCCTTGAAATATAAGGATGACCAAAAATAAAATGACGCCCAAAGATGATAATAGTAGTAGTAGTAGTAGTAGTAGTAGTAGTAGTAGTAGTAGTAAAGCTATCTTAAAATTCCACTCCGACGTAAAAAAATAAATGAATAAATAAATAAAACACCTAGGGGTAAGTGAGTGAGCGAGTGAATAAGTCTGAATAAGAAGGCTTACACAGCGGGACGGAGGGAGGCAGGGAGAGAAGCAGAAACAAACACATAACACTTTACATCACAAAGAAACATCGCCCTAATCAAATAGAGGCTCCATTTCACTACATGTATTCCATCAGGCCATGACGTCACCAGACCACGCCCCCTCCCCTCCTGCCACATCCCCCCTGGCTTATCGCATCACAAAGGTTTCGGCAGCGATCCCGTCACCCCCTGTCACCTCCCACCTTTACCCTGCCGTCTCCCCTTCCTCTATTCCCTCTCTTCTTTCCATCGCCCAGTTCGCATCTACCTTTCTCTCACCCATGCTTCTATTGTCGCTCTTCTTTTCTTCGCTTCTCTCTATCTCCTCTTTTTTTTTTTTCATCTCCCACTTTTACTGTGTCGTCTCTCTTTCCTCTTCTACTCTCTCTCTCTTCTCTTCATCGCCTATTTCGCATCTACCTTTCTCTCATCATGCTCCTATTCTCGCTCTTCTTTTCTGCTCTCTTTTTTCGCCTCCCACCTTTACCCTGCTGTCTCTTCTTCCTCCTCTCTTCCCAGTCTCTTCTTCTCCATTGTTCATGTTCCTATTCTCATCTCCCTTCCTTCTCCCTATCTTCTTTTCACCTTCCCTCCTCACCCATGTCATTTCTCCCTCTCTTCCCTTTCTCCCACCCGGCCCTAATCTATCGCTCCTATCCCTGTCCTCACCCCGTTCTCTTCCACTCCATATTCTCCTTTATCTCCCTCCCTCACCCCTACCATTTCCCCTTCATCCCCTCCTTCCCCATCACCCTTTTAATATCTCACCCTCACGCCACCCGCACCCGTGTCTTCTGCCCCTCTCCTCGTCCCCATCTGCCCTAATCTTTTACCCTCTTCCCTGTCCCCCCATCACTAGTAATCTCCCCAGGGTTGGCCAGGGGACGTAATAGGCAGCCATTTGACTAGATTTAGGGCACAAGGGACCCCCTCTCCATCCCGACTAAAAGGACCACCCAATGGCTGAATTTTTGCAGCATTTCGACCAAAATTATCGGGAAAATGAGCCTTTATGATGAGGCAGTCGCGGCAGCCCCACCACGGCACAGGAATTTTCTTAAAGGTAGTTTAAAAGAAAGATTATTCTCACGGTGCTGAGGGAACTCTCTGAATTAGTTTTTACTTTCTTGCATGTGGAAATGGAGACACGAGAAGCGCTACAGAATATATCACTGCATTGGTTGTGTATCTTGTCAATAGGAATTTTCTGAAGATGGTTTAAAAGTAATATTATTTTTAACGTGTCCTTAGAAAACATTTTCAAAGTACTTGATGTTTTGTGTTTGTGTTATTTCAGACACAAAGTGAAGTCAAAACAATCAAAATGCATTGTCATCATGGCACGGCAGAAGCATTTTCGTTAAGGTAGTACAAAATAAAGATTATTTGCGGTTTCTCCCTACGTAACCTTGCTAAAAATATTCCCTTTTCCCTTTTGTATATGGAAATGGAGACACGGCAAAAGTTAAAGAATCACAGTGTGGCGCGGCGAGCTCCAGACGGTTCTGCCCTAAAGCGGTTGGGAGGGTTCTCGAAAACAAGCGATAACGGGCCACTGAGGTGATCTGCTTTAAGGGGCGGCCACGGGGGACGCACGGTGACCTGGGAAGCATCGCCATTGCCCGGAATACTGTGATGTGATTGGTTAACCTGTCGGTGGTCGTTGTTTTGAGTCTAACGCGAACTTTTTTATAATTTCATAAGAACATAAGATCCAGGAAGCCAGTAAATCTTCACGTACCAGACCGCGTATTATATTATTTGTATTTATGTATGTATGTATGTATGTATGTATGTATGTAGTCGTATGTATGACCATATCCACCAATCATCCTCAGCCTTAAATTTGGTTTCATGTACTGTACTATAAACCTTTATTTTACGGACACGGAGATAGAGACGCGGCTTACAGAAACAAATGAACGCTCTTGCTGTTGTTTTGTTGTTCTGTTCACGTAATGGTCACCGAAAGAACTGAAATATTGTGAGGACTCAGGACAAAAAGCTGTTGATGCAATTTATATTTTGCGTTTCGGGCGGCAAATTTATCACACGTTTCTCATTTGACGATAGGTTTCGTTGACAAGCCATGACAGATTTTCGGTGTGTGTGGGTATATATATATATATATATATATATATATATATATATATATATATATATATATATATATATATATATATATATATATGATCCTCCTGAGCCCCAAGATAAAATCACTCTTTTTAACGAACACCTTATCTGTGAACCAAAAGTTTGCCTCTGAAATACTTACTCGTAAAGCGACACAAACTTCGACAAAATCTCTCTGAAAGTTATTTCTTTCTGGCCGCGCACAAGTGACCTGTTTCTGTGAGTCACACACACACACACACACACACACACACACACACACACACACACACACACACACACACACACACACACACACACACACACACACACACACACACACACACACACACACACACACACACACACACACACACACACACACACACACACACACACACACACACACGGGTCCTCGTGAGTTAAAGTTTGTCGCCTGAAGCCTAAAGTGCAGTAAAGTGACTCCCTCTCGTCTTAAGGTGACCCAGCGTGACCCTTAACCTCGTAAACTGACCCTGAGGTGTTGTAAACCGAGTCGAGGGCATCGCGGGGGAACTCAGTGTGACCAGATCCGTGCCGACTAAGAGCAGTGTTGCCACAACGAGCCATCAGGAGGGGGTTTGTGAGGTGTGACCTGTCTAGAGAGGAGGGATGCTCTCTCTCTCTCTCTCTCTCTCTCTCTCTCTCTCTCTCTCTCTCTCTCTCTCTCTCTCTCTCTCTCTCTCTCTCTCTCTCTCTCTCTCTCTCTCTCTCTCCAGGCTGTATTATTTTTTTGTGCTTTTTTTCTATCTCTTTCAGTGTATTCTTTTTTTCTTTTTTTGTGCTTCATTTCTTTATTTCAATTCCTTGCTGGTGACTCTTCCTCAAACTACATTTCTGTCTTTCCTTTCACGCCTCAACACGTCTCTTGTTTCCTCCTCCTCCTCCTCCTCCTCCTCCTCCTCCTCCTCCTCCTCCTCCTCCTCCTCCTCCTCCTCCTCCTCCTCCTCCTCCTGCTTCTCTCTTTTTTATCTCTTCTCCATTTCTCCATTCTATCCTTTCGCATATATCTTCTCTACCTTTCTCCTCCAAACCATTTTTTTCCGTCTCGCTTCCACGCACCTTTCCTCCTCTCCTCCCTCCCTTCTTTCCTCCCTACCTTCCACCTTTCGCTTCGTTACTCTCGGGAGACACAATTGGGTTGGTGTGAGTGGCTTTGGGGCAAGACAGCGTTAAGCCCGCGGCCTTCCTCCCTCTCTCCCTTCCTCCCTCTTCTCTCCTTCCTCCTGGCATGGCTTCTCTGATACAATCTGGTCATTCGCGGTCCACTGCTCCCGCGTGCGCTCACACACACACACACACACACACACACACACACACACACACACACACACACACACACACACACACACACACACACACACACAAGGGCGACACACCAAACGGAATATAGAAAAAAATGGCACCGTTTGACACACAAGAAAATGAGAATAGGGGAAAAAAATGAAAGCTCAGAAAGAAGTCTTTGAAAGATGAACACAAAAGTGACATAAAAAAGATAAATAGACTTGAGGCTAACACTTGCTTTTACCTGTATGTAGTACCTGTGGAGTGAAGGATCGTTGTAGGGCACTAAAGGCGCGGCACCATCACACACACACACACACACACACACACACACACACACACACACACACACACAGAAACCCTACAAGTGTCTCATTATACTGTACAAAAACCCTACTTTAGTACCGAGTCTTCTCTCCCCTCACTTCCCCTCTAACCTTCTCACACCTCCCCCTGGCTTCCCCGCACCTGGTACCCACTCCCACTCATCCTCTCACTCACTCTCCTATGCACTTGCTTTTACCTTTCCCCTCATCATTCCTTCACGATACTTCACAGGCTCCTCAGATTTTCCCCTCACGTTTTATCTCTCTTTTTCTCCTTCCTGGTTTTCTCTCTACCTGTAACATTTCCCTCAGGTCTCAATTCCCTTGGTTTTTCCTTCAAATGCTCTTTTCCCTTCACTTTCCCTCCTAGTGTGGCCTAACTCTTTCTCCCCCTCACCGTCCCACCTCACTTTCCCTTTCAGACTCTCAAGATATCCTTCACTTTCCCGCAAACATCCTCATTCTTTCCCCTCAAACCTTCATTTTCTTCCTACAACACATTCCTCAGATGTTTCCCCTCACCGATATCACCTTCTCTAGATTCTCTCACTATCCCCAACACTTCCCCTCTCCCAAGCCTTCCCTGCCCCTAACATATATGAGTTTCCCCTTGCTCTCCTGCTCCTCACTCATCCCCTTATCCTCTCACACATTCCCTCATTCGTCTCACCTGCCTTTCCTCCCCTCCCTTCCTTCAAGTTTCTTCCAAAAAAAAAGGTGGGGGGAGGCGTTCGTCTTTCCGTACACAGAGGAGAAAAGGAGAGGGGAAATATGAAGTTAGGGCGGGCTGGAGGAAGGAAGCAGTGAAATTGTATGTGGGATGGAGCAGGAGGAGGAGGAGAAGGAGGAGGAGGAGGAGGATAAATAATGCCTTCGGTCTACCACTATATAGAAACATTTTTGTAAGTTTTTTTCCTCCTCCTCCTCCTCCTCCTCCTCCTCCTCCTTTTCTCCCCTTCCCCACGAAGCCCCAGCGATCCAAATCTTATTACGGTCAATTCACCTCTACGTGTGTATATATATATCTACGTGTGTGTATGTGCGTGTATGCGTGCTTCTTCCTTTGTTGTCGTACACTGTTAGGTAAGGATAAACACGAACAAAGCGCCGACCCGTGTGTGTGTGTGTGTGTGTGTGTGTGTGTGTGTGTGTGTGCGTGGATGCGTGTAGGCAAGTGTGTACGTAAATTAGATTCCCCAAGTCGCCTACAGCTCACGCTCACTCGCCTTGTAAGGTAATATGTCTGAACTCCGCCTGCCAATATGTCTCAAAGTCTGACCAACCCCTTCGCTTCTCCTCTCGGTTCGCTTCCCTGCGCTCCTGTTGGGGGACGAGGAGGAGGGAGGGAGGGAGGGAGGGAGGGAGGGAGGGAATAATAGTGACCAGAGATCTAACTTGTTCTTCTACGTGGATGATTCTCCCATATCTCTCTCTCTCTCTCTCTCTCTCTCTCTCTCTCTCTCTCTCTCTCTCTCTCTCTCTCTCTCTCTCTCTCTCTCTCTCTCTCTCTCTCTCTCTCTCTCCTGGATGTTACAGATGTTCTCATTCTTGCTGTCATCTTTGTAAATTCTTCCATCTCCTCTTCCTCCTCCTCCTCCTCCTCCTCCTCCTCCTCCTCCTCCTCCTCCTCCTTCTCTTCTTCTTTACTTTATATTCCACAATGTTTTCGTTCAAATGTTTTCTTATTTTGTAATTATTCAAGGCTCTGAACATTCATTATTTATTTAATTTCCTTTCCTTCCCTCCTCTCCGCAGTGTTCTTTTTAATTCCTTTTCCTCCGCTCTTTTCTTCCGTATTCTTGTATTTCCTCCGCCCTCCTGCTATTTCCCACGTGTCCCATCCTTCCTACTTTCCCTCCTGGCTATCCTTCCCTTCTCCCCTGCAGTAGTGTGTCCGTAATGCCATTTATCTATCAGTTTCTATCACTCCTCTACTGTTGACGTTCCTTCCTTCCATCATATCGAGTGACCAGCAGGGAAAAAAAAAACTTGAGTAGAGAAAAGATGACTGATTTCTCTCTACTTCTGTGATTTTAAGGTCCTTCTCCCTCTCTGTATTCCCCTTCTCTATCATATCTTTGCCGTCCATCATTCATCACCGTCTCTTTCTCTTTCGTGTTTTTTTTTTTCTGTATCGTAAATCTTTCTTTTTTTTCCTTTTTCTTGCTCTCTGTCTCATGCTACGTTTACTTTCTTGTATTTTTCTTTGTTTTTTGCTCTTTTTTTTTTATCTGGTCCTCTCGTTTCTTATTCCCCTTTTATCTTCACCCTCCTGTCTACCTTTTGTTTTGCATTCTTGCATCATATTTCCTTACTTTTATGTGTTTCCTTGCGTGGTTTTCTTGTTTGCCCTTCTCCTTTTATCTTTGCATTCCTCTTCTCCTCTTTTATGTCTACTGTATTCATAACATTCACTTTTTTTCATCTTGTTTATTTTTACTTCCTTCTCTTGGGTAATTTATTTTGCATTTCTTTTTTTTTTTCAACTTCCATGCTTCCTTTACGTCGCTTTCTCGTTTGTTGTTACCTTTTTGTATCATTTATTTCATCACATTCTCCTATCTTCCCCTTTGCTCGTCTTGTCCCGCCTTCTAACTATTCTATCATCCTATCTATTTGTATATTTTCCTTCACTTTCCTCCCTTTTACTTTCACCCATCCTTCGTTTTTATCTTTTCTCTCCGCCTCCCCGGCCTTTTGTGTTCTTCCATTCTCCTTTATTTATCCCTTCGCTCCCTTTCCCCTCACCTTCTATATCCTACCCTCCTCCATTTCTCACCTCGCTAGCTTCAAGTGTCAGCCGTCTCGCTTACACATCAGCTGAGGGCGTCATATCATTTTCTCTCCGTCAGCACGCAGCGGGGCACTCTGGCAGGAGGCTGACGAGGGCTGACTCAAGCTTCACCCACGTATTATCGGCAGCCTTAAGCTTAGGAATATTCAACGGGATGCAAATGCGGCCTTTTAAGCTTTCTTTCTCGGTCTCTTTCTCTCGCTACCACTTTTTTTTTCTTTTTGTGGTCAGAAGTGGGTTTTAATTTCTGCCGGATGTCGTGTGTTTTATTTCTTTTCTGTGTTTTTTTGCTTTCTTTTTGTGAGTATTGTGATCTTTGTCCTTTCACGAGAAGTGGCTCTTTTTTTATTAGTGCCAGATATCGTGTGTTTTATTATTTCTATTTCTGTTTTTCCTTTTTTTTGGGGGGAGGCGGGCATGAGGGAGAGAGAAAACGGGATGTACAGGTGTGTTTTCTATTTATTTATTTATGTTTTTTTTTTTGTAAGTGTTCTTTTTGTGCTGGATACTTTTTTTTTTCTTTTCAAGGGGAACGAGGTTTAGGGGATAGACGTGTGCTTTCAGTGATTGCATTGTTCTCGATTCACACTTCACGCTTCGAACACATGGTTCAGTTTTGCGCACACTTCGCGCATCACTTCGATGTAAATATGTCCCTTTGTTGTGATTAGGTGGCGAAGTTTACTCTATGATCTCTATTTCTAAAGTGCATACTATTTTAACGTGTGTGTGTGTGTGTGTGTGTGTGTGTGTGTGTGTGTGTGTGTGTGTGTGTGTGTGTGTGTGTGGGTGTGTGTTGTAAATTGTGTGCAAGTGGCTTACTGGGTCTCTGGAGGGATGAGCGTAAGTTTCCTTGGGTCACGAGTCTGTTTGGGAAAAGTTACACCCACTGGAGTCTCAAAGCGTCACCTATTTCTTTGTTTTGAGCAGCGAGTGTCTTGTGTGGTTGTCCGCTGTTGAACTGTTACGGTAGTGTGTGTGTGTGTGTGTGTGTGTGTGTGTGTGTGTGTGTGTGTGTGTGTGTGTGTGTGTGTGGTACTGCATTGCTTGTATTTTTAGGTAGTTATGGTGAAATGTCAGTTTTATGAAATTTATCTGCTGTAGTGATTAGTTATTTTTCTATTTCTCTGCTCTCTCTCTCTCTCTCTCTCTCTCTCTCTCTCTCTCTCTCTCTCTCTCTCTCTCTCTCTCTCTCTCTCTCTCTCTCTCTCTCTCTCTCTGCTGTCAGTGCACGCAGGCAGCTCCACACACTCAGCCAGCACCGCGTTACATCGGCAGCAAGCAAACCAGCAGTAGTCGCTGAGACCACCAGTGTCTTGCGGCGGCTGGCATCTGCACACACACACACACACACACACACACACACACACACACACACACACACACACACACACGAATCATCTAAACTTGTCCCTTCTAAGATACCAGCAGTGGGAAGTTGGTACGGCATCCTGTGGACCTCGGGCTGGGTTCTGAAGGCCTTAGGGAGGGGGAGGGGAAGGGGGAGAGGAAACTTTTCAGGAGATTAAAGAAGAGGAGATGATGGTGGTGGTGGTGGTGGTGGTGGTGGTGGTGGCGGTGGTGGCGGTAAACTTTTAATCTTCGTCAGCAATATTTAAATGATAATTACAGTTTAGTGGTTTTGAGTTTAGGTCGTGTGTGTGTGTGTGTGTGTGTGTGTGTGTGTGTGTGTGTGTGTGTGTGTGTGTGTGTGTGTGTGTGTGTGTGTGTGTGGACTAAAAAAGTAAGCGGTGAACACAACTCAGGAAAGAGGAAGGGAAGGAGGAAAGGAGGGGGAGAGAGATGGTAATGAGGTAGAATAGGAAAGGAAGTGGCAAGAGGAAGGAGGCAGATAGTTTGATCTAATGTGCTGAGAGAGAGAGAGAGAGAGAGAGAGAGAGAGAGAGAGAGAGAGAGAGAGAGAGAGAGAGAGAGAGAGAGAGAGAAACGAAACTTAAGTATGAAAAGAAAAAAAATAATAAGAATTGCGAAGGAGAGACTGAGATGAAAGGCAAATAGGGAAGGCGGAGGAGCGAGAAAAAAATTGGAAGGAAAGGAGAGAGAGAGAGAGGAGGAAAGAGAATGAAGGAGAAGGGAGGAAAACAGGGAGGGAAGGGAGGCGTCGTGTTGTGGTGTCTGCTGAGGCGAGAACGTGGTCGTCGCCAATTTGACGTAAATCAACTCGTAAATCAGACAATATTGGTCGTTTCCTTCACTCCTCAGCCTGGATGGAAGCCGCGACTGGAGGCAGCCACTACCACCACCACCACCACCACCACGACCACCACCACCAGTCCTCCTCCTCCTCCTCCTCCTCCTCCTCCTCCTCCTCCTCCTCACTTGCAATTAGTACATTTAAATCCCATCCTGCTTAATTTGCATTTTTTAGTTTTTAGTGTTTTATTCTCTTAATTTTGAACTATATAATTTCTTTTGCCTACCTTTATCTTTCATTTTAACCTTACAAGTATTTTAATGGATTTTTTTTCCTATATTTTTTTATTCCTCCTATTTCCGGCGCATTAAATTCTTCGTTTCCCTCTGAATTACGTATGAGTGAGCTGGTTAACAGTCCCCATCGTAGCAATATCCTCTTTCATCAAGTCCCCATCACCCGAACCCTTTTAAAAGCATCCAATCCCACTAGCTGCCCATCAGATCCCCTTTCCTGGCCCTAATCCTCCTATACGTACACCATTTCCCACTATTTCCCCACGCCCATTTCTCTCACTAATCACTTCCTCTTTCGCCGGGGCTAATTCTCCCACGCACTCTAATCTCACTAACCTTCTTCCTCCCGCCACACTAACCGCGACCTTCCATCACACTAACTTGCTTTCCCCTCTATTATCTCACCCTCTTCCTCCCCTCTTATCATATCAACTTCCTTTTCCCTCCGTCCTACTAACCTACTTACCCATCCCTCCCTCAGTGACACTAACCTAACCCTCTTACCTATCTCTATCTCAATTACGGTAATCCTATTCACACCCTATTGCTGATCCCATTTCAATGTCCCTTTCTTACGCTCTGTTACGCTGCCTCTTGATTCTCATTTTTATGCTAGCTGTCGTGTTTTTTGTCTTTCATGTTTTTTTTGTCTTTTTTTTTTGTTATCAGTCTTTGTAATTTCCTTTCCCTTTCTGTTCTTTCATATTCTTTCTGTTAGCGGTTTTTTTTTTTTTTATTCACTCTCTGCAGTATCGATTATTTTTCTTTCATATTCTTGTAGGTATCGCTTTTCTTCTTATTACTGTTAGCCATTGTAATTCCCTGTTCCTTCCTGTTCTTTTATATTCTCTTCGGTATCCCCTTTTCTTAGTCTCTGCAGTATCGATTTTTTTTTTCTCTTTCATATTTTCTCTGGTATCGCCTTTTCTTATTATCATCAGTCTTCGTCATTCCCTGTTCCTTCGTGTTATATCTTCCGCTTTTCCTCCACTGCTATCCAATTTTCCTTGTATCTCCTCCTTCGTTCTCCTTCGTTTCCTATGCAT
>NC_087169.1:15541141-15548641 GCF_035594125.1 Scylla paramamosain
TCTCTCTCTCTCTCTCTCTCTCACACATTCAACATTGATTGTCGTATTCAGTAACTTTTCTTAGAATTTTTTTTTTCATCGGCAACTGAATTTTCCCCTTTTCGTAGAAGTGCTTTTCCACATCTTGGGTTCATCTGCCGCGTCCCTTCCTCTCACCTGCTTCCTTGACCCGCTTCACCTGTGCACCTCAAACTCTTCTCCTCACCTTTCCACTAAGTTCTTCACCATGGGATATCAGTATTTTCCTTCTTCGGTGTTTTATCTTTCACTTTATTTGTATGCTTTCAATCCGCTGCGTCCTTTCCCTTCACTCACTCTGTTGACGTATTTCACTTGTGTACCTTAATTCTCCACTTCACCTTTCATTAAATTCTTGGGTCATCAGTATATTTCTTCGTCTCAGTTTTGTCTTACTGCTTTATTTCTCAATGGACGCACTGTAACATCGCTGTCTAGTTCTCTTTGTCACTGTTGTTGCCTCCTTGCGGAAGCGTCACCCTCCTCCCGCAGTCCTGTATAGAGTGTGGTGATGGCGCCAAGACCTCTGCAGCCTCCTGGTGTCTGTGGCGTGATGTTCTTGCTTCATGAGAGTTGAGGAACCAGACTCGTGATTTCTCCCTTATATATGTGTGTCTGTGTGTGTGTGTGTGTGTGTGTGTGGGAGGGGGGAGGGGGAAATTTACAGGTGTGCCTCAGCTGGAAACACCAATCACTGAATGAGTTGATGTATACAGTATTTTTACCGTAACTGATTGTCTGACTGCCTGACTGACTCATTACAGACTAGATGGCAGTCCCTTTCCTCGGTGGTGGGGAGGTGGGGGCAGACGTGGTGACATTTCCAGCCAATAAGAAATGTGGAAAGAATTGAATTTCTCAGCATTTATATCTTATTCACCTTTCACTTTCCATCTCACTCCTCCGGTATTATATTCACTTGGCTGTAATATCACTTAACTTGCTTCATATCTTTCTTTTTATCAATTTTATTTTATATATTCTAGTTTTTTTACGCAATATCTGTGTTTTACTGTCTTTTTTACTCAGTTACTTATGAACAACAACACTCCTTTAAGTTACTTTTTATATATTTTTTCCCCCGTTTTCCGTAGTAATGTTGCAGGTGTCACTGGCTGAAAAAACAACTAACTTCGAAATACTCTCTTTTTTCTGTTTTCAGTTTTTGTCTCTTGTTTTCCACTATATATTTTTAGACGTAACAGGGCCGAGGATGTGTCACGTGCGACAGCTGTGTGTGTGTGTGTGTGTGTGTGTGTGTGTGTGTGTGTGTGTGTGTGTGTGTGTGTGTGTGTGTGTGTGTGTGTGTGTGTTGGAAAGTATCATGAATTATAAAATCACAAAGTTGAGAGGGATCGGGGAAAAATATATGTTTGGTGGAATTTTGAATCAAAGTTTTAATTATGTCTTTTGTCTGCAAACATTCCCGCATTCAGTTATTCATTGAAACATTTGTTCACTGAATCACTCATTAACTCAGATGGACGGACTCATTCGAGGGACACGAATCCATAAGTTGTGTCATAAGCCTTTAATACACGAAGGGAAGGGAGAAAAAACAGACAACAGGTAAAGAAAAAAGAATTGGAAGTATTTCTCTCATTACCTGCAGTGAATGAAAATGTGTTCGTTACCAGAGCCATCAGCGAGAGAAACAACAAATAGACAAAACCTTGACCTGTATTACATTGATCTCTTATAATTTGGCTGATCCTTTCGCTGTTTTTTTTTTTTTTTTTTTTTGGACCAACACCTTCATTGGGCCTTTGTTTCAGCCTTATTTATCGCCCAAAGCCAGAGACCTTCGTGCATAGGAAGACAGATCAGGCGGGATAGATATTGTACATCCCAGGCAAGCACTAACCATGAGAAATACAGCTTTCAGTCTAATTGCAACACGTGACAACCAGATAATTATAAACCAGCATAACCTGACAACATTTGCATCAAATCACAACACTCCAACATTAAGGAGAACATATACGCATAGTGATTGTGAAACTAGAATGTTCAACAACCGGATTATTAAAAAAAAAAAATAATAATATTTACGTCATGAAACACACAGAAAACCAAAGCACTTAAGCATCAAAGACAGCGAGAATAAAATTAAAACGAATAATTCAGTGTTTCTGGAATAGCTCACCACCAGATCATTAGAAAACGGAATAATTTCACAGCTGTAGCATCCCGAGAACCAGAGCACTCAGGCATCAAAGAGGAGAAATGATCACGCACGACACATTTCACTGCCACATGTCACAGCTGAACCAACAGAGGCAGGAGGCAGAGACAACACGCGCCTCGAACCTGCAGATCATCACACGCTCGGAATTAGCG
The DNA here is from genome assembly GCF_035594125.1 of Scylla paramamosain. NCBI lineage: Eukaryota > Metazoa > Arthropoda > Malacostraca > Decapoda > Portunidae > Scylla > Scylla paramamosain. Next base: position 15,543,500 of record NC_087169.1, read on the forward strand.
AACCCGAATCAGGCGCCGCGGGAGGCTGAGGAATAAGACGAGATTACCACTCGCGACTGGGTGAATTACGCAGCCTGGATCAGCGAGGCGTAGGTACAGCAAGGTGTCGGATTGGATAATTGAGAAATGAAGCAGGTACAGTGGTAGGTGCAGCATTTATCACAGGTAACGTGGGTATTGGGACACCCGGCTTGGGTACTGGGGCATGCTGGGATATCAGGATAGGTAGCTTGGTATTACGTAGGATATCACAGGCAATTTGAGTATTAAGAAATATCAGTTAATGGAGTTTCATGATGTTTTTCGTAATTTTGGATATTTTTCTTGTGATTTTTTTTTTTTTTTTACTAGCGTCTGTAAAGGTCCTTTTCTTTTTCCTGCCTTTTTCTGCCAGTTTCTTTACCTCTTTTGCACTTTTTTGGCCAGATTCCCTCACGTAAAAGAAAGTATATGTTTATATAAAAAAAAAAAACAATTGATAAGGACATGGCAGGTAACTTTGGTATTTGAACGGCAAAGATAACGTGAAAATTAGGACTTGTCAGGCATCAGAAAACCAAAAATTTAAAATCCTACTCACAAGGAAACCTGGAAGATTCTTGTAATGAAACGATAAACTTTACAAAACTGTGCTATTGAATGAGAAAGCAAAGTGGACTGTGAGATAGGCAATCATTACAAAGGCAAAACAATAGAACGCTTGTACACAATGGAGAGCTTTGTCAACAGCAAAAAGAAACATTTACATTCTGGCGTATCAAAAACCTGTGTATTCAAAGGCCAGGTGATGAGGGAGGCGGAACAGGAAACAAAAAGCCAGTATGTTTGGGGGATTCAACATGGAAAGTCAGGCGATCTCAAAAATGTAACAAAAAAACACAACGTACCAGCTTGACTGTATAAAGAAGGAAAAAAAAAAAAAGGCATTAGAGAAACTTAAAAAAAAAAAAACGCCAAGGTATCAGGAAAATTTAACATAAAGAGGCGAAGGACCAGGAAGACATCACACACACGCGCGCACACACACACACACACACACACACACACACACACACACACACACACACACACAAAAAAAATAAATAAATAAATAAATAAATAAATAAAAATAAATAAATAAAATAAAATGAAATAAATAAATAAATAAATAAATAATGAAAAAAATAATAAATAAATAAATAAAAATGAATAAATTAATGAATAAATAAATAAATAAAGAGAGAGAGAGAGAGAGAGAGAGAGAGAGAGAGAGAGAGAGAGAGAGAGAGAGAGAGAGAGAGAGAGAGAGATATCAGAAAAAAAAGGTATAAAAATTCAGTATCAGGAAAAAAAAATACATATAGAAAAGGGAGGGTACTAGAGAGACCGAAAGAAGAAAAAAATAGAGGATATCAGACAGAGAAGCACAAAGAATATCCAAGTGACGGAGCGTTAAAAGCCCGGCATGCAAAAGGCAGTGCAGCAGAAAGCCGCCCCGCCACGCAGCCGCGGCGCGAGTTGACAGCTGAGTCACGGCATTAATATATAATAATGAACGCACAGGCTTTCATTAACAATTCATGGCTGGGGCCTTGTATTAATTATGGTAATTAGAGGGTAATAATGAAGGGTTTTGTGAAATTAACATTAAATTGTTTATCATTATTTCCCCTGTTGCAATTTTTTTTTTTTTTGATTCGGTGGAAATGTTACATTATTATTCATTTTACTGTCCCACTAAACGTGTCTATTCCAGTGTGCGGTAACGGAATTAGACGCGACTCACGAGCCATTGTCTCTTCCACCTGTAGCCCCCCAGGACATTCACAGCTGCCCACAGAGTCCAGTGAATGTCGTGTTCATAAACCTATTAAGAATGATATATGGACCAATGAATTGCTTTATGCTAAGAGCTCCGTACAGCCCAAGAAGAGCTGGGGATGCGGGAGGTGGAGGCGGCTCCCAGATGTTTTTTTTTTTGTCTGAAACATTTTTTAGAACGCAACGCCACTTCCTCAGACAGCGATTCATGCAACTAGAAACAAAAGTGGTAAGCGTGTCACATCCAAATCATGTCCCCGAAAATCGGAAATATGAATCCGTGACGATGGCTTTCAGACGAGTCACTTTCGAAATCAGACCTTCTCGCCCATTGTCTCACTCACACTTGATTTAATTAAGGTCACGTCCAAGCATTCTAATCCTTCGCAGCCTCAGCGCTGAGTGGAGGGCTCACATCATCTGCGCCGCCATTCCTTTGGGGCCGCTAAACAGTCTTATGTGATTTTCTTCAGGAGGAAAGATTCATATTTCATTGTTCACTATTAAAGTTTGCCTTACCTTGATTATCATCATTAATTGCGTTACGGCAGTTAATGCAAACACATTTTATATTCTGTAAATAGACTTAAACGATTTCCTTCAATAATTACAGATGTTTATTGGACTTATCTGGTAGATTATCAGTATTAATTATGAGAGGACTTTTATATCAGTTGATTTTTAGATATCGGAGATCTACATATAAATATTATTTGATCATCTTTAATAATTACCGATAACGGGTTTTCATTGATTACATTACCGCATTTAATATAGCTGTTAAGATTTTGACAGTGAGCAAATACTTGTAGTTTGTCCTTTGATAATTCATGAAGATTATTTCCTTTTTCCAGGAGAATTGTCATTAATTACATAAGTGCAGCTAATACACGATCACTTTACTAATCGGGAGACGAAAATTTCAGATGTAGACCCAGCAGGTAAATATTGCTCTTCAAGGATCATTGCACCGTGGAGAGTAATTTATGTGAAGCAGCGGAGCGGTGCCTGAGAGTCGTGCCCACTGCCTCGCTGCCTCGCCGCCCGGGGCTCGTGGGTGTCCCGGTATTAAGGCTGCGGGGAAAGGGTCGTAGAAACAGGACTTTTAGGTTGACTTAATTGTTTCCTTTTGACTGTTTTCGTTGTTGGCTCGCCGCCCAGTTTGTTTCTTTTGCTTTATTTCTTTTTTTTTTTTTTTTACAATCACTTGTTTTCTGTATTCTGCTCTAGTCTACTTTTCTTTGTAGTGTTCTATTTTGAAATTCCTATTCCCGTTTTTTTTTTCCATGTTCCGTATCTATTTTCAGTCATCCGTTTTCTTTCCTTTACTCCCGTCCGTCCAGTTATTTTATTGATATATCTTCTGATTCCTATGTTTTCCTCCTCACTCAGCAATTATTCACCTGTTCTTTCTACTCTCCTTTAATTTTAACACACTAACTCTTGTTTATAGAGTGTATATTAAAGATAACGTACAGTAAGCTCAGGAATCATCTGAAGTCGACCATTAGCCTATGTTCCTTTTAATGTTCGTCTTAATGCGTACTAGTAATTGCTTGCCCTTTCCAGAGTTAAGGGTGAGGGTCTGTGGGACAAAGGGAGTCGAGGGGGAAGGCAAGTGAAGAGGGGAGGGATGGACCGGGAGAGGGGGGTGAAGGAGGGGTCGGTGAGGGCAGTGGGTCGCGCGCCCCGTCCTCGCCTCTCCTTTCCTCTCCTCTCTTCGCCTCTCCTCACTTCGCCTCGCCTCGCCTCCAGCTGCGGCCAAAAGTACATTGAAACGAAATGGAAAGTCCTGATGCAAGTGGACCAAAATAAGCTGAAGGAATGGGCCGGTATCAGTCTTCCTCCTCCTCCTCCTCCTCCTCCTCCTCCTCCTTCTCCTCTTTGTTTTTCCTCAACTTCTGCCTGTTATTTCATCTTTTACTATAACAGGAACAGCAACAACAACAACAACAGCAACAGCAGCAGCAACAACTTATACTACTACTACTACTACTGCTACTACTACTACTACTACTATTACGGAAAAAATAACAAGACCTTTCAAAAACGAAAATGGCAATAAAACCGTTTCATCGTATCAAAAGAAGTCAATGTCGTCTCTCTCTCTCTCTCTCTCTCTCTCTCTCTCTCTCTCTCTCTCTCTCTCTCTCTCTCTCTCTCTCTCTCTCTCTCTCTCTCTCTCTCTCTCTCTCTCTCTCTCTCTCTCTCTCTCTCTCTCTCTCAGCTCTCTTCACTTCCCACCACCGCCACAATAAAACTGGGCCACGGAAATTAACAAGGAAATTATAGCTTGTGAGGGGAAGTAGGGAGGGAGAGAGACGATGGGGAGACGGTGGGGCTTTAAATGATTGGGGAAGGAGGAGGAAAAGGAGGCGGAGGAGCAGGAGGAGGAAGAGGAGGAGGAGAAGGAGGGTGTTGACATGAAGAATGACAGAGAGTAGTGAAGTTCAAGAGGGATGGAGGAAGGCATGATAGGGAAGAGATAGTGAAGTGTAGCAAAAGATAAATAGTACATGAGAGAAAATAAGAATAGAGAATATGGAAATGAAGAATAAAGGGAAAGAAGCAAGAGTAAGAAGAGGAGAAAATAAAGGAAGAAGAGGAAAAGGACAAGAAGGGAGAAGAGGAAGGAAGAGGAAACAGGAAGAAGTAAGAAATGAACGATGGAATTTCAATACAGGCAGCAGCAGTAGTAGTATAGTAGTAATAGTAGTAGTAGTTTTTGTATTAGTAGTTGCGGTTATAGTAGCATTAGTAGTGATAGAGGTGGTGGTATTGGTGATAGTAGTAGTAGTAGTAGTAGTAGTAGTAGTAGTAGTAGCAGCAGAATCAGCAGCAGAATTATTAGTAGTAGCAGCAACATTATTATTAGTAGCAGTAGTAGCAGCAGTAGGAGCAGCAACAGCAATAGCAACGATAAGATACAAAAAGAGGAGCAAAGAAGCTGGAGACGGAATTCCAAACACGCAAGTCTATATTCCGTGGTCGCAGATACCTCGGCGGCCTCTAAACGGCGTCCGTGATGGCGCCGCGGAGACCAGATCGCATCCCTCACGCTGCGCCGGCGACTTTATGCAGAACAGCGGCGAAGGACACTCCTATTTCTGGCCTGGAGACGCGATAGCACCTTCCCTTGGCCGCTGAGGGACACTGGCCGGGAGGGAGGAGGGGGAGGGATTGGCGGTAAGGGATGGATATGTGAGGAAGAGGAGAGGGAAGAAATGGAGACATGGGAACGAGAAAGGAGGATGAAGGGCCGCTAGAAGGAGGAGGAGCTGGAGGAAGAGGAGGAGGAGGAGGAAGGAAGGGTCATTCTGTGCCGCTTGAGTCGTCCTGTGT
>NC_087169.1:15561141-15621141 GCF_035594125.1 Scylla paramamosain
GAAAATGCCATAATGGAAACGAAATACTAGGAAAGCTGATGAAGAAGAGGAGGGATTTATAATTAATGCGTCGGGAAAGCGTCGAGGTACTACGGTGAGGAGGAGGAGGAGCAGGAGCAGGAGGAGGGAGAGGAAGGACTGTGGTGGAAGGAGAGGAAAGTGGTGGTGGTGGTGGTGGTGGTGGTGGTGGCTGTGGTGGAGGGAAATATAGGAAGGTGATAATCTCCATTGATCGCTTTCTGTTAAACGAGGAGCGCCTTCCTTCCCTAATCTCTCCTTCCTTCCCTCCTCCTCTCCCTCCTCCTCTCCTTCCCTCCTTGAGTCCTCGCCCCTCGCCTAATCCTTCTCTTCATTTTATAGTTATCGCTTTGCTTCCCTCATCCCCTCTTCCACATGGTCCTCTCTTCGTCCTCCACCTCTCCCCCCTCCTCCTCTACCAGCGGTGCTCCATAATTCAAAGGTTTACTCCCCCTCTTCTCTTTTATTGCTCAAGTCCTGCCCTTAGAAACACCCTCACACTGCCGCCTCCACCCACCCCACCCTCGTTGCAGCTCCCCTGGGCTAACTATTTGGCAGGAACGCATCTTACAAGTCACCTTAAGCATTATTTTGTTGTTGTTGTTTTTGTTTTTCTTGTTGTTGTTGTTGTTGTTGTTGTTGTTGTTGTTGTTACATTCTTGAGGAAAACACGTCTTTTTTTGTGTTTCTCTCTCTCTCTCTCTCTCTCTCTCTCTCTCTCTCTCTCTCTCTCTCTCTCTCTCTCTCTCTCTCTCTCTCTCTCTCTCTCTCTCTCTCTCTCTCTCTCTCTCTCTCTGGTTCCCCTTTAGTCTTAACCGGTTTCCTTGCATTTCCCCTCCGTTTGCTCTAATTCTTTTTTTTTTTCCCCTCTCTCTCCACTGCTTTTGTCTTCAGTCTCTGTTTCTCTGTGATATTTTCTAACCCCTTTGTATTTCGTCGTCGTCGTCTCTCTCTCTCTCTCTCTCTCTCTCTCTCTCTCTCTCTCTCTCTCTCTCTCTCTCTCTCTCTCTCTCTCTCTCTCTCTCTCTCTCTCTCTCTCTCTCTCTCTCTCTCTCTCTCTCTCTCTCTCTCTTGTAGCTTACCCTGTCTTGCCATTTCAGCTAATCCTTGCTTTCTTTTACATCTCGTTTTGGTATGTATTTCCTCCTCCTCCTCCTCCACTTCCTCCTCTTTCTCCTCCTCCTCCTCCTCCTCCTCCTCCTCCTCCTCTTTCTCGATTTCTTATTTTTCTTCCACCTCCTTCTCCTCAATTTCTTCTTTTTCTTTCTCCTCGTCGTCCTCAGCTTCTTTTTCTTCCTCCTGCTCCTCTTCAATTTCTTCTGTTTGCGTCTCCTCCTCCTCCTCCCCTTCCTCCTCCTCCTCCTCCTCCTCCTCCTCCTCCTCCTCCTCTTCCCTTCAATTGACCCTTCGCTTTACTTTATTGTCGTCATGAATCACTTTTAGATTTTTTATTGCCTTAATCCTCAAGCCATTTATCTTTTAACATTGTCTTCGCGCCTTTCAACGCTTGGCCTACTTCCCTTCTTGTGTTCCCTTCTTGCCCTCTCTCTCTCTCTCTCTCTCTCTCTCTCTCTCTCTCTCTCTCTCTCTCTCTCTCTCTCTCTCTCTCTCTCTCTCTCTCTCTCTCTCTCTCTCTCTCTCTCTCTCTCTCTCATGCGTTCTTATCTCAGTTTCTCATCCGTACCCTCTATCCTCCTCCTCCTCCTCCTCCTCCTCCTCCTCCTCCTCCTCCTCCTCCTCCTCCTCCTCCTCCTCCTCCTCCTCCTCCCCTCTGTATTTACTTACTGAAGCCCAATGTGTTGAGGGAAGATGGATGGAGGCATATCCGCTCCGTGTCACTCTGATAAGGAATAACTGAGTACGAGAGAGAGAGAGAGAGAGAGAGAGAGAGAGAGAGAGAGAGAGAGAGAGAGAGAGAGAGAGAGAGAGAGAGAGAGTTAAGAGGACACGGACAAACGAAAAGAGAGAAACGTGCGAAAGTATAATTTGTAAAAGATAAAAAAATAAATAAAAAGACAAAGTGAAGAATATACATAAGTGAACAAGAGATTGCGCGAAAAAAAAAAAAAAAAGGAAAAAGAATGTACAAAAATGCATAGAAATCAGGAACGTTAAAAATAGGAATAACAAAAATGAGAACCAGGAATTAACGACGTATATCATTAAAAAAAAAAAAAGGAAAAGAGAAAAATTAGATAAAATACACGTAGCAAGAATGTAACAGCGTAAAAAAAAAAAATAGAGCAACATTTCACTGCAAGCTGAGGAAAGATTATTTGAGAGAGAAATGGAAGATATTAGTGAATCATTCAGATAGTAAGAGCCTTTCGCGCGAGATTAAGAGACAGACGCACAGACAGACTGACTAAGGGACAAAGTGAGACAGACAGCTTAGCATTTGAGGTGTGTCGTCATTACGGGTATCAGCGGATCTTCTTCGGCCACGTGACGTAATCTCGTAACTCTCATTTGCATTTGATCAGACGCGGAGCAGGACGGGAAAGGTGATGATGAAACGACAGACAGACAGAGGGACAGACAGACAGGCAGACAAACTGACAGGGTTGTAGACAGACAGACACAGAGGGCAGACAAACAGGGAGAGAGGCAGACAGACAAACAGGGAGGAAGACAGACAAACAAGCAGGGCAGAAGGCAGACATACATACAAAACATATTAATACATACATACATATATACAATTACATATACATACATATACATACATTCAAACTGACAGGTGAATATGTAAATAGTTGCAAGGACAGAAAAGTGGACAGAGACAGGGAGGCATGCATACATACATACATACATACATACATACATACATACATACACAGAAAGGCAAAAGGACCAACCATCTAACTCTCACATGTAACACACACACACACACACACACACACACACACACACACACACACACAGTTCTTTCATTAGCATATGTCTTCACCAGAGAGAGAGAGAGAGAGAGAGAGAGAGAGAGAGAGAGAGAGAGAGAGAGAGAGAGAGAGAGAGAGAGAGAGAGAGACTTTTCTCCCTATCAGTCAATAACCACTCAGCTAATGACCTTCTCTTCTCTCGGCTCAATCAGGTTATTTTCTCGCTAATAGCTTGGTAATTCGTAGTTCAAATCAGTTAATTAATCCCCAAACCAGATCCCTCTTGTGATTCTCCGCTGCATCGCCCTCCCCCTCCTCCTCCTCCTCCTCCTCCTCCTCCTCCTCCTCCTCCTCCTCCTCCTCCTCCTCCTCCTCCTCCTCCTCCTCCTCTTCCTTCTCCTCCTCCTCCTCCTCCTCTCCTCGCCAGCTTCCTTTTGACTGCTTTTGTCTTCTTCTTCTTCTTCTTCTTCTTCTTCTTCTTCTTCTTCTTCTTTCATATATTTTTGCTCTCTCTCTCTCTCTCTCTCTCTCTCTCTCTCTCTCTCTCTCTCTCTCTCTCTCTCTCTCTCTCTCTCTCTCTCTCTCTCTCTCTCTCTCTCTCTCTCTCTCTCTCTCTCTCTCTCTCTCTCTCTCTCTCTCTCTCCCTTCAGCCAACACGGGTCCGCCAAAAGCCTGATTTCGGGGTCTGAGAGAAATGAACTCTTCTCACAGGAGGAAAACTCATTTGCGAATGTGAATCGTTTTGCTGGAGATCAGGAGGAGGAGGAAGAGGAAGAGGAGGAGGAGAGGAGGGGAGAGCGAGAGAAAGAGGAGGAAGAAAGGAAGGGGAAAAGAAGGAGCAGGAGGAGGAAGAGAAGGCACGTTTCAGAAGACCATCAGCAAAAAATATCGAAGGATCCAACGATGTGTGTGTGTGTGTGTGTGTGTGTGTGTGTGTGTGTGTGTGTGTGTGTGTGTGTGCGTGTGTAGTGCCAGAAAGTAGGAAGAAAGGAAAGTGTGGGGAGATGACAAAGGAAAGGAGATGAAGAGTGGACGTGTTTTGTTTGTGTTTGTTTGCTTGGTGTCTATAGTGATAGCAACAACAACAACAACAACAACAACAACAGCAATAACAATAACTACTACTACTACTACTACTACTACTACTACTACTACTACTACTACTACTACTACTACTACTACTACTATTATTACTACTACTACTACTACTATAGGCAGAAAAGTACCTCCGCGACTAACAACAACAACAACAACAACAACAACAACAACAACAACAACAACAACAACAACAAAAATAACCTCACAAGATATCACAAAATCCAGTCACGAAGCAGCGCAAACACGACTCCCTCCACACACACACACACACACACACACACACACACACACACACACACACACACACACACACCGCGGCCATCCAGACAGCTCGCTCCTCCCCGTCAGTAGTGCAGACCGACCTCCTCCCTCCGTCATTTGCATTGCGGGGCTTGAGGGGAGGGGGGCGTGGGGGGACGGAGAGGGGTGCGGTGCGTGCATTTAGACGAGAGGCGGGTAGAGACTGTCGTGATGGAAAAGCAAATTGAATGTTACTGAATGCGTGGTGTGTGTGTGCGTCTCTCTCCGTCAAGCCGCCGCCTGTGTGTGCCCGTGCTTCCCATGCGCTGAGAGAGTCGAGTGTGTGTGTGTGTGTGTGTGTGTGTGTGTGTGTGTGTGTGTGTGTGTGTGTGTGTGTGTGTGTGTGTGTGTGTGTGTGTGTGTGTGTGTGTGTGAGTGGAATCAGAGATAGAAATGGAAAGAGCAAAGGAATGATCTGGTTCTGACGAGACAGAGACACAGAGGTACAGAGATGCCTCACCATTCCCTCATTCGCTTCAGAACGCGGAGTGACAGCAGCGGTGCGGCTTTCGGACACTTTCGGACACTCTCTAACGCCGTGGGGAAGTTTTTGACAGTATCCGGCCTGGCGGTGGAAAGTTTCATGCCGTGATGTGTAACGTTGGACAGCGTGCTCGGGAAACAGACGGCAGCCTTCCTTGGGGGTCATGATTGCCTAGTTTTTGAGCGCTGATAAGAAGCTGCGAAACACTGCCAGGAAGTTCTGAGGTCACAGATGAAGATTTGTATTATTTTTTGTATCGTGTCATATTTTTTTCGTATCGTCTCTTTTATTGTATCGTCTTATTTATTTATTTTTTTCCATCGTGATATTTTCCTGTCATGGATTGTATTTTCTGGTTATTGAATTGACGGTGTAATGTTGTGAAATGTGTGAAGAAGAGTACGTAGAGTGTTGAAAGTGCTTTTTGTATTGTGTTGTAAGCTATTTTTGTCTTGGTTTTCTTTTCCTCTTCTTTTTTTGTGACAGGTGCGAAATGGGTTCGTACACGAGAGGAAAGTTTGGGGAGGCGATCTAAAAGCGCTTGAAACACCTATAATATTTTAGAGTGAGAAGCAACCTGGGAACAAAGTGGAATTGAAACTTCTCCGACGGCCACTTCAGGGAGGAAACAAGGGCCAAGAAAATCACGTACACACACACACACACACACACACACACACACACACACACACACACACAAATATCAAACCTAACGTATCTCCATTCCCATAATAATATCTCCACGCAAGGCATTATCTCTCTCACAGCCAGGATCCCAAGACCACATCACGGGATAGGATGGGTGCGGAATATTGCATGTTCTAGAAACGAGTGAGCTAGAGGCGTCCCTGGCTTCTGTAGGGGATGGAGGGCTAGGGTCTTTGGGGAAGGTCAAAAAGTAGGGTTCTTCTGAGGGATAGGAATATAACAGGAAAATAAGACAAGCTACAAACAAGCCGTTAGGCCTACACGTGGCAGTCCATGTATGAAATGTGCCTATCTATTTCCACCTGTCATCTTCATCCATAAATTTATCTAATCTTTTAAGGCTCCCAAATGACTCGGCACTAACAACCTGATTACCGAGTCTATTGCATTCATCTGCCACTCTGTTTGAGATGCATTGAGGGAGTGAGGGGAAGAGGGTCTAGTTATTTTGTGGGACGGATAGTTCAGGGTCTGCAGGGAAGAGAAAGGTTCTGTCGGGAAAGGAAAAATGGTTCTGTCGGGAAAGAGGAAAAAAGGTTCTGTCTGGAAAGGAATTTTATTTTGGTCGGGGAAAAAGGAAAAAAAAAGTTCTGTCAGGAATATGGAGAGAAAGAGTGGAGGTTCTGTCGGGTTCTGTCGGGGAGAGATGCAGCGTTAGGATCAATCAGGAGAGGGGTCAGAGGAGGGTTCTGTTTGGGGTGATGGGGAGGGGTGAGTGAAGGAGTGTGTGTGAGGCTGGCGTGAGGGGGAGAGAGAGAGAGAGGCAGGGAGGGAAGCTGGAGCGGGAGAAATGTGTGGCTTCACATTGACAGGGAAGCTTCGATGTGGTCCCATGTACGTGTGTGTGTGTGTGTGTGTGTGTGTGATGAGATGGAAAGTTAATTCTGTTCCTCAGAGTCCAATGTGTAGTAGACTTTCCTTCTCACTTTCTGCAACTTCTGATGTACTGCAGTATATTTTTACTCTTCCTCAGTGTACAAGTAATAGATTTCAGCTTTTTCGCATTTGTAGAGACCAGTTTTCTTTTTTTTTTATACATAGACGTAAATTAATAAGTACAAATTGTGTATTACTCAAACCTTCTCAACGCGGGATTTCGTTTAGGAGTGTTTTAAGAGATATAAGTAAGCAGAATCCGTGTGTGAATAATAAAAGCTTAATGTGAACTATATACTTGGTCGTTAAATGCAAAATGAAATTCGACATTTTCACGCCTGTTCACATTGCAGAGCTCCATTAGGTGATTATAATTAGTTTCACGAGTTTACAGTTAAGTGGAAATGAAATGACCGACCGTCACCATTGTACAAATATTTAAAATTCTTAACTCGTTTTTATGGTCTTTTAAAAATTCAGGCTTGATGCACAGGAGTGTTCAAAGTATCATGAGATGTTATATTCTTACTTTATTTATGTATTGAATATTTCTCGGGTAATATTAAAAGTGGTATATTTTCTTTTCTTTTTATCATTTAACTGAGTATATCTTGTGTTCCATTACATCCCGAATTCTGCATGTACTCTATAAACTCACTAAGTATAATTCAGAAAGTAAAATCTTCAATGTGATATTACAAACTCTTAAATATCTCTAATATTGTCCAGACCACTTTACTGTCCATAATTTACAGTCACGTATCGCCAGTGCTTCATAAACAGTATTCCAAGACGCTTAGTAATACCACAAATCCTCAAGAAAAACAATCTCATAGACACTTTAGCCTCACCAGTATTTTTCAAGCCATTTCAATACATTTTACAGTCACCTAAATCTTCTGTCTATATCATAAACACTCAAATACCGAGTTTGTGCTGCGTGGCTAACTTTTCCGCAGCGTCGGCCCCTCCATCACGCCTCAGAGGCCCACGTGTTGCCCTGACCAGCGAGTCCCTTCCCTTCCTCGCCCATACTGAGCCGAGGCCACCCCTGCCCCCTCCCCTCATCTCTGTAGCATGGCCATCACTCACACCCAGAGGCCCCCAGCTTGTATCCCGGACCACGCCTCATTATTAATTCTCTCTCTCTCTCTCTCTCTCTCTCTCTCTCTCTCTCTCTCTCTCTCTCTCTCTCTCTCTCTCTCTCTCTCTCTCTCTCTCTCTCTCTCTCTCTTTCAGCTCTCAACTTTCCCACGATCTACACGCAAATGCTCGTAAAAGTATGCACAGTGGCCAGACTCTCCGCAACACGTGCTTAGGATCGAAAATATCTGACACCGCCTCCATCCACAGCTGATTGAGGCTTGTGGGCGGAAATGGGGCAGGCAGAGATTTGGTTATTTTTTCCCAGCGACCATCCACAAAAAAGGGAGCCATATCTTAGCCTCCCCCTGCCTCCCTGTCCTCCCTGTCTCCCTGTCCATCGTCTTACATACTGCCCTCAGAAATCTTGCCTCCCTTCGCACCTCTCTCTTTCTCTCTCTCTGTGTAATATACTGTCCAAAGTAGAGACGTGAATACTCAGATAAAAAAAAAAGAAAAAGAAAAATGCGTGGTAGAATGAAGTACAGGGAGGGAAGCAGAGGACTAGAGGAGGCAGGCAAGGGAGTGGAGAGAGAAGAGAGAGAAAGACAATGAGAAAGACTGATGGAGGATAGAAGGAAAAAATCCTTTTAGATATTCAGCTTCGTGTTCCTCGTGGAGAAGACGAGGAGGAGGAGGAGGAGGAGGACGACGACGACGAGGAGGAGGAGGAAGAGGAAGAGGGCGACGATGATGACCCGGCGACGATGAGGAGGAAGAGAGCAGAGAGGAGATAAGACGAGAGAGGAAAGGAGGGCAGAAGAGAGAGGAGAGGATAAGAGGAGAGGAGTGAAACAAGCGGAGGAAGAAGATGATGACTCTGAAAGGTTCTAGGAAATGTGAAGAGACACTTAGAAAAGGTGAGAGAGAGAGAGAGAGAGAGAGAGAGAGAGAGAGAGAGAGAGAGAGAGAGAGAGAGAGAGAGAGAGAGAGAGAGAGAGAGAACGCGTCTAAATTAAAGAAGAAAAAAATGTGAAATTAATTATGCAGTGAAAAATAAGTACATGAACTTCCAACGCTGATGAGTCACAAAAGAACTTTAAAAAAATGCAAAAAAGCCAAAAAAAAAAGAACACGGACAAATACGAACAGAAGAGGGAAAAAGTGCCAAAGTAGTAGGAAAAGCACATTACCAGGACGGAAAGGAAGGAAACAAGAGGAAAAATAGCAGCAGGAGCAGCAGCAGCAGCAGCAGCAGCAGCAGCAGCAGCAGCAGTAGTAGTAGTAGTAGTAGTAGTAGTAGTAATAGTAGTAGTAGTAGTAGTAATAGCAGGAGGAGGATAGGAAAACGATGCAAGATGTGGGGGGGATAGGAGCGGGAAGGGGAAAAGGATTATTTAGAAGCATTAAGAAAGTCAATATTTGCCTTTTGACGGTCCCACAAGCCTTATCGGGGACAGGCTGGCGGTGGTGGCGGCGGCAGCGATGGCGGTGGTGGTGGTCGTGAAAATGGTGGTGGGAGAACGAGGAGGGAGAGAAGATGGGAGAGGGAAAATAATGTAATAATGTGAAGAAAGGAAGTGGTGGTAGAATGTAGAATCTGAGAGGTGGGATGTCTTCGGGTGGGAAGAAGAGAAGTGGAAGAGGAGAGAGAGAGAGGGAGATGGAAGGAAAACGATTAAGTGAGCGGGGGAGGAAAGAGGCGAGAATTTAGAGTGTGACGTGAGAAAGAAAGGAGAAATAGGGTGAAAGGAAGGATGGGAAACACGGGGTGGGAAAGCGAGGGGCTGGATGCAGAGGCTGGGGAGAGATGGGAGTGTAGATAAGGAGTGTGGGAAGGAGGGGAGTGTGGGGAGGAGGGGAGTGTCTTTCGGGAAGGAAGAAAGATGGAGGAGGGCGGCCAGAGAGTTAGGAAGTGGGGGAAGGAAGCCGGGCCAGTAGGTGGAGCTGGCGGCATTGGGTTTGGGTCTGAAATGACTCAAAAATCTTAAAGTAAATAAAGTGTTTGCAGGATTAAAAGCTTTGAGATGAGATAAAGGTGGAGGCGAAGGAATGGAAGTCGTCTCAGTATTTATTCAATTCATATGTATGCATTGCCTCCCACGCCAGCTGTTTCGATTTCGTTGGAGTGGCATAACATTGCACGCTGTATAAATATTGCAGGAAAATGTATATACGTGTATTGTACTGTATCACTAATAGCTACATGGGAACGAGAGTAATTTTTTTTTCTTTTTGTGTTATGCAAGAGATATTAGTTTACTTACTGCATCGTGTAACTTGTTTGTATATATATTTGCATTTTTGTCGTGTATTTTATGTGCGTTCTGTTTTTTTATCTTTTTTTCATATTATTTTGAGGAAGCATTTTACGTGGTACTAGTTTATGCTCATTTTTTTTCTTTACCCTGTGTTGTAACGAATTTTATTTTCTTTGTGTGTGTGTGTGTGTGTGTGTGTGTGTGTGTGTGTGTGTGTGTGTGTGTGTGTGTGTGTGTGTGTGTGTGTGTGTTTTCATCACTTTCTTTTTCTCTCTCCATCTTGCATCTTCAGGTGAAAACTTCCGCCTCGACGTTTGCAAGCAAGTTTACAACCCGCGCGTGAAATGTCACTCCTACCTTCTCTTATAACCAGAGAGAGAGAGAGAGAGAGAGAGAGAGAGAGAGAGAGAGAGAGAGAGAGAGAGAGAGAGAGAGAGAGAGAGAGAGCCAGCACACAAACGAGGTAAATAGGAAGTCATAAACAAAAGAAGAGCGAGACAACGAGACACAGACACACAAAGAAAATGTTGAAAAAAGTCAGACTTTCTATGTTTTCATAAAACTTTTTGTCGGAGTCACATTTTCAAGAAATCATGTCGTTTATTGTTCGAAACTTCCTCCATAAAAGCAAGACTATCTGTTTTATCACTTTATTAGGAAACGCAAGAGTCTTTATTCCTTCCACCTTGTCTGTGTTATGTTGTCTGTGCCTGTGTCTGTCTCATCGCCAGCTGCGTCAGACCACCGCGAATGTGACCACAGAGAGAGATCGTTATTGCGAGTCACGTTCTTTACTGATCAGTAAACACCTAATCGAGTTAACTTTTGAATTATTCATCTGCTTTTTGTTATTTCCTGGTAAGCCGTAGGAATTCATATTGACAATCTTTCATAGGTTATTTTGGTAAATACCTCATGTACCTATCCTATGGAATATTTACCTTTTCAAGCATATTTCCCTGTTAGATCTTGGGGATTATGATGTACAAGCAATCGTTTCTCAGTTCAGTATGATAAACATCTAATTTTTTTTTATAAAGTTTGCAATATTTCGTTGCTTCACAGCGGCATCCCAGCTCAGCGACCACATCACCAGGCAAAAGAACACCGCTGATAAAAAAAAAAAAAAAAAAAAAAAACATATTACCTTTTAAAATTATTATTCGTCTTCGTGAAAGTAAAAGAGGAACACGGTAATGTGACTGAAGAAAACATGAAAGAAATCTAATACTCCGTCCGCTTAAATAAAAAAAAAAAAAACTGCTGATAGAGTGGAAGCGCACCTCTCCACATCTAACACGAACAGCAGCGGGAACACAACAGTGGCCATTACGAGCGTCCCTTTAAGGTATTCCCCCCGTCACGCCCTCATTAGCCCGTCGGGTCGTTAGTGAGCTAAGTGCTATAATCTGCTAAATTTCACCCTGCCAGGCTTTAATCCACTTAGCAGAAATGTGTTCGTAGCACCAGTCACCGTAAGTACGCGGCACCGTGGTGAGCAGCGGCGAGGGAAGGGCGGCGCTGGTGAGACGAGGACATGAGACGGGCGGTGGGACTGAAGGAGTGGAGTTTAGCGGCGAGGGGAAGGGCAGCGCTGGTGAGACGAGGCATGAGACGGGCGGTGGGACTGAAGGAGTGGAGTTTAGCGGCGAGGGGAAGGGCAGCGCTGGTGAGGGACGGAAAAGAGAAACAAGGGGAGTAGCGGCGAGGAAAGGGATGCGCTGGTGTGAGGCGGTATAAGACTAAAGACGGGCTGTGGGAGTGAAGAAGTGGCAGAAGGAAACAGGGAAGTATTAATGATCATAAAGGAGACCTAGATTATGAAATTACAAAAAGGAATGGAATTAGGGACTAGGGAAGGTGCACCACGAAGAGGCTCTAGAGGGTGCAATAAAAGGTGTAGAAGTATTGACAGTGAAAAATCATAAGAGAAACAAAGTAATGGACTCGTGGAACCAAAAAGAGAATCTAAGGAGGTTCAGAGAAAAAAAATTGAATGTCAAGAATAAAATGAAGACAACAGAGGCATTGAGAGTAAAGGAGTGGGGTTATACACCAAGAAACGGCATCAGAGGTTCAAGAAGGGGATCCAGAAGAAATTAAGGGAAAGAAGGGCCGCACGGGGACCTTAAAACGGCGCTGGCAGTGAGGGCGAGTCGTTATAGGTGAGGGAGAGGCGGCGAGGTGAGAGAGAGGCGTTGAAAGGAGGGGGGACATGTACAGAAGTAGTGAATTGAGAAGAAATTTGGAGGGGTGACGAAGGTGTGAAGGTGCTTGTGATGAGATGATATATATATATATATATATATATATATATAGAGAGAGAGAGAGAGAGAGAGAGAGAGAGAGAGAGAGAGAGAGAGAGAGAGAGAGAGAGAGAGAGAGAGAGAGAGAGAGAGATTAGAAAAGCTTAAAAAAAGAAAGTTCACAGCTCCTCTACATCTGTCAGAAAACTTGTGTACTTTCAACAGAAATATAAAAATAAGTCCTGAAAGGGAAAAGAAAAAAAAAACTGCCCCAAAAATCCATACGGTTATCCTTGTTACGTTATTTTGAAGTGAACGTGACGGGAGAGACGAACGAACGAACTGAAGGAACGGCATATTTTATCACATTTTCAGGTGAACGCAGCCCCAAACTTTGCTTTCCCTTCGTCCCGCCTACGTAAAATGGGGCTGAAGTTTTCTTTTTCATTTTTTTCTTCCCTCTAACAAAACTTTCCCCTGAGCCAAGACGCCCGTGATGTTGAGGGTGAGGGGAAGAAAAAAGTGCATGTGTGTGTGTGTGTGTGTGTGTGTGTGTGTGTGTGTGTGTGTGTGTATGTATGATCTTTATTAGCAGAACCGGAGGGGAAGGACGCAAGGAGAAAACGGCATGAATAATAGACGATAAAGCAGGAATATGAGTAAGGAGAGGAAGGAGAGGCAAGTTTGAAGAAGAGAAAGGAGAGGCAGGAAAAAAAAAAAACAAGGCACCATTGCAAACAAGAAGACAAACAGTGACACTCATGGCTCTATAATACTTGTAAAGTGGTGAATGGACACACACACACACACACACACACACACACACACACACACACACACACACACACACACACACACACACACACACACACACACACACACACACACACACACACAAACACTAATAAATTCACGCTGTCACTGATGCAAACAAATTCGTAAGCATTAGATACACTATTTATCACCTCTCTCTCTCTCTCTCTCTCTCTCTCTCTCTCTCTCTCTCTCTCTCTCTCTCTCTCTCTCTCTCTCTCTCTCTCTCTCTCTCTCTCTCTCTCTCTCTCTCTCTCTCTCTCTCTCTCTCTCTCTCTCTCTCTCTCTCTCTCTCTCTCTCTCTCTCTTACTTCCTTTCTTTCCTTGCTACGGTCTTCCCAATATTTTCTTAATTTCCTAACTTCGTTCTTCTCTGTCTACTCCTCTCTTCTTATATTCATCCCTTACTCCCTTCCCTCGCCATCTACAAACCTTCCCTCCTTCCCTCCTTCCCTGGCGGCCATCACCCTCAAGCCTCCTCGTCATTTACATGTTAATATCTCGAACTTGTATGTTTGGCTACGAAAAATGCGGAGAAGGATCGAGAGTAGAAGAGAGGCAAAAATATCCGGCCTTCTTTTCTTCTAGCGGTGATGGGGTGTAGGAGTCTCTCTCTCTCTCTCTCTCTCTCTCTCTCTCTCTCTCTCTCTCTCTCTCTCTCTCTCTCTCTCTCTCTCTCTCTCTCTCTCTCTCTCTCTCTCTCTCTCTCTCTCTCTCTCTCTCTCTCTCTTCCTTAAGATCAAAGTCAAAACATTTATTTGCCTAGTAAATGTAATACATGCAATAAGTATATACGTTAACAAACTGATATATGACACAGAGATCTTTTGAAAACGTAACCATTTTTATAAGTTTGATTAAATTACTCTACGATACTTCGATATTTTACTGAGATGTACCAGTAAACACACCTACTGGCGGTACATGTATAGATATTACAAAATTTAATACAGATTTAACCAAACTATATTATCATGAGCAATAAATATATAACATAAATGAATTACATAATCTCTCTCTCTCTCTCTCTCTCTCTCTCTCTCTCTCTCTCTCTCTCTCTCTCTCTCTCTCTCTCTCTCTCTCTCTCTCTTTCAGTAAACTTCACCACAACAAATTTCTCTAAGAGGCAAGGATCCTCACGAGCCAGCGAGTCTCTCCTGGCTGGGTTTTCTCTCTCTCTCCTCCGTTTAGTGTATCTGGCCCCTAATCTAAAAAGGATTACCGTCCATTGAAGACAGAATGAGGAGGAGAGTGAAATTGCTTCCCCTGCACTTCAGAGCCCTGTTGATGAAGTTCCTTACAAAATAATGACGTCCTGATAAGCGAGTCAAGGCACTAGGGGCTGTGTTCAATTGTTTTGTAGTGTTGCTGTTTTGTTTTCTTAGTTCGAATCTCTCTCTCTCTCTGTCTCTCTCTCTCTCTCTCATGGAAAAAAAAAATAGAGCAAGAAAATAATGAAACTTGCGGGAAGCCATCAGACCTACACATGGCAGTTCTTGCATGAAATATACCGACCTATTTCCACCTGCCCATTCATCAGTAAATTTGTGCAGTCCTCTTTTTAAAGCCCCTTATTGACACACCACTAACAACTGAGTCTATTGCATTCATCTACCACTCTATTTGAGAACCAATTCCTTCCCATCTCTCTTTTAAATCTAACTCTATCAGACTTAAACCCATTACTCTCTCTCTCTCTCTCTCTCTCTCTCTCTCTCTCTCTCTCTCTCTCTCTCTCTCTCTCTCTCTCTCTCTCTCTCTCTCTCTCTCTCTCTCTCTCTCTCTCTCTCTCTCATGGTGTTCTCTTTTTCAATTTCACGTTACATTCTTTCTAAGGGAATCATGAAAGTTTTTTTGGTCGGCTTTGATTTTCAGGTTGTGTAACGGAGAGGGTCGCTGGCTTTTATGAAGGTAGTGCAGTGCTGGCTCTTACATCAGGGTTCCGTTATGGAGAACTTTTTTTCTATTCCTACCGTGTCTTTATCTATTTTTATTCCTTTCAGTTATACAATGTGTGTAAAATGTAATGTTTTTTTTTTTTATAAGGGTTTTTCTTCGGATATGTTGGTTCCTTTTCCTAGTTCCAGTTTGCGCAGTGAAAAGTGTCGCTCCTGTATTTTAATAATGTAGGATATTCTTTCGTAATTGGAATTTGTTATGAAATGTTTATATATATATATTTTCATTGTGATTTGTTACGCAAGAGCGGCTCTGGCCAGGGGCGACAAAAAGGGGGAAGAAAAAAAAATAATAATAATAATAATACGCCCATTGATGAAGAAAAAATACAGGTCGAATGAGGAAGAAAAAAAAAAGACCGACTGAGGAAGAAAAAATGCTGAATGAAGAAGAAAAAAGTTAATCTAATTTCAATTTAATGGTGCTCTTCGACAAGTAGATTATGAAACTACTCTTAAAATTTAGTAAGTGAAGATTTACATGAAGAGAATGATACATAATAGTCTTCTTTATCTTTTTTTTTTTTTTTTTTTTTTCTTCTTTTCGTATCAGTGAGAGAGCGTGAGGCGTGGGGTCCGTGGAAGGCCGAAGTGGTTCCTCTCACACTTCTCCCAGCTGCTCGTGTGTTGCATTATATCTGGAAACACCTTAACTGCTCCTCTGCTCACAGCCTCCATGCACGCACACCTCTCCCGAGCACACACACACACACACACACACACACACACACACACACACACACACACGATGCTCATCCTATATAAACTTCGCAAATGGAAACACTGGGGCATAAATTCTACCTAAGAAAAAACATCCTTAGTCCATTTTTCTCCCTTTAGAAGAAAGAGAGGGAGGGAGAGGATGGGGGAAGGGAAAAACATCCTCTTTATATTCCCTCCTTGATAAAATGTCAGCAATATATTGTCCCTCTTGGAAAAAAAGACTGTAGTTACATTCACTCCTTGTGCATTCTTTTCATTGTACATTCTCTCTCTCTCTCTCTCTCTCTCTCTCTCTCTCTCTCTCTCTCTCTCTCTCTCTCTCTCTCTCTCTCTCTCTCTCTCTCTCTCTCTCTCTCTCTCCTTGAGGCAGAAAAGAAAAAAAGGGACTTGAGAAAATATTCTTTCATCTTCACACATGGTAAAAAAAAGCTAGACTTACGTTTTCTTGTACGAAAGAAAATATGTACCTTATAACATTTTCTTCGTGTGAGAAAAGCGATACATAAATAGGCTCCTTTTCTTTTGAACGGCTGCCTAAACACATACTTCCCCAAGAAACAAAGAGCATAAAACATTCTCAGTTTATATAAAAAAAAAAAAGACCAATTCTACTCAGAAAGGAAAAAAAAAACGCACTTAAGCACAAGATCCCAAGGCAAATTCTCTCCGTGAGGATAAAAAAAAGCGAAACTAAAGGGAAAAAAAAAAAAAACATGTAAGTAAAAAGAAACAAACGAGAAAAAAACTCGCATAGCAGAAAACCACCGTAAATTCCACACTCAACATTTTCCCTGTCCTGGATCTTGCGAGAGAGAGAGAGAGAGAGAGAGAGAGAGAGAGAGAGAGAGAGAGAGAGAGAGAGAGAGAGAGGAAAGACGGTGCAACATCACATCGATTATAAAAGCAATTTCACCTTATAATCTTTTCTAATCACGGATATTGCCCCTGCCAGCGCTGCCCAGTGTTATCTGAGGCGCCCCGCTGATGTATCGCGGTGGTGCCTCTCTTTCCCTGTGATGGCACGCGAGGCTCTATACTTGGCGGGGCGGGAATCAATACCATCTTACCTTCCCGCTGATGGTCGGAAAAGAGGACTGTCGGATCTCCCTCAGCCCAGCCTTACTCAACAGGTGGGAGGGCAACGCCACCTCCAACCCCCTGATGACGAGGTTCAGAGAGAGAGAGAGAGAGAGAGAGAGAGAGAGAGAGAGAGAGAGAGAGAGAGAGAGAGGAGGAGGAGGAGGAGGAGGAGGTGGGGGTCTTAAAGAAAAATGAGGTTTCATATGTACTATATCTCTCGCTCATTATGAGATTAGCTTGCTTTTTTTTGTGTTTAAACATTAATTTGTGAGTTGTGTGTATATTTGTGCTTTAGCTTGCGTGTGTAGGTAATGGTCTACTTTTTCTGCATTTCAGCCTTGCCTAAACGTGGAGTGAAGCGTGTGAGGCAGCTGTAGCTACGTCCACTCTCTCACAGCATGGCATTCTGTAAGTAAGAGCAAATGTGTGTGCTTACGTGGCTGTTAGATTTTTTGTGTCTATTTTTCTCCGTTCAGCAGTGCTACTTGACTGTCATTATATATACGAGTATATATATATATATATATATATATATATATATATATATATATATATATATATATATATATATATATATATATATATATATATATATATATATATATATATAAAGTGTGTGTGTGTGTGTGTGTGTGTGTTCCTATCTATCTTCTCATAAATATGTTTGATAAAAAAAATCTGTGTGGCTAAAAAGTACTTTTGATGAGTAAATTGACTTGGAATATGAAATTTCTCGTGTAATTTAATGTCACAATTTGTACTGAATAAACGGTTATTGGTTAGGGCAGCTGAGGTCAAGATAATTTAGTTTTGATATATATATATATATATATATATATATATATATATATATATATATATATATATATATATATATATATATATATATATATATATATATATAGAGAGAGAGAGAGAGAGAGAGAGAGAGAGAGAGAGAGAGAGAGAGAGAGAGAGAGAGAGAGAGAGAGAGAGAGAGAGAGAGAGAGAGAGAGAGAGAGAGAGAGAGAGAGAGAGAGAGAGAGAGAGAGAGAGAGAGAGAGAGAGAGAGCGTACCTAGTGAAATAGGTTATATCAGGTGTTTGGATCGCTTAGGTAACTGTTAGGGTGTTATATTTTTGCTAAAACATTTATAGTTTAACATTTTCATAGCTGAATGGAAACTCAAAACCTGTTTCCCCGTGACAACATCGTTTGCGGGGGAAATATTCGCTGAAATCGAGTTGCACCTGAAAATATTTGATCTTCATTTCATCAGCGTCCGTGTGTCTGTTGTTATCAGGCAGAAAAAAAAGTCTGCTGCCTTCGATGTTTATAAAAAACCTCGGATGTTAAAGAATGTTTAATTCAGGTGGACTGTTTGGAAATGGTGAAACTTTACACGCAACGTAAACTTGGGACGCTTTTAACGCAGGACGAAAACAGGCATCAAAGGCGGCGCTTCGATGGAGAGAGCGTCGGGATCTTTTAGTATCAGCTTGTAAGACTTTTATTAAGGAGGGCGGGGTCCTGTGTCACCGCTGCATAATATAACAATCCACGCTGCTGCCACCAATATATTCATAGTGACACAAGCCAGCTAGACATGTGAGATCGACACAATACACTCTACATCAGAGACAAAGGATATTTTACCTCAGTTTTTTTTTTTTTTTTTTTTTTTTATGTGTGAAGCTTTTATTGTGTAAATTCTGTGAAAAAACAAGAACGCAATGGCTTTAATATCTGGCTCGTTACATATGGTTGGCGGACATATTTCACGCTCTGAGTGGTGGTATGTATCTGTTTGTGCGTTTCCTAGTACGGTTTTATTTGTATTTCTTCTTAATAAGTTACAGCACATATGTGTGTTGCATTATGGTTCTTTACCTTAAAGCTATTAGGGTTTGTGTGTATTTGACTCTTCTCCATGCATTTTGTGACATTTTTTGTGCTCGTAATGTAGATTTAGGAGTTTTTGATGTTTGGTTTGACTATTTCAATTTAAAAACATATCACGCCGCATGTATTTCGGATTTAAAGTCCAGTGTGTTTGGATATATCATCACTTTGGAGAAGCTACTACTACTACTACTACTACTACTACTACTACTACTACTACTACTACTGCCATCACCACTACCACCATTACCATCACTACCACTGGCAAGAATAATAATGGAAAATAACATCACGCACGTAAGTTGAAATGTAAATAGAATGAATGAGTGGAATAATAAAAGTACATCCGCAGAGCGCGTCCCTTCCCCTCGCACCGCCGCAAGAGAGGAAGAGAAAGAAAGAAAGGAGAGAGGGAGAGAAGAAAAGAGAGAGAGTTAGATAGAGGGGAAAAATATAATTGGTTTTAGCGTGAGTGATGAGTTGTGAATGCTGCCAATAAACTTGTACCACATTATTATAATTCTTTCTAGTGTTACAGATTTTTTAGTGCAAAAAATAACTCTATAAAAAAAAATAATAAATAAATAAATAAACACATTTCACCATTAGCTAGTATTCCTCCAGTGTTGCATAAAATTTCAGCTGGAGTATTACATAAAATTCCAATAACACTTTAGTTCCTTTTTTCCCTCCCTCCTTTCTTTTAATTTCCTGCATGCATTTGTTTTTATCGTATCGAATTTACCATTTTATTTCCTTTGTTGTCATTTCTTTACAATGCAAGTCCTTGGTAAATGTCTCTTGTGCTATTTTTTGCTCATCCTATTGTTGGCGCCCGGATAATCCTGCGTGAGGGGAAGGATCAGCCTCCTCGTGATGCTTTCTTTATGTGAGCTTTCTTTAATTCTTTCTCTTATCAATTTTTCCTTTGTACGTTCTCAGCGGTAAGAGATGGGAGATACTGAAAGGAGAACTCAAGTAGGTTATTTGGTCTCTCTCTCTCTCTCTCTCTCTCTCTCTCTCTCTCTCTCTCTCTCTCTCTCTCTCTCTCTCTCTCTCTCTCTCTCTCTCTCTCTCTCTCTCTCTCTCTCTCTCTCTCTCTCTCTCTCTCTCTCTCTCTCTCTCTCTCTCTCTCTCTCTCTCCCTCTCTCCAGTTGAGTAACATATTTTGATACGTTCTTTCCTCCTCCTCCTCCTCCTCCTCCTCCTCCTCCTCCTCCTCCTCCTCCTCCTCCTCCTCCTCCTCCTCCTCCTCCTCCTAATCTTTTCATCTTTAATCCTTCTTCACAATGTTTTCCTTTATGAACTATTGGTGTTTTTCTCTTAAATAAACGAGCGTCTCCAAAAATGTGAAATTATCAAGATTAATATTTTTTTTCAGTTTTCATCGTTCCTCTTTTTTTTTTTTTTCTTTCTGAAGTCCCGTTTTTTGTTATTCCATATTTTTTTTTCCTAACCTATATACCCAGAAATCTGTATTCCTCCTTTTCCTCCTTTTGCGAAGATATTTCCTCTTCCCTCCTCCTCCTCTTTTTTTTTTTTTCATACCATATTCTGCAGTGTTTTTTTTTTCCTTCCTTGTTCCTCGATATTTATTCCCTCTTTCTTTCTTTCCTCCTGTTTCCTCTTGTTTCTTCCTCCACTTCTACAGTTTCCTTCATCCCAGTAAATGTCACCCTTACCCTTTTCCTCCTAATGTTTTCTTGCTATTTAATCGTCCTAATCCCTACAGAATTCCCTCCCTTCCCTCCTATCCCTCCACGACTCCACGGCCCCTCCAGCCCCCTTCCAAACTTCTCTCCAACGCTACAGACTTTACTCCAAACTTCCCTCTACCTTTGCCGGCTCTCTCTCTCTCTCTCTCTCTCTCTCTCTCTCTCTCTCTCTCTCTCTCTCTCTCTCTCTCTCTCTCTCTCTCTCTCTCTCTCTCTCTCTCTCTCTCTCTCTCTCTCTCTCTCTCTCTCTCTCTCTCTCTCTCTCTCTCTCTCTCTCTCTCTCTCTCTCTCTCTCTCTCTCTCTCTCTCTCTCTCTCTCTCTGTTTTATTGTTTCCTTCCTTCATCTTCCTTCCTTCCTCCTTTTTTTTTTTTGCCTCCGTCTGTCCATAATCTTTGTATTTCTCCACTTCTTTCCTCCGTCTCTTTCCTCCACTGTTCCTACATCCCTTCTCACATAATTCCTCCCTTCAAGTCTCTCCCTTTACCTTCTTCATCGTTCAATTTTACACCTGCAATTATCTCTTTTACTCTTTCACCTTTATCTTCACCGCTACATCACTTTTACGCTCACCTCGCACCACCTCTTGTCAGAAACGCCAACACCTCACCCACCTATACATGTTCCTCTGACAACCTTACCTCCCTCCCCTCTTCCCCTCATCTCCATCCCTCCCACCTGTTTTAATCCCCTTTCCCCGTGATTCTCTACCTCCCACCTTAACTCTCCCTTCCTTTCATCCCACCTCCCTCAATTCCCTCCGTGACTCTCCCTGGTTCGTTCACTCCCACTGCCTCTCTCCCTCTCTCCCTCTCCCCCACTGAAGGATCGCGGCTGATGCAGTGCCATAACTCTCTCTGCTGTATAATGGCCTCGCTAATATGCCATAGTTTGCGATTCCCCGTCACAGAGCAACATCTAAAACCCGAAGGACGGATCTGTTTGTCTTCCTGAGGGTGCAAAGGAGAGCAAAGGGTTAAGGAGTGAGGGGATGTGGCAAAAGATGGGGGTTTATGGAGGGGGTATAAAGGGGAGGTGGGGAAGAGTGAAGGTGTGTTTGTTTGTTTGTTTGTTTGTTTGTTTGTTTGTTTGTTTATTTGTTTGTTTGTTTGTTGTATGGTTATCTGTTTTTATTTGTGGTCATGTGTTGGACAGGTATGAAAGGTTGGGGTAATAAAAGTGTAAACTCTCTCTCTCTCTCTCTC
Source organism: Scylla paramamosain (assembly GCF_035594125.1). Taxonomy (NCBI): domain Eukaryota; kingdom Metazoa; phylum Arthropoda; class Malacostraca; order Decapoda; family Portunidae; genus Scylla; species Scylla paramamosain. The sequence continues at coordinate 15,582,469 of NC_087169.1, forward strand.
TCTCTCTCTCTCTCTCTCTCTCTCTCTCTCTCTCTCTCTCTCTCTCTCTCTCTCTCTCTCTCTCTCTGCGATTCTCTATTGTCATCCGAGTCCCTTTTGATTCATAATTCTTTTTCCATTTTTTTTCTTTTTTCTTTTTTTTCCTTTTGCTCGTCAACAATAGATTCCGCGGTGCTCCTTTGTCCCGTGTTAAGTTGCGGCGAGTCAACAGCGACGTTCTTTTGTTTTATGGGTAATTTATTCGCCTGCAGATCCTTGGATTCCAGCACGAGAGACGGGTTTGATCGAGAGAGAGAGAGAGAGAGAGAGAGAGAGAGAGAGAGAGAGAGAGAGAGAGAGAGAGAGAGAGAGAGAGAGAGAGAGAGAGAGAGAGAGAGAGTTTGGACCTTTGTGGTGATTAAAGTAAAACAAATGTAATATGGAAAGTTGTAGACACACACACACACACACACACACACACACACACACACACACACACACACACACACACACACACACACACACACACACACACACATTCGCAAGTAATCCACAAACACCGAAATTGTTTTCAAATAAAAACTCCACACCTTAGTTCCTACACTTTGACCCATAACACACACACACACACACACACACACACACACACACACACACACACACACACACACACACACACACACACACACACACACACACACACACACACACACACACACACGTAGGTTAAAAAAAGGAAAAGTTCACCCATTTTTCGTTGTTCATTCTCAAGATTTGTATCGAGAAAAGCCTCAGCGTGTTTCATAAAGGTTGCTGGAGACTCAAGAATGAAGGTTTGAAATTCCCACGACAACCTTGCCTTCCCTCCCCCTTTCCCCCACATTCCCTCCCCCATCTTTGCGCCCCCCGCTTGGGAGTTTAATGAGGGGTCAGATCGCCCATAAGCAAGTTTTTGACAAAGTATTCCAAAGCTCATTTCCCTTACATCGCGTTCTCTTCTCCCACTTTTTTTTCTGAGTTTTGGCGGGAAACTATCGGGAATTCTTCGGCGCTGAGGACGCGAGGACATTATTTATATATTTTGAGGTAATCCCGACACTATGAGGGCTTGGAATTTCTCATTTTCTATGTTATTGGAGAAGAAAACGCGTCGACCTTTGTCCAAAATCTCTCTCTCTCTCTCTCTCTCTCTCTCTCTCTCTCTCTCTCTCTCTCTCTCTCTCTCTCTCTCTCTCTCTCTCTCTCTCTTTCGTTCGTCGTTTAGAACTATCTGGATATTCTTGTTTTATCGTCTTTTCTTCTTTTTATCGCTTTCTTTGTTTTTATTTGTCTTTTTTCCTTACCTTGTTTTTGCTCTCCTCCTCCTCCTCCTCCTCCTCCTCCTCCTCCTCCTTCTCCTCCTCCTCCTCCTCCTCCTCCTCCTCCTCCTCCTCCTCCTCCTCCTCCTCCTGCTGCTGCTGCTGCTGCTGCTGCTGCTGTTGCATTTTTCCTTCTCCTCCTCCTCATCCTCCTGCACTTGTTCTTCTTGTTCTTCTTGTTCTTCTTGTTCTTGTTCTTTTTCTTCTTGTTCTTTTCTTCTTGTTCTTCTTGTTCTTCTTCTTGTTCTTCTTGTTCTTTTTCTTCTTCTTCTTCTTCTTCTTCTTCTTCTTCTTCTTCTTCTTCTTCTTCTTCTTCTTCTTCTTCTTCTTCTTCTTCTTCTTCTTCTGCTCCTGCTTCCTCCTCCTTCTCCTTCTCCTTCCCCTTCTCCTTCTCCTTCTCCTTCTCCTCCTCTTCCTCTTCCTCTTCCTCTTCCTCTTCCTCCTCCTCCTCCTCCTCCTCCTCCTCCTCCTCCTCCTCCTCCTCCTCCTCCTCCTCCTCCTCCTCCTCCTCCTCCTCCTCCACACTTTCTTGTTGTTCTCTATCTCCTCTTCTTCCATTTTCCCTTTTTTCTCGGTAATTTTTTCCTCCTTGTCTTCTTCATTCTTCCTGCAACCTCACTTTCTCCCAATCACCCTTCTTATTCCTCCATCATCCTTGTCTTACACCTCTTTCCTCCTCCTCCTCCTCCTCCTCCTCCTCCTCCTCGTCCTCGTTTCCCTCCTCCTTTCTCCTCCTCATCTTCTCTGTCTCTCAAATTCTCTACTCGCTTCCAACGTGTGGGAAAAGTGTGGGGTAACCAGTTTTATGTGGGGAGAACGTCCTATGAGGCCTCAGCTTGCGTGTTATGCAAATCCTCAACACATGAAGGACGGGGAGGGGCGGGAAGGGGCGGGGCGGGGCGGGGCTGGAAGGGAAGGGGACGGGGAAGGGGAGAGGGGCATGGTAAGGCTCCGCTACCTACTACTCTTACCCCTTTCCTTCTTTCTCCCTCCTTTAACTCTTTCACCGCAAGGAGCCCCAAACACAACCACTTTGGAGGAGAAGGAGAGTAAGGAGAGGCGTATGAGGATGATAGGGAGTGGAAGGAGAAGGAGAGAGGGAGTGGAGGGAGAGGGAGAAGGAGAGAGGGTGTGGAGGGAGAGGGGAAGGGAGAGGGAGTGATACCTAAACCAGCTCTTATGGCATCAGTGAATGTGTGTGTGTGTGTGTGTGTGTGTGTGTGTGTGTGTGTGTGTGTGTGTGTGTGTTACATGGTCGGATAACACTTGAGTCAACAGCCCCGTGGTTTCGAACTGTCTTGAGCAAGTGTGTTGATAAGTTTCCCTTTTTCCCTATCGCTGTTTTTCCCTGAGAGTAGTTTGCCTCAGCCTTTTAAGACCTACTGGAAGGGAAGGAGGGAGGGACGGATGGAGGAAAGAAGGAAGGGGGAGGAAGGGAGGGAAAGGTTTATTAGGGTTACTGTAGTTGTTTCAGAAATGGAGGGAAGATTGTTATTTTATTTTTCAGTGGTGAGGGGAGAAATCTATCGAGGAGGTAAAATATTTTGTGCTGCTTATTTAAAATTTTCCCTGTGAGGCGAATGTGGCTGGCGAGGCTGTCTGTTGAGCTTGTGGTAAATGTGGTGGAAGTTGTAAGTATGGTGAGTGTGGTGAGAGAGTTTGTATGCCAGTGAGGTGAGACAGTGAGAGAGAAACAGGGCAGCTGAATGCGAAAGAGACCGGGAGACAGAGATGAGGAAATGAAAACAAAGACGAAGAAAAGAGGAGCACACTTGAGGAAGACAAGGAAGAAGTGGAGGAGGGAGAGAAGAAGAAGATGAAGGTGAAAAAGAAGAAGAAGAAGAAAAGGAGGAGGAAGAAGTCACCACTGGCCCTTCGTAAGGTCTGTACAAACTTGGTTACGGTTCATAAACTGCAAAATCTCTCACGGTACAGAATTAAATTTCTTTCAAATGGACGAGGGCCAGCGGCACTAAGCGACGTTGGCCGCCAAGAGGTGGCTGGGATTTGATTAAGTCTGCCTGGCCAAGATGTGTGTGTGTGTGTGTGTGTGTGTGTGTGTGTGTGTGTGTGTGTGTGTGTGTGTGTGTGTGTGTGCAGTTTTATTCCTGACTAAATCAACGTTGGAGTTTGACTTTCAATATCAATCAGGAATCTCTTGGAAAGTAAAAAAAAAAAAATGAATGTTAGATTGAGAGCATTGAGAGAGAGAGAGAGAGAGAGAGAGAGAGAGAGAGAGAGAGAGAGAGAGAGAGAGAGAGAGAGAGAGAGAGAGAGAGAGAGAGAGAGAGTTTGTCTTGAAGGAGGCCCAGAAGGAAGAGGATTCAGTGCTTCTCCTCCTCCTCCTCCTCCTCCTCCTCCTCCTGGTGTCCTAGGAGTTAGACTGGAAACGAGCAAGACACTTTGAGAAGATGATGTCCTAGAAACACCAATTGAGAGAGAGAGAGAGAGAGAGAGAGAGAGAGAGAGAGAGAGAGAGAGAGAGAGAGAGAGAGAGAGAGAGAGAGAGAGAGAGAGAGTAATGCAATAAACACAAGATCCCAGGCATGGTTCTAGTAGGTTGAGCCTGTCTGCGAGTCGTTATATCGAGGTTGTGAGCCGCCGTGGAAAAACACATTAAACCTTCATCAACCCCTTTATTACGTCCTTGGCCAGTAAAAACACCATTACCCACTTCGCAATAACAGATTCCACCTCAGCTACAAAACGTAAAGTAAAGAAATAAGGGAAGAAAAAAAGATTAAAAAGATGAGGGAAGTTTTCTTAAGATGAATGTATCTTGTGTTGCAAATTGGTGAAGTATATTGCAATCTTACTCCATCTTCCCTCCTCTTTTTTTGTGTGTGTATTTTTTGTGATGTTTTTCGTGTTGCGACTAAGTTTTTCGTGTGGAAGGAAGCACTCTTTATATTTTCAGTTCTTTTTTTTCTTTTCCTTGTAATGTAAATGTCTTTCCTTCCTGTTTTTTTTTTTTTTTTTTGTTGTTGTAAACACTTAACTCTTTAGTGCTTTTTCTTTTTTTTCCTTACTGTTATTTCTATTTTCAGTTCTTCCTCTCTGTGGTTTATTGTGGATTTTTTTTTCTTTTATAATGGGCGCCTCTAATGGTTGTCGTTCGCGCGTGTGTTATCAAGTGGTGATGACTTCACTAATGGCGGGATATAATTTTTTTCCATTGCATTTTATTGTGCGTTCATTACACTTCGCTTCCTTTCACCTGAACTATTTTTATTTCCATCACAGCCACATATTTATTTTATGTTTTACACGAACACAGAATCATTAGAGTTTCAAAATTGTGTTTTACATTAAACTTTTGTTCTACTGTTTTCTTTTAATTCTCAATTTTTCCCCTCAGGCTTGTGCCATTGGCTGGAGGTGTGCTTGTTGTGTGTTGCGTAAATGTGTTGCTGACGCGTGGTGTGCCTATCGTTGTTTGTATACGCAGATGTGCCTTGGCTTCACTTCCCACGGTGCTCACCTTAGATCAGCTTGTCTTGTTCATCAGAAGCATTCGTGGAAGAAACAAGTCTGCTGCTGTTTGTTTGTCTGTATGTATAAAGGGATAAGACCTTCATGTGTTTCATCACGTCACCACAGGAATGACTGTATGCTTTACTGGCACAGCAAACACGAAACCGACGAAGTGAAAGGAAAATTAATTCACGCTTACTTATGTATATGTATATATTTATAACTTCACTTAACTTTGTGTTTTAATTAAATTTTCATCGATACAGAAAAAAAGTTATAATTGTGTAAGTAATAGTGCATTATAAAAGGACAGCGTTATTAGAGGACAGCAGTCGTGGTACGCGCGCCTGACTAGTGTTGATCGATGCGTAACAAAAACGAAAATTAAGGAAAGTGTTGGGTTAGAATCGGAAGCCATACTGCTCAACCCTTAGCCTTGTTCCTCTTTCCCACCGACCAGTATTTCGTACTGACCATGAGTGACCCATAAAAGTCACCAGGAAGACAACTGTTTCTTAGTTAAATACTTCTGAACCAAAAAATTATTATTATTTTTTTTTTTTATGGAATTAAAATATTCTTCTCTTCATATAAGTCTGTGGAAAGCAATTCGTGTTAAATATCAAGATATTGGTTGTCTTCATTTTAAAGGTGTTAAAAATATTCACCTTTCACTTTCAATATATTGTAATTGTATATCCTCTTCTCTTTAGAATTGTCTCTTTTCTACTTTAGAACATAAGAACATAAGAAAATAAGGGAAACATTAAGAAACCATCGGTCCTACACCTGCCAGTCCCTGCATGAAGCACACCTTTTCCCACTATCATCTTCATCCATGAAATCGTCTAAGCTTCTTATAAAGTTTTCTAATGACTCAACACCAACAAGCTGATTACTGAGTCTATTCCATTCATTTACCAATCTATTTAAGAAATAATTTTTCTTATATCTTTTTATTTTACTTTAAAATTTGTACAATAATGGCCTCCACTTTCAAGGTACAAATTACCTTTCCTCCACCTTGGAATTTCACCTGTAGAATCCCTGTCTCACCTGGAAATTCCATGGCGACACCTGCCTTCCCACTTTTCCTCCCTTCACCTGCAAATTAGCGTTTAAAGCACGCAATAAAGGCAGCCACTCCCTCCCCTACAGGTGTTGTGGTTACCTGTGCTGGTGCAATTGTTATCTTTTTACACCTCGACTTTTCTTTTATTACTGTTTTGTGGTACGTGTTGCTGAAAAGCCGAGGTGCGAGTTGGTGTTGCTTTTGCTGCTGCTGCTGCTGTTGTTGTTGTTGTTGTTGTTGCTGCTGTTGTTGTTGTTGTTGTTGTTGTTGTTGTTTCCGTTTTCGCAAATATGTTCTGACCTACTTTGTCTATGCTATTGATTTTATTCACCTACATCCCTCAAATATGACGATATTGTTTCCTTGCTTGCACATTTGCCCAAGTTTTATTTCCTTTCTCTTTTTTTATTTATTTTTTTCACATTTCCGTAAGGGTAGAGCGGGTGCGTGTGAAGGCGAGTGGTGGGAAGGTGTTGAGGGGGTGTGGGGGTGTGTGGTGGTATGCGTGGGATGTGGGTGTGCGAGTGTTGCGGGAAATACCTGCATGCGGCGTGTTTTTTGTACGTGTATGTTGTTGCTTTGCGGTTATTGACACGGGAGGGATGTAAGAATCAAGTCTGAATGGAGAGAGAGAGAGAGAGAGAGAGAGAGAGAGAGAGAGAGAGAGAGAGAGAGAGAGAGAGAGAGAGAGAGAGAGTTGAAAGAAACATCTACTCATCTTTACTTACACACACACACACACACACACACACACACACACACACACACACACACACGGGAGGCAGGTGTGCTGTGTTTACCTGTGCCTGTGTTGCCCTCTGGAAGGAAAAAATGAAAACAGCCGGAATGGAGCTTCCTATCCTCCCTCCTTCCCTCTCTCCCTCCTCTCCTTCTCTCCTTCCCTCCCTTCTCGCATCTCTCTCATAACACTCCGTAAAAATCCATGCTGCAGATGTACACAAAGGCGATGCCACTGTTTCAACCCGGAAGACCGTCACCCTTACTGCTCTTTCAGTTGAGGGAGGGGGATTAATTTTTTTTTTTTTTTTTTTTTTATATATATACATTTTTTTTCGTACATGTATAGGAAGAGGGGTGAGCGGAATTTTCAGGTGGTATGCGTGTGACCATAGATTACTCAGGGCTTAGCTGATGCGTTTCTAAAGCCTAGGGGATTAATGCGTGCGGGGATTAAGTGCTCATGTGTCGCAGAAAGGGCTTGACAAAATGGGTTTCCCTCCTCTATTCTCTCTCTTAAATAAATAAATACATCGGCGTCCAAAAATAGGGGGAGGGAGTCGTAAATTTTGAGCTTAATTACCTGCGTCAAATTAAGTGCGAAATTTCATCTGCCGGTATTTATTAGCGTAGAGGGAGAGAGTTTTGCCTGCGAGGATGAGAAGTGGAGGAGGAGGAGGTGGCGGTGGAGGGGAAGAAGAGGCGTAGGAGGGTGACAAGTGGTGTGGTGGGAAGCGCGCGTCAAGAGCACTGGGGCATCTGAGTTCCGTAAAGTGATATCGGATGATCCTTTAACACACTTTCCTCTCGACCCAGTGGACACGTGTTATATGTTTCTTTCCACTACGTATTTTCCCGTCCACTTCGTCATCCTGGGTTAGCAAATGGTTAAAAAAACAAAATTAAATAAATAAATAAATAAAATGGTGCTATGAACAAATGGCTAACTTTCCTTTTCAATTACTAGACTTGTAGTGCAAATGTTTCCTTTCACCTCAGCTCCTCTTCCCCCATCCAGTACTTGACAGGAGTACTTGACAGTTGACAGGAGGAAAATGCGAGGGAGTGAGTACCCATGAGTAAGAAGGAAGATGGGTAAGGAGGCTTCTCTCCACTCCTTGTCTTTCGTCCACTTCGTTATCATGTTTGCTTAGCGACGAGAAAAGAAGGCACAATAAATAAATAACTCTTGCCAAGTACATAAATTGACAAGAGGGATTCCTTTTAAATCTTTTTTTTCTTCCATCTATTTAATTCAGCGACGCAAAATCAGTAGACACGGTAACATAAATGAGTAATACAGTTGATGGGTGTACGGCAGACTCACCTTGTCTCATGAGAAAGATGTTCCCCCGAGGAGGACGTGGCTGAAGAGGCAAAGAAGCAGCGATGGGACTTGTAACTCCATCAGTGGCGGAGGCGAGGAGGTCCCATGTGAGGGTGATCAGTGGAGTCCTTGGAAAAAAACAGATCTACGTATATTTTTCCTCTTCACCCTCCTCCTCCGCTCCTTTCGTCTCCGCTTCGTATTGTTCTTGTTTTAATTGTTCGTATTTGTTTATATTCGCTTCCGATTTCTCGTTTCTTTTTCTCTCCCTGCTTCGGTCGGTTTCTCTCTTTCTTTATCTCTCTCGCTGCCTTTCTCTCCCCTCACAATATGTTTCTCAAGTTAAAGAGGATGTTCGGGTATTTCGTTATTTTCTTTAATGTGTGTGTGTGTATGTGTGTGTGTGTGTGTGTGTGTGTGTGTGTGTGTGTGTATGTACAGAAGCCCGTACCGTAACTCTGACACTCTTTTCACTGTGGTAGCAGGTCGTTACGGTCGGCACGGCACCACAGCAGCGTCACAGCCTTGCGGCATCACTTCCACGTACCGTCACCACCACTACCGCATCACCACCACCACAACCTTATCACCTGTCCTCAGCCACCTCTCTACTGCCTACCGTCTATTCCACCACAACCAAGAGAAAGGTGAAAAAAAAAAAGATTAAAGATATCACTATTCTCTCTTGCTCTCTTGCTCTCACTCCCTCTCCATCTTTCTCTCTCAGCTTTTAGTCTCTTCTTGTGTGAGTCTTTTTTCCGTCGTGTCCTCTCTCTAATCCAAGTCAAGACGCCTTGTGGCAGAGCGGCTTTCCATTTGTCTGGTTGATTTGCTTCCCAGTTTTCATCTGTAGCTATTCGTCACGCTGCCTTACCTCGTCAATTTCTAGTCGGAGGGACACATCAGGAGGAGGAAGGCGAGCTGAGAGAGGTACTAGGACACGGAGGAAGTCACGATGGATGAGAAGGAAGGAAAGGCTGTGTGACGATGGCGATGGATGAGGAGGAGGGAAAGGGGAAGGAGTAGAAGGAGGAGGAGGAGGAGACACCAGCCACTGACAAGTCCCTCACTGTATTTATCACACGAGCTATCTGTCGACCGCTACCGCGCTGTCCACTCCGGTCCCTCTATTAACCACTGTTCCTGATGGCGCCCCTTTGTCTTCCCTCCGTCAGGCCTCTCAGGGATTGGTAGACACGCTTCTGCTCCAGTGCCTCAGTTCTCACTCCAAGCGTGACACCAAAACACGCTAAATACTCTTTTTTCTTTCGATCCGAAGTTTAAGAAATGTTTACGTGCTCCGCGGACTTCACTTGGGCGTCCGGACTGATGTTTGGGCGTGTTTCGGGGCCGTGAGCGTGGGCATAGTGGGTGTTACGGTGAGGGTTTCAGGGCGTGAGGCTTGGGGAGGGCGCGGCGAGTACCCCCTCAGTCGCTGGACCAGAGAACGGCAGAGACGTCCTCCTCCCTTCACCTCTCGACGGCAACTGACGCCCGCCAAGCCCACCGGGTCACATTTCTCAGGCTCAGCGGCAGGCGGGGGAGATCGCCGTGACGCCCAAATGCCTCTTTTCCTCCACTACATCTTTCCTCCTCCTCCTCCTCCTCCTCCTCCTCCTCCTCTTCCTCCTCCTCCTCCTCCTCCTCCTCTTCTTCTTCCTCCTCCTCCTCCTCCTCCTCCTCCTCCTCCTCCTCCTCCTCCTCCTCCTCCTCCTCCTCGCCGCCCTTCGCCTCCTTAGCCTCTTTTACCCACCCACCAATTTCAGACCGAAAACCAATCCTCCTAACCCTCCCATATTCTCTCTCTCTCTCTCTCTCTCTCTCTCTCTCTCTCTCTCTCTCTCTCTCTCTCTCTCTCTCTCTCTCTCTCTCTCTCTCTCTCTCACACACACACACACACACACACACACGCACACACACGCAATTTTTGCGCACGCTCTCTCCGTGATCTTTGATGCCCTACCGGGATAATGATGTCCTTGATAGATAGTAACGAGACGAGCGAGGTGAGCAGCGGCAGCAGCAGCATCAGCAGGAGGAGGAGGAAGAGGACCCAGCCTGCGATACACACTTATCTGTGAGGCGGAGGCGAAGGCTGACGACGACGATGATGATGATGATAATGATGATGAGAAACAGCATGTTGAAGGGAAGACAGACTATGAAAAGATGCTGGGAAAAGAAATATAGGCAGGAAAGCAATGGAAGGAAGAAAAGAAAGAAAGAATAGGAACAGATTTTCAAGAAAGAGAAAAGAAAGAGTGGATCTGGAGGAGGAAGAGGAGGAAGTGAGGTGCCTCTCCAGGGATCGTGCCCAAGCTGTGTCGCCACTCACCCACAGCCCGCTGCCTCCTGATTGCGGCGCGAAGCAACAGGGCGACCGTCAGGCGGTACTCCTAACACCATTAATAGTAGCAGTTGTAGTAATAGTCGTGATAGTGCATCATTGTATGCTGCTGCTGCTGCTGCTGCTGCTGCTGCTGCTGCTGCTGCTACTGCTGCTACTACTACTACTACTACTACTACTACTACTACTACTACTACTACTACTACTACTACTACTACTACTACTACTACTACCACCACCACCACCATCACTACTGCTAGCACCACTTCTACTAATACTACAACAAATAATAATAATAATAATAATGATAATGATGCTGATGATAATGATAATAATGGAAGGCACGATACTAATTACGATATGAAATTATTTGCAATGTATGTGTAGAATATTTTGTTTTCACACTCGTTATCCTGGAATGAAGTAAAGAAAAAAAAAAAGACATGAAATAATGCAAAAGTTTATAATGTTAATGAATTTACAAAAAAAAAATAAGGTGTGGGAAGCGCGCAGAATTAACTATAAATTTCACAAATGTAATTGCTCACCCTTGAAAAAAATAATCATGTTCTTTTGTCCTTAGGGAGGTAAAAAAAATGTGAAGGAAGACTGAGAGAAAAAGTCAATTGAAGTGCTGTGTACCCGGAGGTATGGGAGGATCAAGTATGAATGAACTTAAGGAAGTGTAGGTAGTGGTGATGGTGGTGGTGGTGATGGTGGTGGTGGTGGTGAGAATGTGAAAATTTCCTTGCACTGAGTTGAGCCGCCAAGAGTTAAAAAGTTAAGAAATGAGAGAGAAAGAAAGAAAATAAGAGGGAAGATGATGCTGCCACGTTGACCTGCATGGGGAAAAAGTATATAATCGTAAGTCATCCCACAAAACATCGAAGCTTAGTTGTATTGCGGATTTCAATATTTTCTATTTGTACAGCGTAGGATATTTGGTGAGAATAAAATAACTGTTCTGTCATTTTTATATTTTGTTTCCAGTTCTCACCTCCTCCTCCTCCTGCTCTTCCTCTTCCTGTTGTTCCTCCTCCTCCTCCTCCTCCTCCTCCTCGAGAATGTAGGGTAGAGGAAGCAAGAGAGGGAGAAGAAGGGAAGGAAGGAAAGGAGATTACGAAAAATGGTGAAAGTTTTGTGAGAAAATGCAAGTCAAGAGAATATACATGATTCAGAGAGAGAGAGAGAGAGAGAGAGAGAGAGAGAGAGAGAGAGAGAGAGAGAGAGAGAGAGAGAGAGAGAGAGAGACACGGACTTTACTATACAAACAACTTATTCTCACCTCTCACGGAACAGTCAACTAGCCCTCCTTCTTGTAAGCCTCCTCCCTTTCACCCAGTCACTCACACCAACCCCCCACTCGCGTCTTCTCCCTCCCTTCATCACTACCCTATGTTAGGTACAAAGAGTCGGAAATTAGTATGGAAATGAGAGGGAGGATTTTAGGGCCGTGGCAGAGGGCCAGATCGGGACAGGACCTGGAGGAACAACGAAGTAAAGGTCGAGGTAGTGGGAAGTGGAGCAACGCACATGTGGTGGACCTTTGAGTGGGACTTGAAGGAGAACGAAGCTTTATAGGAAGTGGGGATGGAGAATGCGATGTGGAGGAAGAGGAGGAGGAGTAGGTAGTGTGGTGCCGTGATGTGGAAGGTTTAGGGAGGGTGTGAAGAAGGGAGTGTAAGAGCACAGGACAGTGATAGCAGTCGTGGGTGTTGCTGTAGTGACTGTAGTGGTGGGAGGAAGTGATGAGGTGATGAAGGAAAAGGTGATGGCAGGGAGTAAGGAAACTGAAAGAAAATGGGGAGTTAGGAGTGGATAATGGCAGCGGTGGCAACTGTAGCAGCAGAAGCAACAGTGATAATAGTATTAGAAGTAGTAGTAGTAGTAGTAATAGTAGTAGTAGTAGTAGTAGAAGAAGATAACCTAAAAAGAAAAAAAGGCAGCATTTATATGAAAACCAGACCCTATTTTCGTTTTCATCACACTCACACACACACACACACACACACACACACACACACACACACACACACACACACACACACACACACACACACACACACACACACACACACACTTTCTCATTGTCTCTCCCAAGTAATATCGCGCTATGAAGTCGTCATCAGAGCGGACAGGAAATTAATTGCAATAATTGAAGTCACTACGAACATATGGGGCAGCAGCTGTCAGCCACACCCTTACGTCCCTTTGTGAGGCGGCTATTAGATTATCCCTCTCGTGTTTTGCCTCAACTATACACTGGCGAGCATCGGGAACAGCAATTTCACCGTCTCGTTAGAGTTTCCAGTTATATTATGTTATTATTGTTGATGTGGATGGAGATGTTTACCTTTTTGTGTGTTGTTAACGTTTTGGATCTTTATGTTGATTGTGGTTGATTGTGGTTGTTGTGGTTGTTGCTCCACCCGCTGCTGCTGCCTTTGGTACTGTTGTTGTTGATGATAATGGTGATGATGATGCTTATGTTTATATTTTCATGTGTATAGTTTCCGTAATACTTTCTGCCTCAGTGAGTTATTTGAAACAGGGGATGCTCTGAAGGTCGGTCTGCTCACATGCACGGACAAAGAGACAGACCGCCAGCCATATGGGAGGGGGAATTGAATCGTGTGTAAAAGTGAAAGAAAAAAAATAAGACAATGCAAATATTGACCAAAGCAAAGCAAAACAGAAACAGCACAAACAATAACAAATAGAGAGCAAAGAAGAAATACCTAAAACCTTTATGAGAGAGAGAGAGAGAGAGAGAGAGAGAGAGAGAGAGAGAGAGAGAGAGAGAGAGAGAGAGAGAGAGGAGGGTAAAGGAAAATGAATACTGGAATTCCTTTGAGAGACACAAGAATTAAAGTTAAAGCGTATTTTTCCTGTAGTCGAGTAAAGTATATTTTCTGTCTTTTGTGAATTACAAGCATCAGGCAAATTACAGGAAATGATAACACGAAAGCACGAAAGAAGAGCAAAACTGGCTTGAGAAGAAGGAGGAAGAAAAGTGAAATAATTTGAGGAAACAGTTGTATTTAGAAGTTCGATTTTACATATTTTCAGCAGAGAGAGAGAGAGAGAGAGAGAGAGAGAGAGAGAGAGAGAGAGAGAGAGAGAGAGAGAGAGAGAGAGAGAGCTGTGTTACTAGTACAAATAGTCAGTATAAAGCCAATTTCGTTATGTAATAAATAATCCCTGGCAATATATTTAGAGAGACGCTCGCTGCTGTAACCAAATTACTGAAAAACAAAACAAAACAGAATAAAAATATTTCAACCCTGTTTCCCATTTTCTTTAACGCCGATGGTGCTCGTTGACGCCGACGGCCTTTCGTTTTCTTTTTGACTCGGTGAAAATAATCTGTTAATAGTTTTACGTTTTCTATGAAGCCAGGAACTGTAACGTGGCAAGGAGGGAAGGAAGTGTGAGGGAGGAGGAGAGTGGAGGGTTACGGATTGAGAGGAAGACGAAGAATGATAAGTATTGAACGTGAGAAGAGTAAAAGGTTGATAATAAACAGAAAGGAGAGTAAGTGAAATTTAGAATGGATAAACAGAAAACTAGAAGAGGGGAGAGAAGGAGAGGAAAGAAGGAAAATAGGAAATACAGACTCGTGCAAAATGAAATGTTGGAAGGTATAGTAAACAGGAAGGAAAGTAAGTGGAATTTGAAATGGATAAGCAGAAAACTAGGAGAGGGGAGAGAGGTAGGAAAGAAGGAAAATATAAAATATAGACTCGTGCAAAATGAAATGTTGGAAGGTAATAATAAACAGGAAGGATAAAGTCAAATCTGGGATGGATAAAGAGAAAACGGAAAGAGGGGAAACTCCTGAAAATTTTCAATTGGTCGACCTTAAGTGATGAGTTGCCGTGACATTGACAAATCGATGCGGGTCACCGAATCATCCCTTTCCTCACACTATGCTCGCCTCATCCTTTTCCTTTACCTCTTTCCCCTCAGCTCTTCCTTTCCTCTTCCCTCCACCTCTCTCCCTTCAATCACATTCGTCACATCACCATCCTATCACCTGCTTCACTCCTTTCGTTCAAATCCCTTCCTTTCCTCCATTTTTCCCCTCTCCTTTTGCCCTTCTCCTTTTTTCCTCAACACCTTCCTCCCCTTACTCTGTTCCCTCCTTTCTTCTCCTACCTCTTTCAAAGTCATTCTTTTCTCTTTCTTTCATTACCTCTTTGCTTTTACCGTTGCCTTCACACACTTCAACACAAGCCTCTCCTTCCCTACCTTACCCTTCCTTCCTTCCTTTCTTCCTTCCTCCCTCTCACAACTTCACACCTTTCTCCCTTTCTGCAGGTAACAGCATCCTTACACACACCAACATTGCTTTCATTCAGTTCCTGGTTCTTTCAACACTTCTTTCAACCTCCCTGTCCCTTGCTTCCCTCTCGACCTATAGCTTTCTCCTCCCACTCTCCCATCCCTCTCGCCCTCCTCCACACTTTCCTTCCCGTCCACTCACCCATAACCTCTCTCCCTTTCCCTCCCACACCTCGCAGTGCCACTAGGCAATACCTTCTCGCCAGGCCGGACGGAATTTCCAGGACAGGGCGTCATGGAAAGCCGAGTCAAATCCAGCTCACCTCCCAGCCTGAGCATCGACTGTGAAATATTGAGTGTTGGACTGTCTGGAGAGAGAGAGGGAGAGAGAGGGAGAGGGAGAGAGAAGTTGTGGTGAAGGTGTGGTCTTGTGTTGGTTGTTATAGAGTTTAGTGGCTGTGTTTCTCTCTCTCTCTCTCTCTCTCTCTCTCTCTCTCTCTCTCTCTCTCTCTCTCTCTCTCT
Source organism: Scylla paramamosain (assembly GCF_035594125.1). Lineage (NCBI taxonomy): Eukaryota > Metazoa > Arthropoda > Malacostraca > Decapoda > Portunidae > Scylla > Scylla paramamosain. Next base: position 15,597,570 of record NC_087169.1, read on the forward strand.
CTCTCTCTCTCTCTCTCTCTCTCTCTCTCTCTCTCTCTCATTTTACTAGATACGATCACATCAAGCGACGTTTATTCAGATCCTTTAAGCTTTGAGGAAAATCTTGCTGAATCAGTATTGTGATTCCTGTGTTGGGATCCTCCCCCCTCCTCCCTCCTCCTCCTCCTCCTCCTCCTCCTCCTCCTCCTCCTCCTCCTCCTCCTCCTCCTCCTCCTCCTCCTGCTCTTGCATCTTTCCTCTTTACCTTCTTTTTCTCCCTTTTTCCTGCTTTTCCTTTCGTCCTCATTCCTTTGGTATCTCAGGTCTCTCTCTCTCTCTCTCTCTCTCTCTCTCTCTCTCTCTCTCTCTCTCTCTCTCTCTCTCTCTCTCTCTCTCTCTCTCTCTCTCTCTCTCTCTCTCTCTCTCTCAAAATAGATGGTTTGTGGTTTATTTTTGTTCGTGGATGGTACATTTTTTTTCTGATTTGTTTTCCTATCTATTTCTGTCGTTTACCTGTTGTGTTGTGTTTTTCATTAGTTTATCTGTGTGTGTGTGTGTGTGTGTGTGTGTGTGTGTGTGTGTGTGTGTGTGTGTGTGTGTGTGTTTACTTTTACTCATATATATGTTTACTTATAGAGTTTACATACATAGCTGTGTTTATTGAACTATATGAAAATACACACATACACACACACACACACACACACACACACACACACACACACACACACACACACACACACACACACACACACACACATTTACAGAGCGTGTTGTGCGGTTTCAATTTGCAATACTTCTCTGAAAGGTCATATAGCTTCTCCTGTCTATCGTGTGTGTGTGTGTGTGTGTGTGTGTGTGTGTGTGTGTGTGTGTGTGTGTGTGTGTGTGCGAGCGCGTACATATCTGCATTATTTTTTTGCATGTTTTTTTTTCGTTTCGATTTTGTGTTTGCTTATTTGACGATCGTGTATAGACATTACCACCACCACCACCACCACCACCACCACCACTGCCACTACTACTACTACTCCTACTCCTACTACTACTACTACTACTAACACCACGACCACCACCACCACCACCACCAAGCAATCCTCCATAATCATCCCTTGCCCAAAACATCTAATGAAAACAACTGCGCGGTGGACCTTGAAAAAACAACACACATTTTGATATCGCTTAGCATTTCGACACGTGACTGCACCTGTGTCTGTTATGCGCGACAATCTGCATGACGCTGTGCTGGGTTGAGTGGCAGGGCGTGATGGCATGACGGAGGAAGCCAGGACGAGGGGAGAAGTGGGGGAAGCAGGTGAGAGGAGAGGGAGAGTGAGGGGACGCGCATGACAAAGGGTGAGTGTGAATGGCTGGGAATATGACAGGGAATGTGACGGAAGAATGTGACGGAGTTGAAAGTGTACGGCAAGTTTGTGGGTGTGGCAAGGGTTGTGTGTGTTGCGGTAGCCTGTGACGGTGACGGTGTGACAGGAGAGTTTGACTGGAGGGCTTGAAGGTGACGGTGCGTGACAGGAGAGTGTGACGGTGACGGGCGTGATGGATTACCTTTCGGGTGACACGTGCATCAGGTTCGGGTGGCGTTCACATATGTTACATAGGATTACATAGGATTACATAAGTGGCGTAGATACTGTTAAAGTGAAGGTGGTAGAACAGGATAGAACTCCATTGTAAAAGCAGTAGAGAGAGAGAGAGAGAGAGAGAGAGAGAGAGAGAGAGAGAGAGAGAGAGAGAGAGAGAGAGAGAGAGAGAGAGAAAGTCAATTCGGCAGGACACCAACTCGGCGCCAAATTACATCAGTGTGTCCGAAATTTACCTCTAGTTTCGGACACCGCTCTTCTCCCCTCATCCTGTCCCTCTTCCCCTCCTCTCCCTCCCCTCTCATCCCTCTTCCTCCCAACCTTTTCCCTCTCTACTTAAAGTTTCCAATGATGTGATTCGATGTCTGTTTTTCCTCTTTTTTCCTCCCGTTTTTTTCGGTCCCGTTGGAAAATATAAATAATTCAGAGCCTGGAAACTTACAGCCGTCCTCTACAGACTGGAAGAACGCCAGACGACGCTTGATTGGTTGAAAGCCGACGAATGAGGCATCAGGACCGATCGGCATATGTCTGTTTCGGCCCCAAAATTGATAACCTTTTATTTATTTTTTTTTTCTTGTTTCATTTGATTCTGTACAAAGAGTGGTTGATGTAGTAATGGTACATGTTGTTTTGGCATTAGTAGTTGTTTTCCTTTACCTATTTTTGTGTGTTTTGTTGTTTTATTTGTTTTTTTTAATCTGATAGTGATGGGTATTGTATGAATGGAAGCAGTAGTAGTAATAGTAAATGATTCAGTATTAATGGTTTATTTTCTTCGTTCATTTTTTTTTTACTACTGTTCATTTAATCCAGGTGACATTTCCATTTATATACCCATTTTTATTTTTCTTCCATATCCTTCTATATATATTTTTTCTCTTATTCATTTCTTCCACCAGTTCATCTCTCTCTCTCTCTCTCTCTCTCTCTCTCTCTCTCTCTCTCTCTCTCTCTCTCTCTCTCTCTCTCTCTCTCTCCATCCATCCGTATCTCTAATCCCTGTTTCGCTTTCTTCTTTTTCCCCCTTTTCCTTTCACCCTTCCACCTATCCATATCTTTCTCTCCCCTCTCCTTCATCCTCTCTCTCTCTCTCTCTCTCTCTCTCTCTCTCTCTCTCTCTCTCTCTCTCTCTCTCTCTCTCTCTCTCTCTCTCTCTCTCTCTCTCTCTCTCTCTCTCTCTCTCTCTCTCTCTCTCTCTCTCTCTCTCTCTCTCTCTCTCTCTCTCTCTCTCTCTCTCTCTCTCTCTCTCTCTCTCTCTCTCTCTCTCTCTCTCTCTCTCTCTCTCTCTTCCTCTCCCTCTCACCTCTCTTAGGCATTTATGTTTCACCTGCTGGCTCACCTTTACCCTAAAATTCATCCAGACACCTGTGGCCTTCTCTCTCTCTCTCTCTCTCTCTCTCTCTCTCTCTCTCTCTCTCTCTCTCTCTCTCTCTCTCTCTCTCTCTCTCTCTCTCTCTCTCTCTCTCTCTCTCTCTCTCTCTCTCTCTCTCTCTCTCTCTCTCTCTCTCTCTCTCTCTCTCTCTCTCTCTCTCTCTCTCTCTCTCTCTCTCTCTCTCTCCATCCCACACCCATCTCTTCGTCATTACTCCTCCTCCTCCTCCTCCTCCTCCTCCTCCTCCTGTTCATGTTAGTGAGGAAGACTTGTCAAACTTTACCCAACACTCAATAATGTGTGTTAGACGAGGAAGAGGAGGAGGAGGAGGAGGAGGAGGAGGAGGTGGTGGTGGTGGTGAAGGTGGTGATGGTAGTGATGAAGAAGGAGAGTGAAGTAGAAGATTAAAGAAAGAAAAATTGTTAAAAAAAAAGAAATAATGAAAGAAAGAGAAGCAGAAGATATATTAAAGAAAGGGTGAGAGTGTTGAAAGAAAATAAAGAAATAAAGGAGAAAGAAAGAGAAGGAGGAAGAGAAGAAAAAGAAGAGGTGGTGGTGGTGGTGGTGGTGGTGTAAAAGTTAGGGAGAAGATGAGCGTGTGTGCGTCAAAAAAATAATAGAAATAATAAAAATACATAATTCTATATGAAAGAGAGAGAGAGAGAGAGAGAGAGAGAGAGAGAGAGAGAGAGAGAGAGAGAGAGAGAGAGAGAGAGACGAAACAACGTAGTATCTTGCTCTTTCTTCACAGATCTTGTTTTCCTCCTCCTCCTCCTCCTCCTCCTCCTCTTCCTCCTCCTCCTCCTCCTCCTCCTCCTCCTCCTCCTCCTCCTCCTCCTCCTCCTCCTCCTCCTCCTGGTTCACCTGTCACCTGTCGTACTCGAGGCACCATGTTCTCTTGTACGTAATGTATACATGTGTGTGTGTGTGTGTGTGTGTGTGTGTGTGTGTGTGTGTGTGTGTGTGTGTGTCAGTTTGTCATGCTGTCTTGTTTTCTGAATATGTTTTCGCCTCCTCGTTCCTCCACCCGACTGCTGTTCTCATTTATCTTCCTCCCTGCTCTCTCTCTCTCTCTCTCTCTCTCTCTCTCTCTCTCTCTCTCTCTCTCTCTCTCTCTCTCTCTCTCTCTCTCTCTCTCTCTCTCTCTCTCTCTTCTATATTTCTCTATCTCCCATTAACTTTATCGCTTTCCTTCACCCTTACCATTCTTTCCTCCTCCTCATTCCCCCTTCCACCCTTCTCTCCCTCACCCGCTCCCCCACCCTTCTCTCCTCCTCCTACCCTCCCAAATTCCCACAAGACTGAGCTGCGTCCTGTCACTTTCAATAATAAACTTTTCAAGATGAGATACACTTACCTGCAAGGGAGATTGAGAGGGAGGGAGGCAGAGGTGAAGGAAGGGAGTAAAGTGGGGCAGGAGGGAGGGACGGAGGGAGAGAGAGAGAGAGAGGGAAACGTGAATGGAATGAAGGAACGAGGAAAAGTTGAAGAAGAGAAGGAAGGAAAGGGACTTGAAAGAGATGAAGGAAAAATCTGATGGATAACAGAATTGGAGGAAACGAAAGGAATATGGAGAGAGAGAGAGAGAGAGAGAGAGAGAGAGAGAGAGAGAGAGAGAGAGAGAGAGAGAGAGAGAGAGAGAGAGAGAGAGAGAGAGAAGGAAAATGTATAGAAAAAGAGGGACAGAGAGATGAAAATGGAAGCAAAAGCGAGAAGGAAAAGTGGTGGAAAACGATACAGAAAAACCGGATACATAAGAAGTAGGCGAAAGTGAGGGAAATGGAAGGAAAGGAGAGGAAAATGGAAAGTTGAGAAGCATGAGAAAGCGAGGCAAATGGAAGGGAAAGAGGAAAGCAAAGGAGAGGCAGTCAATAGTGTTTCCCTCATGTCTCACCTTAACTGTATTCGTAATGACTGTAGCAATCCATCATCATTATCCCTCCTTCTCTCCCTCCTTCCTTCCTTCGCCCACTCCTTCACCTGCACATCCCTTCCCTCAGGCCGCTCTCTAAAGCTCCTCGAGGGATTCTTTTGTGGCTGTTATGAAATTGATGTTGCTTATTCTTCCGCCCATCGATTTTTGCTAATATTTCATCCTACAGTGTCATGAAATATATCTTGGTGTCTTTTTTTCTTTTTTTTATTCATTTCCGACTGTTACCGTTGAAAATATTACTCTCAATTCTGTTCCCAACTGACCGGTTTGCTTTTAAAAATGTCCCCCCGTTTTTATTCAGCTTCGTTTAATTGGTGGAAAAAATTACTGGCCTTCGTTTTTAATCATTCGATAAATTTCTCTTTTTGAAAATATCGCTCTTGGTCTTTTTTTATCTTCACGTTTAATGGATTACTTCGGAAAATATTGCTTTTTCATTTTTTCCTTAATTTCCGATCGTGTTACTTGACAAGGACACGTTTTATGGTGAGGGGAATGGAGGGGGTTGTTTAGTCCTGCCGTGTTTGCCTGTAGCAGCAGACGCCTTATCAGGATGCTGTGAAAAGACGAACATCATGAAACAGTGCACGCTACAATGACCTAAATTGTGAGTAAGTCTTGTATTAATTGTGGACAGAGGTTACATATCTTACCTTGCCTTATTGTACCTTACCTTACGTTACCTTACTTAACCTAACCTTACCTTACCCTTCCTTACCTTGCCTTACCTGGTCTTACCTTACCTGGTCTTACCCTTCATTACCTTGCCTTACCTTGTCTTGCCTTTTTTTTTCCTTGTCATACCTTGCCTTACCTTGTCTTATTTCACTTTGGCTCCTAAATTAAACTCGCTGACTTTTGGGTCTTGAAATATTTCCTTGTCTTGTTAGGGCAGTAATTAACATACTTTCCTACCTTATTTTCAAAGTTTATTTCGTAACTTTGACCTCTGCTGTAATGAAGAGAATAAATATTAAATAGCGTGAACATTCAGAGAGAAACTGTTTTAATGATGACCAGTTGTTACAATATTACAGTTTTTCATATCATAATAATCGCCGGGAAATGCTGAAATGATTGTGCATTGCAGATTCCTCCATGTAAATAGAGACTAATGGTGAAAATATGTGAATGATAGTGGATACTTAAAATGACTATACAAATTGATAAAAAATACAATGTTCATGTTTATATTTAATTTTGGGATTTAACAAAAAACTATTATTTGTATTTCTCTCTCTCTCTCTCTCTCTCTCTCTCTCTCTCTCTCTCTCTCTCTCTCTCTCTCTCTCTCTCTCTCTCTCTCTCTCTCTCTCTCTCCGTCCCACACCCCCGCCCCCCAACACACACAAGCCAAACATTCCCTACCCTACTCATACCACAGTACAATGAAATCACAAGGAAGACCCTAAGAATATACATCTGTCCCAGCACCAGACCTCTCTCCCACACCTGTATCTCACCTGTATGCAGCGCGGCAAAGAGGTGGGCAGGGTATATGAGGCTCTTCACTTCCCACCTGAAAAAAACAACTCTACGCTCAATGTCCCTCTGCAATAAAACATCAGCCTTGTGACCTCCGTGTTCGTGAAATATTGATCATTTTCACCACCTCAATTATGAACGCGGCCCAGCGGAGGGGAGGAAAGGAAATGTCGACAATGTTTTTTTTTTTTTTTCCCAGGTTTCGTGATATTGTGGGCAGGTGATGGTAATGCAGCGTGTTTCGTTATGGTGCGTTGATCTTGTAATGGCGCAGTTTTCATTTGTCTGTTATTATTTGTTTTATGTGTCTTGTGTGCCCTATTTTGTGGAGACAGTTATGGTATATGTATGTATGTATGTATGTATATATATGTGTGTGTGTGTGTGTGTGTGTGTGTGTATTTTTCCGTTGTGTTCTGCAGGTGATAATGGTACAGTGTTCTTTGTAATACATAAGGTTGGTTTTCCGCGGCATTGCTCAGATAATGCTATGTGGTGCAATTATAATGTAATGATAGTTTATTTATTTATTTATTTATTTATCTATTTATTTCTGTCATGAGTTAACCTTGCGTTCCGTTGTGTTGCATAGGTGATACACGGGCAGTGGTCTTTATAATACGTAAGGTTTGTATTCTGTAGTATTGTACCTCATAGTGGCGTGCTCTGTGATAGGTAGTGAGTTGCCTTGCGGGAGCACTTCGCTGTGCTGAGCTTACTGTAATTATGCATGGAAATATTGACGGTGTTACTTTTTATGATGAATAACAATGATTGAACGAAAGAGAAAAAGAGAGACTGCGTTGTTTTTTGTATCATTACTAACTTAAAGGAGAGAGAGAGAGAGAGAGAGAGAGAGAGAGAGAGAGAGAGAGAGAGAGAGAGAGAGAGAGAGAGAGAGAGAGAGAGAGAGAGAGAGAGAGAGAGAGAGAGACATACCTCCAAATAAAATAAAAAGTCATGTTAGTTCCTCAAACGCCGTAATGCTGAGATTAACTTTCGTATTCCGCTACCGGGTTGAATAGTGCCGAGATTTGGTGCAGGTCTGGTGCGGCGCGGTTCGTGGAATACAAGGGGAGGAGACATGCATGATTCCAGCGCGGCGTGTGCGGGACGAGGTGAGAAGGGAAGGTGCAAGTAATGCAACACTCTGCCGGAAATTAAGGGAGAGAGAGAGAAAGTGTGTTAGAGTTAAATTGTTTGATAGACAGTGTTTGGTCACCTGTGTGTTTGATTTGAGATTTGAGGGAAGTGTTTTACTGTTATAGAGAAAGAGAGAGAGAGAGAGAGAGAGAGAGAGAGAGAGAGAGAGAGAGAGAGAGAGAGAGAGAGAGAGAGAGAGAGAGAGACTTGCTGAATAAACAATCATCGGTGTGGTTGTGAGGATAACCTAACCTAACTTAATCTAACCTAACCAAACTTTATTCAGTCTAACTTCACCAGACCTTACCTTACCTAATCTAATCCAACTTTACCTAACCCAACCTAACCCAACCATACCAAACCTAACATTACAAAACATGATTCAACATAACATTGGCTATGAATCAGAAGCAAAAAGAGGACTTGATTTCTTGCGACGGAGGAGAGGTGACAGTTACACCAAAGTATGAATCAGAAAAAAAAATAAAAAGCTTGAGACGAGAAGAAACACCAAACTTTTCAGAGCCATTGAATCTCATGAGAAAAACAAAAGGAACTGCAGACGCTACAATTGTGTACACTGCAAACTTTTGGGGCTGTTTGGAAGATTTATTTTGACATGATTTTGGTTCTGCGGCCGAAAGTGAGAGTTTTGGGGAGCGAGAGAATGACGATTGAATGACATCCCGGTGACCCTTTGTATCGCCTGCTTTACCTTTTCAGCACAAAGCCACACACTGGAAAGCACGCCCATTAACTTGAAAGCCAAAAATGCACCTGTATAACATTTTTTTCTTTATGGTAACAAGGTTTTGAAATACTTGAAATGTCATGGAGATTCAAGTGAGCGGCAAATGAGGGGAGCTAAGGTCAAAGGTCAGTAATGGCGGAGAAAAGGCTGACCTTCCCCTCCCGCCCTCATGTGCCTTCTGGTCCCCTGGGAGTACCTGCAGGAGTGACAGGTGTCTGTTGCCCACGCCGTCCGTGTATTGGTTCATTCGTTTCTCGCTTTCTTTTTTGCAGTTTATTTTTCGCTGTCATTTTTGTTTTATTTTAATTTCATGAACTTAATTTCGGGTTCTGGGTTTATTTGTGTGTGTGTGTGTGTGTGTGTGTGTGTGTGTGTGTGTGTGTGTGTGTGTGTGTGTGTGTGTGTGTGTGTGTCTGTGTGTGTGTTTTTTTTTTTTCAGTTCAGTTATCTGATTTTTTTTGTCTTCGTCCATTTGTACCAATATTATTTTCCTATTATGTCTCGCAAATCCTTCCACCCATCCACCCATCCATCCGTCCATCCATCCATCCATCATCCATCCATCCATCTGTCCTTCCTTCCTTCTTTTTCTTCTTTCCTTCTTTCCTTCCTTTTGTTCCTTCATTTTTTATCCTTTTTTTATCATTCCTCCTTCCCTTCAGCTCTTCTTTCTTCCCCCCGTCCCTCCCTCCCTCCTTAATACATACATCCTCCCCAATTCCACCAGTACACTCCCTACACAAGAACAACCCACACACACTCATCACATACCCCACCACAAACCACACAAACCAAACACACCCGAAACAACACCCTCACTTAGCCACAGCCACTGCACCCTCTGGCTACCATCAGGAGGTCCCCAGGTAACCATTGGCTGTGTTCGCCACCACGCCAGCTAAATGGATAAAAAAAAAAAAACCGTAATGGTCGCAGCAACGTTCCTGTGAATGCCCCGCGAAGCTCCAGAGAGGCATATACAACCCATGGCAAGGTGGGAGATTTTTGCGCAGGGAAAATAAATCGCTTTTAAATCCACGGCGACGGATGGGACGGAGAGAGAGAGAGAGAGAGAGAGAGAGAGAGAGAGAGAGAGAGAGAGAGAGAGAGAGAGAGAGAGAGAAGGACTGTGTGTGTGTGTGTGTGTGTGTGTGTGTGTGTGTGTGTGTGAGGGGGGGATAGATGGATGGTTGGGCGTAATTCAATGATATGTGGGAAGCTGGTGGTTAATGGTGTGTGTGTGTGTGTGTGTGTGTGTGTGAGAGAGAGAGAGAGAGAGAGAGAGAGAGAGAGAGAGAGAGAGAGAGAGAGAGAGAAGTATGGAGTGACTCATTTTAGAAGTGCGAGGAAAAATCGTGTCAGTGTGCCTGGGAATGGCATGGTTTGGGGGAATGTGAGGAATTGAATTACACTTTGAGGGATAACTCTGGGTGTGACCTAAAAGCTTTCATATGAGAGAGAGAGAGAGAGAGAGAGAGAGAGAGAGAGAGAGAGAGAGAGAGAGAGAGAGAGAGAGAGAGAGAGAGAGAGTACTTTGATGTAAGTTTTGGCACTTATTCAGAATTTTTGTTAGATATTATTTTAGTATTTGTATATGCTGCTCTCTCTCTCTCTCTCTCTCTCTCTCTCTCTCTCTCTCTCTCTCTCTCTCTCTCTCTCTCTCTCTCTCTCTCTCTCTCTCTCTCTCTCTCTCTCTCTCTCTCTCTCTGTAGTGACATGCGTATTTCTTTCATCTATGAACATTATTTGACAAAGTGTGTCTTTCATCTTTAAACTCACAATGTTTCATAAAATTCCAGAAACCCCAGGAATTAATCGCAAAATGATTACGCGAAGTGGATGCGCGGAGCCTCAATTAAAAATAAGTGGATTTCGTGGTGAATTATACGCTAAATATATATTTTTCCCTCAGGATAGATGCCTGTTGTCCAGTGAGCCTTTATTAATTTGTGTGTTTTTTAAGCAGAACTCCCAATGAAATGTGTGTTGGGGTCAGATCCTTTAACATGTCTCTTGTGCTTTATTTCCGCATCTCATTAAAGAATACTGTTGACGATTTTGCAGTGTGATGAAAATGTTTAAAAGTTTATACTGAGGTCATATGCTTGATGCTGACTCACTTTTAAAGATTATTCATTTTCTTTTGGTCTGTTGTTGAATTGCGTTCACTTTAGGTCAGGTTTGTGTTGCTTTGAAGTCCATGAAAGTATAAAGTATAAAACATATGTGTCTTTTTACAACATAAAAAGTAGAATTTGCATCGTCCTGTTAGCAAATTTCCTGTCCTTAAAATGTAGCTCTAAACTCTATTTTTAAACTGGATTTCTAAATTATGTATCTAGGCCAGCTTCGTGTCTTGAGAAATGTTCTCCTTAAGCCAGTGTCGTTCTTTGAAAACTGCCCTTCTAAGCCAGCACGTGGTATGAAAATCCTAAACCAGCTTTGTTCTATTAAACCTTTCCCTGTAAGCCAGCCGCACATCCTGGAAGCTGTCCCTCCAGCCCACCTAGTACTTTAAAAATTCCCTCGAAGCGTTTCACTCCTTGCGAACCGTCCCTCTAAGCTAGCCTCGTGCTTTGAAAATCGCCCGCTAAACCAGTCTAATTCCTGGAAAAGTGTCCCTCTAGGCTGGCCACGTCTTTTGAAAACTCTCTTTAGGTCAAACTCATCTCTTTTCTTTTAGACCCTTAAACACTATCATTATGAGTCCGCCTCGTATCTAGAACGCTGTCTCTCTAAGCTCTTAAAACATCCTTGCAAGCCAGCCTAGTAATCTGAAGACTGACCCTGTCCAGCCAGCCTCGTCCCAGGAAAGTGTCTCTAAGGCTGCCAAGTTACAAGTCCAGCTGATCACCTTCTGTTTACTCACAACACACCCTTGGTTATCACAGAAGGGGGAGAAGGGAAGGGCATTCTTTATATTGTTGAAATCATTCCTTCCACAGTCTCCTCCTACCCTTGCTGTGTGTCGAGCCTGCTGCCGCGACGGTACAGAATATTCACAGATTAATGAGGCGGGAGACTGAGCTGTACAGATTGAAACAGGTTGAAATAGTGACACAGAGAGGCAGGGGAGCGGGGTGTGTCCTGTTCACATGGAGTAGGACCAGGATTTAATCTCCTCGCGACGAGATTCTCTACTCAAAGCTATACTGTTTTACATACGAATCGTGTAATCGATTTTCTATGCTCACAGGGCCGTCGAGGGTTCCCGGGCAAGGGCTGCAACGAGAGGCAGGGAGGGAGGCTGTGGAAATAAAGTACAGATGAGGCAGCGATGAAGTGAGGATATGCTGATGATGAAGGCGAGGATGAGAGAACCATAAAGACGAGGGGGACTAGATGGAGTGAAGGAGGAATGAGGACACACGGGCTGAACGAGAGCGGGAATGGAATAAAGATAAAACAGAAATGAGGCAAGGGAGGATGAAGAGGGTGAAGTAAAGATATGCAAGGAATAAAGCATGGTTAGGAAAGCTGGATACTAAATAAGGATATACTAATATTCTAGGACAGTGGTTCCCAGACTTTTTTAGCTTGTTACCCAGTTTAACATGCCGCATAAAACGTGTTACCTTTCACAAAATGTGTTCATTATATGTGTCAGTTAGTGGAAACGTCTTGATGAGGGCTGCTGAGTGGCTGTGTCCTGAAGCATCCCTGTCAGAATATCCTTGGCTTGTCACACACTGGGGGCTGCTGAGTGGCTGTGTCCTGAAGCATCCCTGTCAGAATATTGATGACTTGTCACACACTGGGGGCTGCTGAGTGGCTGTGTCCTGAAGCATCCCTGTCAGAATATTGATGGCTTGTCACACACTAGGATCACTCACATACACACTTCTTCTTTTCTAGCACTGTTGTAGTTTTTAATGTTTATTGTTTTCTTATTAACTTTACCGCTTAATTATAATTGGTCTGCTTTACAGTTGCATATTCTAAGACAAGTCAACATTGAACCTAATGCCAGGTGACGCTATGGTTTCCTGATTTCCAGAAAACTTAACTTTTTTTTGTCATCCCTCCGTTACCACCGAAAAATTGTTCTGTTAGTGAAAGGGAGTAATATTTCCCCCAGCTTAGGAGCGACTATTCTAGGAGATACGTAAATAGGAGATGGATTGGATAATAAGACGGGAAGTAATAAAAACAGGATGAAACTGCAAGGTATTCATATTCGTAGATAATAGATAACAGTGGGATAGAAATAGAGAAGATGAGGAGGAAACTAAGAGGGGAATAAGACAGGAAGGAATGACAGGGATGATATAAAAATGAGACAGGTAGATATCCGCACTCGTAGATAAGATAAAGGTTAGTGGGATACCAGGGAGATAAGGTGGTGGAGGCAAAGAGGACTAAAAGCATCTGCATGTGAGCGACGAGTTGTTTTGATCTGGCGTGTCTTTTTCGGCGCGGGAAGGAAGGAGTAAGAAAGTTTTGCTTCGTGAGAGTAAAACGCGTAATTGCTTTCTCTCTCCGTGTGCCGCTAATGACACTTGTTTAAATGTTTCGCGCGGCTCCCAAGTCTGCTTGTGTCTAATTAGCAACATTAATTGCATAACTTAAGTGAAAAAGATGCTCCTTTTTTTTTTTTTTAACCTTTGCTCTACCTCTTCTACATTCCATTAGTGAAGTGAAACGATGTGTGTGTGTGTGTGTGTGTGTGTGTGTGTGTGTGTGTGGGTTTGAAGTGCACACGGGCTGATAATGTTAATACACATGTAGTTCACCCATTTTATCTCTTTCTCGTAGCAAGCCGAGAGCACAAGCGAGTCAAGCCAGGAAGAGGTTTATATTTTATCCGCTATTGACAGAGGTTCCATATAAATGTCGTTGTTCGCGTCCCAATACCCGGGTCTTGGCTAGCGGCGACAGAGAGACCCCCGATAGCACATACATTCCACGCTAAACACACCGGTAATAAAACCAAAAGCAGCTTATCTTTCACCACGTGTTTAAAAAGTGTCTGATTATCATTAGCTCCCCCGCAGGTTTTCGTCAGCGTTTGAAGTCCTCAGTAGCGAGCTCGGACGTCGACTTCCGCGAGTGACGTCACCGTTTCCCGCGTAGTTTCCCCGGAGTCTGAGATCAGGCGACCCAAACAAAAACATTGATCATAAAAAAACACTTTACCTTGCCACTACTTTGCCATAGACGAGCGAGTTTATCCCCAAGGCGGACCAGAAGCACCGCCACGCACCCTCCTGACGAGGCAGCGGCGGAGGGGGTGAAGGAGGAAGAGGAGGAAGAGGTACAGGAGGACTAAGTATCGTGTTTCTCTGCATGCTAAATATCATTTGGGGTATTTCTCTTGGGGACGTGACTGATGAGTATGTGTCATTGTCATCATCGTTATTGTTATCATTATTGTTATAGTGATGTTCATATCTTTTACGTTATTCATGTTGATGACGTGTGTGGTGAGTGTCATTATCATCATCATTATCATCATCACCATTGTTATCATCAACGTCACCAGCAATAACGAGATAATGATAGCAATAACCTACTATCGTATATTATACATCCATTTTTCTCCTCCATTTCTACTAATCGTTCCTTTCCTGTCCCTCCTTCCTTCCTCCACACCCTGCCACTCCACTCCTCACTCCACGTCTTCGCTCCACTCACCATCATTTCTCCGTCACTTTCCCTCCATCTCCCGTTTCCGTCCACTCCGTCTCTCCTTCGCCCTGCAGATTACCCCATTACCCCCCTCTCCTTCACCCTTCCTCTCTACTCACATCTTCCTCTCCCTCCCCGTTCCCCAAAAAACTCGCCATTCCAGGACACTCAAATAGACAGTGTGTTGAAATTTAGGTGCTCAGAATGCATAGTGTAGTTAAACAATCCACAAGATAAGGGTGACGGAACCTCTCAAATCGCCGAGTTTTCATTGATGTCATATTAGGGTTTAACTTAGTTGTGTCGTTGTGCTGTCTGTGGAATCCGTCAGGGTAGGTCGAGTGTTTAGTGGATTGAAATGGGAGACTGATAGAAACTTCCCTCGGTTCTCCTGTTCAGTTGCGGTAGAAAGAACTGTGGGTTTGTGCTATAAAGGGGCTAAACATTAATTTTCCTGACCGTGTGTCCATAATAGTGAGTTAAATGTGGCAAAAAACTGTGAGTGTGTGATGTAAAGGGACTAAACACTAATTTTCCTGATCGTGTGGCCTTAATAGTGAGTTAAATGTGCTAGAAAACTGTGGGTGTGTGATATAAACAGACTAAACAGTAATTATCCTGCTCGTATAGTCATAATAGTGTGTTAAGCGCGGTGCAAAACTGTTTGTGATTGTAAGGACCATCTGCGCCAACACCTTGTTCACCTCGACCCTTCACCACCAACCCTCGCGTCTCTGTAATCACCAATCAACTCACCAGTCCTTCTCTCTCTCTCTCTTTCGAAGCACCGAACCATGAGATCAACACTGCGTCACAGGCTTCGTTTAGATTGAGCCTGGGACTCGCACATTTACCCACACCTCGTCACCGTTGCTGCCTCCCTCTATACACCTCCTGTTGTCCTGCTGCTGTGCTTGCCTTGGCGTCGACTGGTGGTTGGCTCAGGTATTCATATTGTCTTCATTTGTACGTTAACTTAGTAGTTGCTGTGTTCTTAGATTGACCCTTTGATGTGTGAAGGGTTTGCGTTCCTCTGGTGAAGTCTTGCGAGTCTCGTGGGTCTGGGGGAGAGAACGTGGCCTCGTGCGGCATGTGTTTTGTTTAATGTCTTCACCCATTGGCAGTGATGTAAAGGAAGTAAACAGTAATTTTCCTGATCGTTGAGGTACATCAGTGTGCTACGTGTGATAAAAACAACGGAGTGTCTGGTGTGTAGGGACTAAACAGTAATTCTCCTGATCGTAACCTATTGTGCTACGTGTGGTGAAAAACGGAGTGTCTAATGTAATGCTACTAAACCATAATATTCCTGATTGTGTTGCCGTAATAGTGTGCTGAGTGTGGCAAAACTCTCCCCCGCAACGCGTTTGACGGCCAGACTCACTCCACCCAACACTTGCATCCCGACTACCTTGCAGTTTGTGCTTCCCGATAAACCAATTGTTTCTCACCTCCCATTTCCCTTTCCCTTTACCCCTTCCCGCAACACTCACTGCTTCCTCTCGCTCACACTTTGCAAACCCCCTCCCTCCCTCTCTTTCTCTCACGCACTCTCTCTCTTCCTCCCGGTCTCTTCCACCCTCACTTGTTCATATATGCATTGAAAAGTCATTGATATTTAGGGTTTCTCAATATTCAATACCGGATCCCTCTATTCCTGAGCGTGTCTGGAGTCTTCGCTGGTCGGGATGAGGTCTGGTGTCTGTTCCTCCTCCTCCTCCTCCTCCTCCTCCTCCTGAACCTTCTCTTTCTCCTCCTGAACCTTCTCTTCCTCCTCCTTTTCCTCCTTTTCCTCCTTCTCTTCGTGCTCCTCCTCATGCTTCATCTAAAAAGAGATTTAGCGATGTGGGTTCTTGCTCACGAAAGATTTATCGGTTTTTATTTTTTTCTGCATCTCTCGTATTGCTGATATTTGCAATTTTGTCTGTATCGATATATTCATTGCGGCCTTTGTCTTTTCCTGCCTCTCTTTTTATGCAATTTGATATGCTCTCTCGTTTTATTTATTTCATCTGTTTCCTCTGCTTTACATTTTCTATTCAAAGTTTGCGTTATTCAAAATTTGTGTTTATTATTTATTATTTACTTTTAATGGCATCATTGCGACCAAATATATTCTTGAGAGGAACTGTGTGAAGGTCCTTAGGGTACAAATTACTTATACTTACGAGTTGTCATCCGCGCATGTGTGTGTGTGTGTGTGTGTGTGTGTATTGAGTGCTTCGTTCCCAGTGTTATTACCGATCATACATCCAGCAATCTTCCTCTTCCCCCAAACACTTTTCCTCTCTTTTCAGTCTTCCACCGCCTACTCTTTCTCTCCTCCACTTTCCACTCGTCCTCCATTTCACCGTCGTCGTTGTTCTCCTCGTCCACCTTCTCTTCCTTTCTCCCGTGTTCCATTACCACTATTACCACAGCCATCTCAGCCTCTCCTTGTCTTTCCTTGCGTCCTCCTATCACAGCCCCGCCCACCGCCCTTCACCACTCTCTCCCACCCACTGAAAAACACCACCACGTTCTTCGCAAGCAAGGTCCCCACGGGAAGTTTGGCGAAGGAAGCAAGTAAGATATTTATGCCTCCAAGCTGAACAGGAGGTGGGAGAGTGAAGCTTAGCGGGGAGGGAAAGAGACGTTGCTGGGAGACGGGGTGCCCAGGGGAGAGAATACTGTGGAAGGAAGAAAAGAAGGAAGAAGATTCGGATTCGCTATATCTCAAGCAGAGAAGGAGGAGGAGGAGGAGGAGGAAGAATGCAGCCAGAAACCTCATCCTATTTCCCCACTTCCTCCTCCTGCTCCTCCTCGTTTCTAACCTTTTAATCAGTGTTATCCGCGCGTATCATCTCCCTCCCTCCTTTACCTGCCAACTCACCTGTCCAGCAGCTCCGACCACACCTGTAATTAAGGCGTGATTACTTGGGAACGTGTGTGAGAAACTCCTAATCTCGGGACAAGACGTTTCGTGGCGTGATTATGAAAGAGCATCATAGGAGGAGCGGTGCCTGACTCGTCTTCAGCATCTTCATTTTGGCGCATGAGAGAGAGAGAGAGAGAGAGAGAGAGAGAGAGAGAGAGAGAGAGAGAGAGAGAGAGAGAGAGAGAGAGAGAGAGAGAGAGAGAGACTACGTATTGCCAGGGATAAGATGAAGATAGTTTTTATGTGGCCAGGAGAAGATCGTTTGAGATGAGATGTGATGTAGCGTGTGAGTGGCTGAGGCGGCGGCCAATCAGCGGTCGTGTTGTTATTTATGGGGATCTGTGATTGGCTCGCGCCTCCGATGACGTGGTTCCTAATTACCTGCCGAAGGAACACGTCACTCCCTGATTAAAACGACCTACGATGACTCTCTCTCTCTCTCTCTCTCTCTCTCTCTCTCTCTCTCTCTCTCTCTCTCTCTCTCTCTCTCTCTCTCTCTCTCTCTCTCTCTCTCTCTCTCACCATATTCTCACTCTCTACAACACTGGTAAAGTTGAATAAGACATGAACCTTTAATTTTCGCTGAATGTCGCTCGAAGGGGGAGAGGAAATGGAGAGGAGGAAAGAGGAAATGGAGAGGAGGAGGGAGGGAACGGAGGGAAGGAGAAGAAACCTGGTGTACAATTAGCCTGTATGAGTCTTAATAGCCTTGCGCCCCCACCTGTGTTATGAGAGAGAGAGAGAGAGAGAGAGAGAGAGAGAGAGAGAGATTGTTAGACTTGCTTAAGAGGAACCAGGGAGGAAATCTTAATCTAGAAGGGAAAATAAGTAATGATCGTAGGAAGAAGAGGGGAAAAAAGTAAGTTGGAAGGGAAATTCTAAAGTGGAGGAAAGCCGTGGGGAAAATGTACTTGTTGGAGGAAAAAACCCCGGAGGATATTTTTCATTTGGAGAGAATTTTCCACTTGGAGGGAAAACATGGATATAATTTTCCGGACTGAGAGAGAGAGAGAGAGAGAGAGAGAGAGAGAGAGAGAGAGAGAGAGAGAGAGAGAGAGAGAGAGAGAGAGAGAGAGAGAGCTATATAAATCCTCAATCAATCGTGTACGCAAGTGTGTGTGTGTGTATGTGTGTGTGAGCGTGCGTGCGTGCGTGCGTGCTGTGTTGTGTTGCAGATAATTGCTTCGTTTGTATTGTCAACTGAGGGAATCACATTGCCTCAGGTGCTGCTATTTACTTTTTGTTTGTTTGTGTGTTTGTTTTTACGTGTGTGTGTGTGTGTGTGTGTGTGTGTGTGTGTGTGTGTGTTAATCTTAGTTTGGTCTCTCTCTCTCTCTCTCTCTCTCTCTCTCTCTCTCTCTCTCTCTCTCTCTCTCTCTCTCTCTCTCTCTCTCTCTCTCTCTCTCTCTCTCTCAGTGGCTTTCCACGGTCTTTACTCTCACCGCAGTGCAGAAACGCTAGTCTCTCTCTCTCTCTCTCTCTCTCTCTCTCTCTCTCTCTCTCTCTCTCTCTCTCTCTCTCTCTCTCTCTCTCTCTCTCTCTCTCTCGTCATTAGAATGGATATTTAGTCATTATGTTTTTTTGTTCTATTAATTACTTGCTTTCTGTCTTATTTTTTTTATTTATTTTTTTTCTCAGCAGGTAATGAGTTGATTAAGATTCTGTGGATCCATTTGTCAGGTATGATTAATATGGAAGGTGATTTGTTAATTAAAGATTATTAAGAGATAGGATTACCTGTGTGTGTGTGTGTGTGTGTGTGTGTGTAGGTTTATTAGCAGAGTGGTCAGCGTAGTTTAGATAGCAGGAATTACAGGAGGTATTTGGCAGTATTCCCTAATATCGTGCCCTGTAAACTGTACTGCACGCGGAGCTGAACTGTTCCTGCGGGGCCTGGCTTAGGACTTCTTACCTGGACTGTGCACCGCGTGGGAATTTGGATCATGTGGGGAATATCTAATTTGAGCAAACCTAATGTATTTATTTCTCAGCTTGTTTCGAGTATGTGAGTTTGCTACTACTACTACTACTACTACTACTACTATATTATTATTAAGTTACTCGTTCTTTATCTTATTATCGTTGTGGTGGCGCCGTCAGTTTTCTGTCGTGGCGGCGTTGAGTTTTCAGAGCCTAGATGGCGCTGATGGTGAATGGCCTCCCCTCAACAGTCTTTGTTTCCCCAGAGTAGAAAATTTGTCCCTCACACACCATCGCTGCTGTGAATGTATTTTGTCGCCCCATGTGTCCTGAGATGCCCTACGGTACGTTGAAACATGAAACACACACACACACACACACACACACACACACACACACACACACACACACACACACACACACACACACACACACACACACACTGAACCTTGCCTGGAAAGAGGAGGTTGAAAAAAGTGTATTGCCGTCATTTGTTTGGGAACGATGTGGTTTACTCCACTTACAGAGTTTGTTTGGTTTGTGTTTATAGTCTCTGGGTCAGAAAGTTGGGTGTGTTTTTTCTCTCATTATTATTGTGGATGCGTGTTTGTTTTTAGCTTTGTTTGTTGTATTTCGCTGTATTGAAGCACAATCTGATTTTTTTATTTTTTTTTTTTTATTTCATGCTTTCTTTCTCTATCATTTTTTTATTTTTTTACTTAAAATGTAATGCCTTTTTATTGTTGTTATTATTTTGATTGCGTTCTTCTTTCAATTTTTATTTGCTATGTTCAGTAATATTCAACCGTTATTGAATATTTTCTGTTTTTATTTTATTTTTTGTCTTTTCCCCTTTTTTTATTTCCTTTCTTAAGTGTTCTCTATATTCTGCCGTTATTTCTTTTTATATTATCTGTATCACTTTCATTTTACCATCCCTAGCCATCCCTATCTCCTTCTTACACCTTTTCTCCTCACTTTCCCTCCTTCATTTCCATAACTATATCTTCATATCTTCCTAGTCTCCTTCATCCGTCTATCCTTCACTCTCTTCTCATCAGCATGCATTCCTTCCTTCCTCCTCCAGTCGTGCATCTCTTCCTCCTCCTCTTGTGCCTCTCTCGGCCTCCCTCCCTTCATTTACTTCCCCTTGTCTTCCTCTCCCTTCCTTCCCTCCTTGTCACGGTCAGCTGAATGAACAGAAGACCATTCTACCAACATTCTACGCCTCGCGAACGGCTGCCCAGACACGCCTTTTGAACTGGTCTCTCTGAGTGTAGGCTGAACAATGGACCACCTCACTGCCTCCCTTTGCTCCTGTCTCTTCTCTTCTCCTCCTCTTCTCTTCTCCTCCTCTTCTCTTCTCCTTTCTCTTCTCTTCTCTTATAATTTCTCTTCTCTTTTCTCTTCTCTTTTTCTCTTTTCTCTACTCTTCTCTTCCTTCTCTTTTCTTTCTCTTCTCTTTTTCTCTCCTGGTCTCTTCTTTTTCTTTCTTTTATTCTTTCTTCTCTTCTCCTTTATTCTCTTCTTTCTCCTCTTTCTTTCTTTTCTCCTTTTTTTCTTTCTCCTTTCTTTTCTTTACTTCTTTCTCTTCTCTCCTCTTCTACTCTTCTCTTTCTCCCCTTTCTTTTCCCTTCTTTTCTCTTCTTTATCTTTTCTTTTTCTTTTTTTCTTCTCTTCCCTTCTCTTCTCTTCTTTTCTCTTTTTTTCTCTTTCTCTTCTTTCTCTCCTCTCTCTTTTCTCTCTCTCTCTCTCTCTCTCTCTCTCTCTCTCTCTCTCTCTCTCTCTCTCTCTCTCTCTCTCTCTCTCTCTCTCTCTCTCTCTCTCTCCTCGCTCTCCCAGGTGGTAATGGGTGGTAGTCTCGAAATTGGGTTCTTCCGTGGCTGAAGTAGTGAGGCAGGGAGGCAGGGACCGCCCCTCCACTCCCTCTCCCCTCCCTCTCTCTCTGGCTCTCTCCCTCTCTCCCTTTCCTCCTGCACCTCACTTGGGAAGCTTAGAGAACTGGGAGAGTTATACCTCGGTTCTCACCTCTTTACCTCGTCCTCCTCTTCCTCTTCTTCTTCTTCCTCCTCCTCCACATCGAACTCTTGTAAACTCGGGCCGTTCCAGTGAACTTTCCGGGCCGAAAAATGTCACCCCAGACGAACTCGCGCTGTACCGTGTCCCCCAAGATGTTCGTTTCGCCACGGGGCCGAGTTTGTTAGAGGGCCGAGTTCTTCCCCTTCGTAGCTCCAGTACTCGGCTATTTCACGAAAACGGGACGCGTGGAGGACCGTGGAGGACCGCTCTCGCCGCAGCCGTGCGTGAAAAGACGAGGTACAATGTTAGGTTCTGGTGTTCATTTGGGGAATGGAAGGAAGAAGAGAGAGGACGCTGCTGATAGGGAGTGAGTGGCTGGTGGTGGTGGTGGTGGTGGTGGAGGTGGTAATGAGGAGGGTATTTGTGGTCGTAGTGGTGATGGTTGTTCATGGAGATACGCTCGTTGATGGGGGAAAACCATTTTGTGTGTGTGTGTGTGTGTGTGTGTGTGTGTGTGTGTGTGTGAGAGGGAATAGCGTCACGCTCTATTATTGTGAAGGGGAGGAGTTGGTGTCATGGAGTGAGTGGTGGCGGGAGGCACTGGAGGGAATAGTCAGAGGAAAACAGGACAAGGTTAGTCTGATGTTCAACAAGTGGTGAAGCAAAATGAAGCTTTGTTAGTATCGCCGTCTCGACATGTCCTGTATCCAAACTTCACCATACCCTTATCCTGCATGTACTTGTATGAATGACACCATTTTTTTCATTCGCTTAAAGGTCAGTATGATGTTGAGCATGACCTTAAAGAAAATGAGGGTTTATAATGGCTCCGTTACAATGACTTAAAACCAATAATACAGTAATTTCCACTGGTCGTATCCATCAACGGTTCTATTTACGTAAACTTATTATGTTCATCCTGCATATAAACAACATTTCTTCTATTCATTATCTTTTTTTTTTCTTTCAGCAATATTATAATCCTGAGTCTACTGTTACTGGCTGGTCGTCTCGTACTGGCTCACCTGACTCCCGCCACCCACCCACCCTACACCGCCTGTGGGTGAGTACATGCATGTCGCCTGGGGGAGGGCCGTGAGAACCGGGTTGGTGTGCCGGTGCTGCGAGGGGGAGGATGGTAGTATGAACTATCATTTTTTCTTTTTTATGTGAAAGGCAGCGGATTCACAGCGGATAAACCACGTGATGTGTACTGTACTGGTAGTGTACTTTTTGTGTGTTTGTGTGTACTTCAAAGTTAGGAGTACTTTTTTTCCTTCATGGTAATAATAATGATAAAATAATAATAATAATAATGATAATAATAATAAGAAGAAGAAGAGTAATAATAATAGTTAAGCCGTTTTGATACAGCTTCCAGAAATGTTGCATGTGCTTGATTATTTTTTAATCTTCGAAAGGCTGTGCATCTGTAAGAAAAGCAAGTCTTGCTTAGCCTACCAACCCTCATTTTCCTCATAACATCATAGAAAACGTATAATTATTATGGGAAGTGTAAACAAACAGTCTATTTTCTGAAAAAAGAACGAAAGAAAAAACTATTTTTCTTGTGTATTTTTCAGTAGCATCTTTTTTTTTCAGTCTTTCCTATTTGACTTGCATCGCTTGGCTTGTCTCCAGCTGGGTGAATAAAAAAGGTGAACATTTTTTTTTTAACGAGAGGAGGCAGCGCGGCAGTGTGTGTGTGTGTGTGTGTGTGTGTGTGTGTGTGTGTGTGTGTAGAACAGGTCAGCACACGAAAAAAATTATTTTCATAATATGAGAGAGAGAGAGAGAGAGAGAGAGAGAGAGAGAGAGAGAGAGAGAGAGAGAGAGAGAGAGAGAGAGAGAGAGAGAGAGAGAGAGAGAGAGAGAGAATCCTGCAGAAACATTGGTTAATTAATAGTGTTACATTATGGGAAATACATGAAAGGAAGAAAAATGGATGTACTTGTGTAAAATCTAATGCACGTGGGAAAAATAATAGCAATTTAACTTCAGTAATGTTTGTTTGTCAACTTCAGCAAAACAAAACAATTATATTCACTCGTGCTCAGCATGTTGTGGAAATAAAAGCAAGAGAATTAAGAGGATGAAATGCATTGCAAAGAATTGTTATGAAAATGGAGATAATGATGCATTTATGAGAACAAAGGAATAACTGAAGTGGACACACACACACACACACACACACACACACACACACACACACACACACACACACACACACACGTAAAACAGATTCCCACATCGCTGTTCGGACCTATAGTGGTCTCCTCCTCCTCCTCCTCCTCCTCCTCCTCCTCCTCCTCCTCCTCCTCCTCCTCCTCCTCCTTGCCGGCCCGAATATTGACAAGCACCGAAAACTCCCCAATATTTCGTGTTCGCGGGAGTATTTGCTCCTTCGTTTTCGGTTCCCTGTGAATATTTCGACTCCTGGAGGGCTCCTAAGTGAAATTTGGGCAGTGGTACAATTTTGGATCCTTTCTGAAAAATTTTGAGCCTCGGGAAAATTGGGTTCTGTGGCGGGTCAGATTTTGGGGAAGGAGAGAGAGAGAGAGAGAGAGAGAGAGAGAGAGAGAGAGAGAGAGAGAGAGAGAGAGAGAGAGAGAGAGAGAGTCAACGTGGAAATGCATCAGTCCAATAAATATTGATGAAAAGCAACACCTGAAAACACACACACACACACACACACACACACACACACACACACACACACACACCGTTTCATTACTGATAGTGAGTGAGAGAGTAAGTGAGTGAGTGAGTGAGCGAGTGAGTGTTAGCGCCAGACAGCACAAAAAATACAAGCATACAG
>NC_087169.1:15623641-15653641 GCF_035594125.1 Scylla paramamosain
CCTTTCCACGATCCTGCCTCCACTTTTACCTTCTCTCACCTTCCTCATCGCCCATATCTGTAAGCCTTCCTCATGCTCCATCCCCACCTGTCTTTTTTATTTTTTTTATTTTTTTCCTTTTTTACTGCATTTTTTTCTATTCTTGGTCAGTACCTGGTCGTCTTTTATGAGGTGGAAATATAATGCCAGTTTCGTCTCGTGAAGTGATAGGGAATAGAATCTGGAGATGGGAAGGATGAAATGGCGAAGGTAAGGATGAAAAGGGAGGATGATGAGAGGAAAGGAGGGAAATAAGAAGGAAGGGAATGAGGGATAAAAGATAACACAGATGGGAAGGATGAAATGGCGAAGGTAAGGATGAAAAGGGAGGATGATGAGAGGAAAGGAGGGAAATAAGAAGGAAGGGAATGAGGGATAAAAGATAACACAGAAGGAAGGCAAGAATGATTGAAGTGTTAGAGAAGGAGAAGGTAAGGAGTGAAGGGGATCGAGGATGAGAGGACAGGAGGAAAGGGAAGCAAGACACAAAAGGAAGGACAGAAGTGTGAAATAGAAGGCAAGGATGAGAGGGAAGGAGGAAGAAAATGAGATGGAAATGTTGATGGGAAGAATGATTGAAGTAAGAGATAATAGTATAAATATAAACTAATGGAAGAAAGAAATTAGTAAGAACAGAGAGAGAGAGAGAGAGAGAGAGAGAGAGAGAGAGAGAGAGAGAGAGAGAGAGAGAGAGAGAGAGAGAGAGAGAGAGAGAGAGATTAATGATTACCTGCGCTACTTTGTACAAATATTTATATCATCGTAATTTGGGCCTCGCTTTGGGCCGCCGAAGGAAGGTTCTCATTTACTCAACAGACGACCCCATTGTTTTCCTGGCTTGCCGTTCGGAGGTCAGGCGTTGACTCCGCCCCACCACCACCACCACCACTCCTACTACTACTACTACTACTACTACTACTACTACTACTATTCCTTTCCTTCTTTGTTTTTATTTTCTTGTTCTTGTTTTTTTTTTTTTCTTTTCTTCTTTCTCTTCTTTTTCTAACCTCCAGAATCTTCAACCGCATCCTTCTTTCTCTTCCTCACTGTCGTCGTTTTTTCTCTTTTGTCTCTCTGCTTTTTCCACCTCCTCCTCGTGTTTATTATTATTATTATTATTATTATTATTATTATTATTATTATTATTATTATTATTATTGTTGTTATTTTACTACTACTGCTAGCACCATTATTATTATATGTTTAGTCTTTTCTACTAATTTTGTTTGGTCATTCTCTCTCTCTCTCTCTCTCTCTCTCTCTCTCTCTCTCTCTCTCTCTCTCTCTCTCTCTCTCTCTCTCTCTCTCTCTCTCTCTCTCTCTCTCTCTCTCTCTCGATTAACCTTGTTTTTTTGTTGTTTTTTCATTATTATTATTATTGTTGTTATTTTACTACTACTGCTAGCACCATTATTATTATATGTTTAGTCTTTTCTACTAATTTTGTTTGGTCATTCTCTCTCTCTCTCTCTCTCTCTCTCTCTCTCTCTCTCTCTCTCTCTCTCTCTCTCTCTCGATTAACCTTGTTTTTTTGTTGTTTTTTCCTTGTTTTCTTCTTTCTCCTTTTTCTTTCTTCTTTTTTCTTCTTTTCTCCTCTCCACCTTCTCCCTTCTCCACTACCCTGATCTCCCACCCCTTCCCGTCCCTTCCCATTTCCTGCCCCCTCTCCCTCTCTTCTCCTCTTCCTCTCTCTTTTTTTCCCTCCTTCTTTCTCTCTCATTGTGTATCCGGCAACATATTTTCCAGAAACTACTTTGCTAATGTTTACTTGGGGTATTTTTTCCTTTTTCCTTTACCTCCTCCCTCCCTCCACTTCCTCCGACCTTTCTCTTCGTCTCTCCTCCTTGCCTCCTTCGTCGCTTGGAGGAAAGTCAGGGGACAAGTCCAGAGAGCAGTTGGCAGTAATTAAGAGAGGAAGGTGTCTTTAAGGGTGAGGGGCAGTTAGCGAGTTAAATCTCCCTCTTTTCTCCTCCTCCTCCTCCTCCTCCTCTTCTGTCTCCTTTTCTTCCTTCTCCTGCTACGCTTTTTTTTTTTTTTTTTTTTATTTCTTTAGTTATTTTTTTTATCCTTTTTTGTAATCCTTTTGTAATTCTCGCCCTCCCCTCCTCTTCCTCCTGCTCTTTTCGTCTTTTTTTTCACTATTTATCTTCCCCTTCATAGTTTTCATTTGATTTTGTGTGATTTTGTAATTTCACTTCATTTCTTCTTGTGTCCTCTTTCTTATCTCCTACATCTCTTCCCCGTCCTAACATATCTGCTTTTCTTCTTTTCCCTCGATTTTTCACCTGTTCCTCCTCTTTCTCCTCTTTCTTTTCCTCCTTCCCCGCCTCTCCAATCTCCATCCTACTCGTGTCTTCTTCTTCCTCTTGCTTTCTTTACCTCTTCTTTCCTTCTGAGCTGGCCTCTTAATGCGTCCTGACTGTTACCGCTCTTGAGAACGCTGATGGAGGAGGAAGAGGAGGAGGAGGAGGAGGAGGAGGAGGAGAAAGTGGAGGAGGGAAAAGAGTGGGATCGCGAAGAGGTGGAAAAGGAAGAGGACGAAGAGGAGAAGTCGAGTGCTATTTTCTCTTTTTTTATATATTTTTTTTTTTATCTTTTTTTCCTGTTTTGTCCTCCCTTGAATGTTAATAAGGTTCCTCGTCTCCTTGTTCCGTGTTGCATTTCTGTAATTACTCGTTTTCACTTTTCCTTTCCTTGCTCTTGTCTCGCTCCTTTGTTTTGTTGAGTCTCCCATCCCTCCGGTGACTGGGGCGTTCCGCAGTGGCCAGCTTAGCAGTCGGTTTTATTTGTATGGTGGAATATTCTGCTTTTTTGTTGGTTTGTAGTAGTAATGGTGGCCTCGTGTTGATGTTTCGTCTTTTTCGTCTTTTTCTTTTCTTTTTCTTCGTCTTCCTGATATTTTTTTCTTCTTGTTTTAATACTTTGTCTTCTTTTTCTTCATATTTTTCCTTCATTTTTTTTTTTTCGATCAT
The DNA here is from genome assembly GCF_035594125.1 of Scylla paramamosain. Taxonomy (NCBI): domain Eukaryota; kingdom Metazoa; phylum Arthropoda; class Malacostraca; order Decapoda; family Portunidae; genus Scylla; species Scylla paramamosain. The sequence goes on from NC_087169.1 coordinate 15,626,653, forward strand.
CTTGTTTCCTCCTCCTCTTCCTCCTCCTCCATCTTCTTCCTCCTCCTCTTCCATCTTCTTGTTATTTATCATTTTCTGGTCCCTGCATATTTATAACAGAAAACAATTTAACCACAAACGCCACAATTTCACAATAACTAATACATTTCTTTTCACGTGGCACATCTTACGATTTTTCATCCTAGTCTGTCTTCATCCCTTCGTTACCTTAATTTTTCCATCACTTTAATTCTTTCATCGCATTTCGTTGAATCTGCAGCGTTGTGTTTCTCTCGATGCATTGTTACCAGATTCCTTGTTCCCTCGTCTTTTTCCTCACTTCTTTTCGTTCGTTCGCATCTTTATCTCCCTTCTTTGTGGCTTGAGTTCACTTCCTCACTCCTTTCACTTCTCCCCTTCGCTAATTGTCTTCGCTGTAATTCCTGTTTTATTCCTGCAATCACCTCTTTCATTTACTGTTTATTCAAGGTTCTAATAGTGTCTCCAACCCTCTTTTGTGTCTTCTGCTTCCCTACCTCTCTCCTCTACTCTACTCTCTCCTCTCCTCTCCTCTCCTCTCCTCTCCTCTCCTCTCACCGTTTGTCATTCCTCTCGTTAATTGCTTTTTCCTTGTGACTGTTTCATATTTCTTGTTTTTATCTTTTTTTGTGTCGATTATGTAATTTGTGTATTCTAATTTCTTATTATTCGTTTAATTTTCTTTGTTTCGTAGTTTTATTTTTCCTTCATGTTTTGTTATTGGTGGAAAAAAAAGGTGAAAGGAATAATTAAATGAGAGAAAATTAAGAGGTAAAATAAGGAATATTAAAAGATATAAGAGGTTCCAAGAGTCAGTCAGTGAGTGAGTGAAAGAAAACGGGAGAAGACAAGAAGGAAGACGCAAAGAAAATAAGATAATGCTCACAGAAAACGAAGACTTGTATTGAAAGAAAACGGGAATGTTATTTTAGGGAAGACACGCCAGGCTATTGGTTCACTCGGGTGATTATCCGCGTCTGTGATTGGCTGTTGTGTTGGCTTGTGTGTGTGTGTGTAGGTGGATAGGTGGGGGAATCTCTCTCTCTCTCTCTCTCTCTCTCTCTCTCTCTCTCTCTCTCTCTCTCTCTCTCTCTCTCTCTCTCTCCACCAGTGGTCTTAAGATTACTGTCACTGATCACTGAAGGTTCCGGTTCGGTTAGGAGATGTTGGTACTTATGATGTAAAAACGTGATGGTTCAGAGAGAAAAAATAGAAAATACAAAAAAAAAAAAAAAAAGCGAAGAAGATAGGAAAAAACAAAGTGGAGGAGGAACAGGAAGGAAGAACAAACAGCAGCAGACTTTTTGACCGTTACGGAACTGTTTGTGTGCACTATACTAACCATTATATAGTGAGAGAAATAAGATAGCACAAATGAAGGCTCCTCCCCGCCCACCGCTCCCTGCTTACAAGTCTGACTGGGGGAAAACATACCATGAAGTGTGTCGGAACTTGCTGTTTTTTTGTTTTTTTGTTTTTAAGGTTATAGATTAGTTCTATTACTTTTGTTGCTTCTGTTCCGTTTGATTGGTAAACTCGAAGGAATTTTGATTGCAGTTTGCGGCGACAGCAGACATAGCAAACATTTGTTCTCATTGAGCGTGTTTGTAGAGGCGATAAGTATTGTGCCGCCGATGATATTAGAAGGTAAAGAGTTATAAACGAAAGCGTTCCTGGAGAAAGAGGAGGAGAAGGAGGAGGAGGAGGAGAAGGACCACCACCACCACCATCACCACCACCAGTCACCGAAACAGGAAATGAGGAAACGCAAAAGCTGGAAGAGCAATTCAGGAACATCGTAAATATTCATCAAAAGACTCATTTTTCAGCAATTCTTATTAGTATTAGAAATGCATTTCATTAACGCTTATGCTGAACGAAATAAAATTCCTTATTTGTAAAGAATTTTTAAGTTTTTGCATGCCCGTTTGTGTGAGTGTGTGCGTGGGTGTGTGTGTGTGTGTGTGGGTGTGTGGGTGTACAATCGCGGTCATAAGATGTGTCCTGTTTCGTCGCCATGATGAGTCGTAACCAGGTCAGTTTCGTCTCTCTGGCACCTCACACTCCTCTCCTCACGACGCACCATTGTTAAACCTTCGAACCTGAGAGTGTTACGAGTCATCATGGCGAGGAAGCAGGACACAACTTATGACCGCGAGTGTACACCTTGAAATATTGAGCGAAGGGAAGAAATCTGACCAAGAGTGGAGGTAACAAATAAATACTTGTAAAAATAGACATGTAGTGGAACAGATAGCAAGTGGAGGATAACAATAAGTCTGGAGGCCAAGAGACGCCACTCGGGCACAGAAGACATGTTCCGGGGAGGAGAAATGGAAGGGAAAAGTTTGATGGTAATACTCGTGCGTGACACAGATTGGCTACTCGGGGAACTTGGGGGACACTTTTGTTGAGTAGCGAACTGTAATAGCTGAATACTCTCTCTCTCTCTCTCTCTCTCTCTCTCTCTCTCTCTCTCTCTCTCTCTCTCTCTCTCTCTCTCTCTCTCTCTCTCTCTCTCTCTCTCTCTCTCTCTCTCTCTCTCTCTGACAATCCATCTTGGCCACATGGAAAGGGGGGGAGAGGAGGAGGAGGAGGAGGAGGAGGAGGAGGAGGAGGAGGAGTTGATGGAAATGGATATTGTCGTCAGATAAGGAGAGAGAGAGAGAGAGAGAGAGAGAGAGAGAGAGAGAGAGAGAGAGAGAGAGAGAGAGAGAGAGAGAGACGTGGCAATGTTTACAACCCACCGATCGATGTGTGTAAATGAGACGCACATCAGCTTAAACTCTTAGCTACTGATGGGGAGTTTGGGCTTAAGTCTTCCCTCCACCCACCCCCTCCACTCCCCTCCACTTCCCTCTAAACCCTGAGGTGGGAAAGCTGATGGTCCTCCTTCCCTGCCCACCCACCCCCTGCCTTTCTCTCCTCTTTCTCCCTCCCTCCCCTCTCTCTCTCTCTCTCTACCTGCCTCGCCTCAGCATCGAATCCCAATCACGGCCGTGTGTATAAAAAATGGATTTCTAGCTCCTCTTCTTCTTCGCATATTCCTCCTCCTGTGAAAGATTATTATCCTGCGGTGGGGAGCCTGAACTTGACGCCTCACCTTTCTCCTCCTCTTCCTCTTCCTCTTCTTCATCTTCTTTCTCTTCCTCCTCTGGCTTTTTCTTTTCTCTTTGCTTTTTTTTCGTTTTTTCTTATGTTTCTCTGTTTCTGCTTTTTTAAAATTCTGAATGTATTGCAGATTTACTTGTTTTTTATTTATTTTAGGTTTTTTTCTTTTCTTCCCTTTTTTTTCTTGTTCTTAGTGTTCGTTTTTTTTATTGTTTTTTGTTCTTATTTGTAGTCTGCCTCCTCCTCCTCATCATCATCTTCCTCTTCTTCCTCCTCTGACTTTTTCTTTTCTTCCTTTGCTTTTTTCCACTCATATGTTCTCTAGTCTAGTTTTTTTTTTTTTTGCAATGAATATATATGCAAGCATTTCTTTTACTTTTTTATTCTTGTTTTCCTCCTTTTTTGTTCGTGGTATTTCTGTTCTTTTATATTTTGCAGCTCCTCCTCCTCCTCCTCCTCCTCCTCCTCCTCCTCCTCCTCCTCCTCCTCCTCCTCCTAGTTCCAGTGATCTTTAGTTTTGTCCTTGGCTTGTTCTGGGAAGGATTTTTATGTGGGATTTTTAGTCATTTGTGCGTGAAATGGAATTCTCTCATTGAGTTCGTCTGTGTTCTTTGTCTTTTCACTCTTGTGGTTTTTTACGTCGACTTAAGTTATACACACGAAATGTTTATATATAATTTATTTGTTTATTTATTTTTTTTTTTATTTATTTTTTTGTGGAGGAAGGTGAAAAATTGTTTGTGTAAGAAATATTTAGATTGAATGATCTTTATTTGTGTATTTAAACGTTTCTATTTATTTATATATTTATTTTATTTACTTGTTTATTTATTTATCTTTATTCATTTTACTTGTTTATTTATTCACTTGGCTATTTGTTTGCGTGTTTATTTTTACCTTTATTTATTTATTTGATTATTTATTTGCACGTTTATTTCTTTGCTTTTCTCGTATATTTTGAGTGATTTTTTTTTTTTTTTTTTTTTTTTTTTTTTTTTTGCGTGTATTGCGTGTAAGAAGAATTGAAACCGATGGAATTATTTTGACCTTCAGCTGGAAACAAATTTGGTTATATGCAAGAATAAGGAAGTAAGTGGATGGGAATGAATATCTTCTGCCAGAGAATATAGTTTGGTGGCAAGGAAAATGCATGAAAAAGATTTCGTTATCTAAATAAGCACCTCCGTTCTTGAAAGTGTTGAACGTAAAATCTGTTGCTGGAAGGTGGAAGAGCCGTAACCATGCCGTTAGAACCACGCTGGAAAAGTGGACGAGACGTAATCCTGCCATTATATCTTTTGCTGGAAAGTGGAAGAGAGTAACCGTGTCATAGCTCAACTGGTGGAGAGTGGAAGAGAGTAACCGTGCCATAGGTCAACTGGTGGAGAGTGGAAGAGAGTAACCGTGCCATAGGTCAACTGGTGGAGAGTGGAAGAGAGTAGCCGTGCCATAGGTCAACTGGTGGAAAGTGGAAGAGATGGAACCATACTCTTATATCTATTGCAGAAAAGTGGAAGACAAGTTACAATTCATTACAACCATGCACGTATTCCTGTAAGCTAAAGGAAACACATAGAGACTGACATTTCAATAAACTAAAGAGACAAAGTATATCCTGCGTACATTTGTTTACCTCCCACCACTTGTCAGTAAAAGGAAACACAAGCACAAATCGGATTAAAAAGTAACGCAGGACAGTAGGAAAAAAAAACAACAACACCACATAGAAAACGGACACAGCACTAGCAGAACACCATTTCAGGCAACTTAAACATGCAAAAGACTGGAAATATTCGTAGCATCAATTGTAGTGTAGATTGGTGCTGCCATTTCCCGTTTTGCTTTAGGTTTCCCTTTAGGTTTTCCCTCTTTCATCGCCGCCAAGTGCTCCTGTTAGGTACTATCCCCTCTGTTTCCCCTCTATTTCTCTCCATTTCTCTATTTTCCCCTCTTCTCCGTGTCGACTTCTATGCGGCTTTATTTCTCGTGTTTATTTTAGGATGGTCGTGTATGTTCTCTCTCTCTCTCTCTCTCTCTCTCTCTCTCTCTCTCTCTCTCTCTCTCTCTCTCTCTCTCTCTCTCTCTCTCTCTCTCTCTCTCTCTCTCTCTCTCTCTCTCTCTCTCTGCCACTTTTCAGAAGAGACTTTTCTTTCCTCTATCTTCTTCCCTCGTGTTCTTCTTATCTTTGTTGTTGTCGTCGTTCTTGTTCTCCTCCTTTTCTTTTTCCATTCCTTCTTCATAATCTTCTTCCTCTCCTTCTTCTCCTACCTTCCCCCCTTCTCCTCCTTCTCTTTCTCCTTAATCTTCATCACCTTCCATCATCATCTTCTGAGCAGTTACGTGTTAAACATTCCCTCAACCTCAATCTAATATCCTTCCTCCTTTCACATCCATCCCTCCATACGGAAATTCCCCGCCTGGCTTTGAATCTGACCCGTACAATCACTTCACCGCGATCCAATCTAGTGTGGTGCGACTTTTCCTCTGTGCCCCTCACGGATGCGCCAAGATTACGTCCTTATGGTCACCTCCTCTATATATAAGAAGCCCTAAACGCTCTCTTGACCTTGTGCGCTCCTGCAGAGGCCACGAGATTGTTGAAATATGAAAGGAAGAAGGACGTAATGCCTGCTGTCTTGACCGACGCCGCCGCCTCTCCCTCCCCGTTTCTGCGTCTTCCCCGTCCCTTTCGCTCTCTCTTCATGCCGTCGCCACATCGCCCCGCCTTCCCGTTCACGATACATGTGGAATTACGGTCGCGCATTGGCAGCGATAGGGAGGAAATATATTATGATAAATTTCCGTGTGACGTCCAAGGCCTTCCCAAATATAATGATTTTTCTGAGAGGGAATTTTGGTTAGAAGAGCAGGGGAAAGAGAGAGTGAGAGTAGGTAATGGGGATGGATGGGTAGAAATGAAGGGATGGAGGAAAGGAGGGAAGAGGAATAGGAGTGAAAAGATGGAGGGAATAAGTTTGAGTTTGGACCTTATCGTATTGAGGCGTAGAGCTTATAATGGTGAAAGATAGATAGTTTTTTTTATGTTTATTTATCGTTATTGTTGATGTTATATTTAGTTTCTTTTCATTTTAGTTCTTTTTTGTCTGCTTGGCCTTTTTTTTTCTCTTTTCCCTTTATTTTTCATATCCGTAATTGGTAATTTGTCGCCATTTGATTTCTCGCTCCGCTTTTCCGTTTGATATCGTCATTTTTTATCAAATATATGCTGAAGAATTTTGTGTTGTTAATTTCATCGCTTTCCTGGTACGAATTAATTTATCTCTCATATATTTATACCAAGAAATTTTGCGGCTTGATAAATTCATCGCTATTTTGGTATATATTGCTAATTCCTCTTTCATATTTTATACCGAGAAGTCTCGTGTGTGTTTTTATTCTCGTTAATTGTTGCAGCGTGCGGTCGTTTCGGTTCATGTGCTTCAGTCGATGCTTCATTTCCTGTTCTGGGAATGCTTCGACTCCCGACCAATCGACCGTGCCACTTTGGACGTTGGGGATGGTGGCTGTGGTGGTGGTGGTAGTAGTAGAAGTAGTAGTTATAGTGACGGTGGTAGTAGTTGTAGTAGTGGTAGTGGTAGTAGTGGTTGGTTCAAGAGGTCTCACAATCTCCTTCCCTTGTTTTAAGACTTGTGGTTAGGGTTCAGTAGTAGTAGTAACAGCAGTAGTAGTAGTGATAGCAGTAATAGTGGTAGTAGTAGTAGTGGTGGTGGTGGTCAGTCATACCTCAGCGTTTTCTTTATTTTCTTCATGTAATTCTCTCTCTCTCTCTCTCTCTCTCTCTCTCTCTCTCTCTCTCTCTCTCTCTCTCTCTCTCTCTCTCTCTCTCTCTCAAGGGTTTGAGTCAGCGGGTCTAATGGCGGAGGTTCATTGCATATCTATCGATGTTCTGCTCTTGAGGACCGTGGCGTCGTGTGATGGGAGAGTTAACACACACACACACACACACACACACACACACACTGAAAATCTTGTAGCTGATAGTAGAGAAGCTGATAGAAGAGAGAGAGAGAGAGAGAGAGAGAGAGAGAGAGAGAGAGAGAGAGAGAGAGAGAGAGAGAGAAAGGGGGGAGGGGAAGAAACTCAGTTCGTGCATGAGAGCAAAATCATGTCTGGGAACCTTGCCTGCACTGCTTGTTGTAAAGAGATTAAATTAAGGCAGATTTTCCTCTCTCTCTCTCTCTCTCTCTCTCTCTCTCTCTCTCTCTCTCTCTCTCTCTCTCTCTCTCTCTCTCTCTCTCTCTCTCTCTCTCTCTCTCTCTCTCTCCGGCTCGCTCGCCTATTTTTCCCTGACCTCTACACATTTTCCTTCCCTCCTCAGAATTACTAAGGGAAGGGTGACAGGTGTCCGTAGTCCAGCGGCCACATGCATAAATTAAAACTGCCGTCCAATATAAATAGAGTAAATATTAAGTAGAGGGAATACATTGGTGTCCGTCTGTCGCTGCACTGTGGACCTAAAACAAAGGGGGGCGTGAATTTACTACAAAGCACCGAGATTAAAAATGTCGTGAGTGCGTCAGAAAGAAGACCCGCATGAGAAAAATTATAATTGCTTCGATTGCTGCGTTTGCTTTGAAATTAAAGATCCAGTTAAAAAAAAAAAACAACATAAACATCCAGCCTCATTATTAATTACTCTTAAGAACTACTGGCAATTATACATGTATAAAATCACGTGGATGTTCAAATATACAGGAAACTTAACTGCGTATTGGTGACGTGGGAGCCGCCCGAGCTGCCCGCCATCTGTCGGTCAGCGTGTGAAGGTCCGCGGCACCTCCTGTAATAAACATTAAGCGATAGTCCACCGTTGCTCGCCGCTCCCGCCAGGCAGAGGGACGCCAGATGTGTTTTGTGCTTCTGAATATTTCCCAGCCTTGCCTCGCACCTGCAGAGAGAGAGAGAGAGAGAGAGAGAGAGAGAGAGAGAGAGAGAGAGAGAGAGAGAGAGAGAGAGAGTTTTGCTTACTATCGATATGGAATATTTTTCTCACCCTCAAAAAAGCAAATCAAAGAAAAGTTTGCCAAAAAAAACTTTCTGAACTATAAAAGATTTCACATTTTAATTGTACTATGATAAAAAAAAAAAAACGAAATTTAGAAGGAAAAATAACACCGCTTTTTTCTCCTTCGTATGAGAGAAATTGATGAAGTAGTTTGAGGAGCGGCGCTTTTACCTGGAGAGTAAATAATTGTGGGAGGCAATCAGTGTTCAAATGGCAGGTAGGTAATGAATTAATTCCCATCCACTCCAGCACCACTTGGCGAGTCCCTGATTGGCTTACCGGCGGCAGGTAAGAGAGAGAGAGAGAGAGAGAGAGAGAGAGAGAGAGAGAGAGAGAGAGAGAGAGAGAGAGAGAGAGAGAGAGAGAGAGAGAGAGAAATACGACACCAGTAGCAGCTTTCCTATAATTATTTGGGTTTGTCTTATCACAGGAGATGGGATGGATCATTATACACAGACAAAACAACCAGGCTGAGGGACACACACATAAGTTACAGTGTAAATTGCAGTGATTCGGTGTGTTGCGGTGCCTTTGGAATTATAATGGTGGTCCTCTTGATTGTGGTACTTTTTTTTTTTTGTTACAATGTTTGCTTCGTTTTGTCTGATGGAGAAAATAGTATTGCATTGTATTCATGGTTCGCTTTATGAATTGCTTTATTATTATTATTATTATTATTATTATTATTATTATTATTATTATTATTATTATTATTATTATTATCGCATGTTTTCATCGTTTTTCATCGCACTCTTTATAGACATGTCATTGGTGTTATCATTATTACTATATTATTATTATTGTTATCGTCATGATTGTTGTTGTTTTGATGTTTTTGTTGTTTGTTGTTGTTGTTGTTGTTGTTGTTGTAGATATTGCTGCTATTAGTGTTATAGTTATCGAAGCCGTCATCCTAAATTGTTATTGTTTATTGTCAATATAATAAATAATAATAATAATAATAATAATTATTTTTATTATTATTATTATTATTATTATTATTATTATTACCATTTTTATTTTTACTAGTAGTTCTAATATAGTTCTAGTAATATCATATAAATTATGCATAACACCACTTGTTTTATGGAAAATAAATGTGCGAACGGACAAACAAAATACAAATCACCATAATTAACAACATTTACACCGGCAGAAATAAAATATGTGCTGCTAATCAACATAAATATTTATTGAAAAGTCAGGAAAAAAAGTGAAACGGATAAAAAAATGTATTCACTGCGTTTGTACCCATTCGCATACATGAATACATTACATCAAGATCTGAAAGGGAGGCTGTAAAGCAGTAAATGTAGATCTGTATACATATACGCATGAATATATGGAGATGTGGAAGTGCTGTGAAAATATAGGATGTGTTGGATGGCTGTTTGTGTCGACACGTGAAGCTGAGACTGGAGAAATGCGGGCGAAGTTATATCTAGACTGCTAAAAATACGAGTATATAAGATATTTTCTCAAACATAGATGTGTTTATTGCAGACTTACACCTACCTAACAGAGGACGTTTTATTTGAGTGACTAGATATTTAAAGCAGTTTTCCAGTACTTAGATCCATTTAAGACCAAAGAGTGAACATAGATCGAAAGCTGAAAACAAAACAAAATACACGTAGGAATGGAGACCCGAGACAACAGGAGTACTCGAATGCAACACATGAATTTATAGGCGGAGAAATGTCGTGAGGAGCGTAGATTAAAGGGATTCGGAATCTATTTCTGTGGAAAGTAAGCAATCGGATCCTCCATTACGAGAGGGGACGACCAATTACACGGCTGAACGAGAGGATTGGTTCGTGCGAGCAGCTAATTGGTATTTTGCCCAAGACTTTGTGCGGCCTCCACCACCACCACCACCACCACCATTACCATTAATACCAAAATTACCAAACTGACGATCATAACAGCTTAATCACCATAATCACAATTACCACTGTCAACACTAGCAAAACACAACAACAACAACAACAACAACAACAACAACAGCCCGAGTAACACAGCACCCTGAGGCATCACCACGGTCAGACACAACATCGGCAGCAATAGATACGTAGCGCTTTTTGAAATGGAAAACATCACCACACTCAAAAGAAATAGCAGGTATAGACAGCGCCGCTAACCAAACCAAACTTAAATGTCAGGAGCAGTAATGGCCACTCCAGCACTACAGCTTATGCTCCTCGTCGTCCTCGCCCTCGTCCTTCTCATCCTCTTCGTTCTCATCCTCCTCCTCCTTGTTCTCCTCCTCCTCTTCCTCCTCCTCCTTGTTCTCCTCCTCCTCCTCCTCCTCCTCCTCCTCCTCCTCCATGTTCTCCTCCTCCTCCTCCATGTTCTCCTCCTCCTCCTCCTCCATGTTCTCCTCCTCCTCCTCCTCCTTGTTCTCCTCCTCCTCCTCCTCCTTGTTCTCCTCCTCCTCCTCCTCCTCTACTACTACTACTACTACTACTACTACTACTACTACTACTACTACTACTACTACTACTACTACTACTACAGGTTGGCAGCATGAGACGCAAATAATCGATAAAAAAAAGAAGAAAAGCAGCTTTATGTTATTTAAAGGAAAGACTCTTAAAAAATCATGGCTATTCGTTTTCTTATTGCGTCTTGGTCCAGTACTTTTGAACTCTAGCGGAAGAAAGTTAAGGTACAATAGAGTAGAAATTGAATTAGAATAGAATAAAAATAGGAGGGGAAAAAAGTAATAGAAAACGTATTTCATTTTCCAGGCTTTGCTGTGTAGATAGTTCATGAAACCTGAGCCATTACTTGAGTCATCCATCAGAAAGGCAGGCAAAATAAACAGCAAATGCGACAGGGAATATGTAACAGTTGGAATCAATCAGAGCGCTCGTAGCTATGGGGATAACAGTAAAGGAGGCAAGACACGGCAACAGAACGGTCCTCGTGACGGATTGTTGACGCTCTGCTAAACGAGGGGACTTAATGGGACGAACGGCCATAGATCCTGCCTTTTTATATCTTATTTATTGCCCTGTTGGTGAATTGCTCCCCCGTGCATACTGTCACTCTTCCTGCCTGTTCTGTGTCGCGTATCTCAGTGTTTGCCATGGTGTCCAGTGCTTGTTTTGTAGAATAATGTTGTTTAGATAATGAAAGATGTGTGTAAAGAGACTACTTTACTACTTGGGATACTACGACTATTTACAACTTGTTTATTACCAGAAAGCGACGATAGAGTTGAAAAAAGAAAAGTAAAATTGCGTGTGGTGTTCCGCGCACGCGCTCTTTAGTTTCCATACACTTCAAGTTCTAATTTCGTTAACGCTGACACTAAACATATCCTCTCCTCCAGAATTACGTAGTGTCCCTTGTATACGAGTACTGTACAAGTTTCCTACACTGTTAACTCAATAACGAGGAAAACTTCTGTATATCTCCTACTTTGCATCGATTTTCGTTACACAACTGCTGGTGCTGCTGCTGGTACTACTACAACCACCACCACTACCACCATTACGACTACTACTACTACTACTACTACTACTACTACTACTACTACATCTACTACTACCACCACCACTACTACAATAAACTATAACGCCCTTCTGCTATTACTGCCAACACTATCACCTCCAGTCGTTCACTCCAGTACCCTTTATCTACAGCCTAGTGCTTCTGTAACTCCATTCCCTTTATAGAGTCATTCCTTCCCTTCTCTCTGTTTACCCTTCATCATCATCTCTCTTTCTCCCACTTTCGTATCTCTAATAATCGTCCCTTTATCCTGACCTACTCCTGCCACCTTCTCCTCTTCATTCCACCCCCGTTACCACCTTTTTTCCTTTCTTCCCTACCTGGTTCTCTCTCCCGTGCCTCCTCCTTACCTCCCTTTATGCAAATTGCCTCCCATTTCGAGTCTATTCTTACGAGGCAAAGAACTTTTTCCTCCTTAGTGTACTGCCATCAAGCGCCAATTGGTTGAGAGAGAGAGAGAGAGAGAGAGAGAGAGAGAGAGAGAGAGAGAGAGAGAGAGAGAGAGAGAGAGAGAGGGAGAGAATAGGTTAATATATTTTTTTAAACTTTTTTCTTTCGCTACTGTTTCCTTTTTCCCCCATTTAAGTTAACTGTGTCATTTTGTATCTATTTAAATCTCATTAATTTCCTTTCTCTCTCTCTCTCTCTCTCTCTCTCTCTCTCTCTCTCTCTCTCTCTCTCTCTCTCTCTCTCTCTCTCTCTCTCTCTCTCTCTCTCTCTCTCTCTCTCTCTCTTTAATACCGCCACTCGCTCGTTCTCAAATAAATAGAATCCTCTTTTTAAAATTGACTCTTCGATGCTGGAGATGGACCATAGGTTTATTTACATATCTGTGCCTGCCATCCTCCTCCTCCTCCTCCTCCTCCTCCTCCTCCTCCTCCTCCTCCTCCTCCTCCTCCTCCTCCTCTATTTGTGTGGGCGGGGGTAGGAGCACCAGTAATTAATCACCGGAGTGAAAGGTGAAAACAAAGAGAGTGAAAGATGTTCACTTAACCTTAGACGCTGCTGAAGAAAACACAGGACAGAGAACTTTCCCCTCCTTGATATTCCTAAGCTGAGAGAGAGAGAGAGAGAGAGAGAGAGAGAGAGAGAGAGAGAGAGAGAGAGAGAGAGAGAGAGAGAGAGAGAATTTCCGAATATCTATGTACTTGTATCTAAACCGGTATTTTTTTCTATATCAGTGTTAATGTACGTAATTTACATGGAAGTATGCTAAAAACCTCTTCTTGAATGCCTAAATGGATGTATTTTTATTAAACAGTTCGCATTTTCTTCCACAATGAGAGCTTCTGTGTCACATATAATATTCCTTTGTGTTAGGCCTCACCTGTTCGGTTGTATACACCTGGTCTTTCGGTGTGCTGTCCACTGCGCACCTGCCCAGCACAACGCTAATGAGTAACACGAGTGGGCTTTTAAATCAACCTTACAACACCTGAACTTAAAGCTTAGAGAGTGAACGCGTAGGGGAGAGCGCACAGGCTTCGTGTGTCTGTAGGTTGTGTACATATGTGTGTGTGTATGGTAGCAAAGGATTCTGGCATAGGTTTGAAAATTTGTTTTTTTTTTTTTCCCCTTTTTTTTTTTTTGCGTTATTTTGTTTCATATTTTTTCAGCGTATTTTCGTCTGAATCGTTACTCCGCGCCAAGTTTTTCCTTGCTTTTTTTTTTTCCCCTGATATATTTGATGAAAAGGATTATTAGTTTGGAAGCGTTTCAGATGTGTGTGTGTGTGTGTGTGTGTGTGTGTGTGTGTGTGTGTGTGCGCGCGCGCGCGCTCGCGTGTGCGTGCGTGCGTGCGTGTGTATGTGTGTGTGTGTGGTTGTTTTCCTATGTAGGAGTGAGTTAGAATTAATAGCATCGATAATGATAGTGGTAATGATGCTGATGCTGCTGCTGATGACGATAACGGTGCTAATGACGATGTTCATGATATTCGACTTTTGCTACCACCACCACCACCACCACCACCACAGTCCCGGCATCACCACCGCACTTCACTGTCACATAATAATACAGTAATGTATAATGTATTCTGTACTAACAGTAATGACAATCTATGATCTATATTCGTAAAAATAGTTACATTTGTAAGCTAATATGCAATGTTCACAGCTCATAATGTTAATGATAATAGTAATGATAATAGTGACTATGTTGACGGCAATCATAATGTTGATGATAATATTTATAATAATGATAACTGACAACAATAACAAAAAGAACGATTATTATTATTATTGTCATTATTATTATTATTACTATTACTACTACTAATAGTATTGAATAGTAAATTGTAAAATTTCTCTCTCTCTCTCTCTCTCTCTCTCTCTCTCTCTCTCTCTCTCTCTCTCTCTCTCTCTCTCTCTCTCTCTCTCTCTCTCTCTCTCTCTCTCTCTCTCTGTAATATATCTCCCGGCCTGTCTCTCACTCCCTCTCTTATCTCTCAGCATCACAGCGCCCCATAAGTCTGGCCCTTCCTCCCCATCCTTCCCGCCCTTCCTCTCCCCTTTCTCTTCCCTTTTGCTCCCCTTCCTCTCCCCTTCCTCCCTCCACCTGAGTGATGGGGAAGGTGTCCTGGATGGTCCCGGTCATTTATCCAACAAAAACAAAGAGGAAATAAGAATCGGTCTGTTGCCCCTGAAAAAAATGGATGAAAGAGAAAACGGGCCTGGTAAAAAAGAAATGTATATATCGTTCAAGTTGAAATGGTTTCATGCTGTGAATTATATATGTGGATATTTTAGTTTTCTTTCTTTTTTTTTCTCTCACTCTCTCTCTCTCTTTGTTCTCTTGTTTTTTTTTTTGTTTTTTTTTTTTTTTTTTTGTCAATACACGTATCCGGAAAGTTATGTCAGTTACTGATGAGTATTGTCAAGAGCCACTGAAAACCCCTTCGTTGTTGGCAAGGAAGCCACTGAACGCCTGACTTCTGATCTCTCTCAAATTTGTGATTATGGTAGAGCAGACGTAGTATCGTTCAATGCCTCAATAACTCAATTCCTCTATCTATCAACTCGACACAACCTTCTTCAATGACTCATCTGCCCCCCTCTTCTACATTGAACATCCTGTCTGTGCTTTACTAACAATCTAAACTGGAAACTTCACATCTCATTTCTAGTTAAAAGAGCTTCTATGAAGTTAGGCGTTCTGCTTCGTCTCCGGCAGTTTTTCTCATCCCCCAGTTGCTAACTCTGTTCAGGACCACGTATGGACTGACAACGAACGCCTTTCAACCTGAGAGTCTTCAGACACTTCGGGAACACACTGGTGTTTACGAGACCTGTGATGGAAAATGCAGAGGGACAAGCGTGTAAGGGGAACAACTTTGCCGATAGTGTAACACAAATAAACGGCAACTCTGCCGAGGGACAAAATCTGCCAACAGAAAGAGTCCTTTTAATGAAAATTCCTTTCATTAAAAAACGATGTTCCAGAGTTGAGCCATGAAAACTCTTTTATTACTTAACTGCAAATATTTGTGTGCAAAATAACAGGCAAGGACCTGTTGAGTGACCACCGAGGAGAGGCAACAGTGGAAAGGTTATAGGACAGTGTGTCGAAGTTATCAGTGCCTTGCTTCTAAAAAAGTAACAAGAACTAGCAAACGTTACTTGGACCGACCAACAGTATTGCCCTGGAAAAAATGATCTCAAACTGGATGACTTGTCACCGCCCTTCAAGGACCGTCATTTTTTCATTGTGATTGCCAGAGCGGTTAAAGCGAGATCAATGCAGTGTTCCCGAGGAAGCTAATCAAGGAGAAAGGCTTTAAAAAAAAAAAAAAAAAGCGCTGCGCTTGATAGTTGTGCTGTTCTGATTTCCAAGTTTCAAGAGAAATACAGGACTGTTAGTCAGTGCGGAAGAGAATGACAAAGAAGTCCAGGAGAATCGTAATATCCTTTACGAAAGGACATTAAAGCATATAGATTTATATTCGTTAGAGAAGCGTACAATGAATTAAAGAGATGTTTAAGTGGTGTAATGGATACATTAGGGATAATGCAGACAAGAACTTTTGGGTCAGTAATTATGAAAGAACTAGAAAAAAAAGTTGAGAAAGTGACAAAAAGCGAAAAAAAGTTGAGAAAGTGACAAAAAGAAAATAGGAGGAATCTGCCGCCCCCCCCCAAAAAAAAAAAAAAAAAAGAAAGCTGCCTCAACTAGAGTATCAGATGACTGAAATAGACTTATAATCATGTTGTTAATGCTGAGTTATTAGGAAGGTTTTAGCGTAGATTTTATATATTTACAGGGATGATGATTGAGTATAGGTAAGGATGCTTTATACAGGAACTGCTACGTTAGGGCCTGCTGGTTTCTTGAAGCTTCCCTTATGTTCTTTGTTTCTTTTGTTTTTGTGGCTACCATGCGAGGCACCACCTAGCTATGGATAAGAGTGAACCAGCACACTTTACTACACGTCGCAGGTCATTAATGCCTTAGAAAAATCATAGGAGCGCGGATACTCAGCAAACTCTTGGTCTATTGCGCTTTTACTGTGACGTCGGTATTGCTGCCTCACTGTTTCGTTTGTCGCTTACCCCGCTCAGAAGCAGTTTATGTATAAAATTTTATGAATTTGTATTGCTGTATTTGAAGGTCCCAGAATACAAATATTTTACTTTTGCTCGAGTATTGACGCATATATGAATTATGAAGAGAAAATGTAGAACCTTACTTCTAGTTTTATCAAATAATATGATATTCAGAGTAACTGGTGAGAGAAGAGCGAGATAAACACATGCACAGTGAACCATACCTTCTGTCAACACACACACACACACACACACACACACACACACTTTTTTTTTTTTTTTTTTTTGGAAAAATAAGCTTTAATATAGTTTGATACCATATCTGTTGACCGTCTCCTGTCACGAGCAAGAGAAATGGAATACACACACACACACACACACACACACACACACACACACACACACACACACACACACACACACACACACACACACACACACACACACACACACACACACACACACACACACACACACACACACACACACACACACACACACACACACACACACACACACACACACACACACACACACACACACACACACACACACACACACACACACACACACACACACACACACACACACACACACACACACACACACACACACACACACACACACACACACACACACACACACACACACACACACACACACGAGAGAGAGAGAGAATGTGGGTCACTGGAAAAAACACCTCAGATCTGATTTGGCGTGAAGTAGTTTGCCTCAGGTGTTTGTAAGGAGCGGCGAGGCAGGCGCAGGTAATTGGCTGACAGAAACACACCTCTACTCACCTGTATATTCCATGAAATCTACCTGTGTACCTTGCTTAGATTTTTACAGATATAAAATTTGAGTAATTATGTAAGTATAACCACGTAAATCTTCTCCGTTATCACTTTTTATGACTGCTTTCTATTTCCCTTCGTGTTCCGTGTTCCATCACCTTTATTAATCCTCCCTCGCTTGTCATTAACTTCCTCCCACGCATTATCCGTCTTGCTACACTACACGACTAATAAACAAGATGGGCTTTAAATAGGATTGCGTGGAAGAGTGCTTGGGTGAGTTAGTGCGTGGGTGGGTGAGTGGATGGGAGAGTGGGTGGAAGAGTGGGTGCTTTATTAACAGGACCGTGAGTGGAAGTGAGTCGCAGGCAATGAAAGTGAAGAACGAAATGCACAAATAGTTGAATAAATGGATGGGTAGGGAGCTTTACGAGTCAGTGCATGGCCGTGGTGGGCTGATGCATGAACAGGCGTTGCGCGCGCACACACACACACACACACACACACACACGCATCGCTCTCTGGATTACGTTTGTCCGCTACGATATTGTTTTTGGGATTTCTCCTAAGTCCTTATTAATTCCTGCCAGCAATACCGGCGTGTAAAAGTGATAAATATGCTGAATAACACTGGCATGCAATATGGATGCGGGGAGCGGGGGACCAGAAGAGTGCTGATGGATGTGTGTTAAATGATAGTGAATAGGATTAAGAAGATACGGTGCCTGGAATGGAAGATGAAAATGATGATGAGGGAGAGGCAGTAATGAAACGATAACAGTAGTGTAGTGTAGGATGAGAATGTAAGTTTTGGTCACTTCCTCATGTTCAGGGAGTGATAACACGTATTTTATGAGAGGGGAGTTACGTGTAGCATCTCATAAAGTTGCTTATATCTCTCGTCTCAGTCTTTCGCTCATGTCACCAATATACTCACATGTGGAGGAGCCTCGCCTTGTGGTGCTATGAGTCCTTACACCCGTGTCTAGACAATGACTCTCCTCTGAAGCAGATCAAGGGCGCACTAAAGATTTTTTGCCTTCTTTTATTGTTATTACCATGTGTTTGTGTTGATGGGTGTGTGCAGACTGAACTATTTTCTTACTGTTCATTACTGTGTCTGTGTTGGCAGATATTTGTAAGCGAATTATTGTTTTTCAATAAGTGATAGCGTTGACAGATGTTTGCTAATAATTAAGCGCATGTGACATTACAGCCTTGCTAAAATCTGAATGACCTTAATTTTATATAACAATACGATCTATAACCATATGAGTCTTCCCAGTAGAATAAGATCGCACGCTACTATTGAGATGAGTCTGTGACTAAACTTTCCCATACACCTGCAAAGTTGCCTGGAGTGTTGGCATTCATGAACATCACCTCGACCTAACACATAAGAACATCAGAACATAAGAAAATAAGGGAAGCTGCAAGAAGCCTCCAGGCCCACCCATGGCAGTCCTTGTAAAAATTTAGAATGCCAACAACATCCGGTGTTCCCAGGCGGTCACCCATCCAAGTATTAACTAGACCCAACGTTGCTTAACTTCGCTGATCGGGCGAAAAGCAATGTATTCAACGCGGTGTGGTCGTTGGCGTCACCTTGTGGGTAGCAGTGCCACCTGATCAGCCACGCCAACAGAGTGCTCTTACTTTTTGTACGAGTATTGCCGCGTAAGTGTACGATCTTGAATTTTGCTGCGAATTTTTCTGGTAATACTACGTGGAAGGTGAAGTGTATGCTCCCTAAAGCCTCGATGTGGACTTGAAGTGCTTGAGTAACTCTGGTGTCAGGCTTTTGTGGACTGTAGTGCTTGGTGGCAGATAGAAATCGTTGCTCCTTGACGATGGTGGTGGTAGTAGTAGTAGTAGTAGTAGTAGTAGAAGGAAAGTAAGAGGAGGAAGGAAATGAACAGGACGAGGGTGGCGGAGTTAGAGGAAGAGAAGGGAGAGGAGGGCAGAGGAAAAGGGGGAGGAGAGCTGAATATTGTTTTCTTTTTTGTCAGGGAGAGTGGCCAAGGAAGAAAAAAGTGGATAAATCAAGCTCGTACAACATGCCACTCGCCAAAAAGTCATAATAGTAGTAGTAATAGTTGTAGTAGTAATAGTGGTAGTAGTAAAAGCAGTAGTAGCAGAAGCAGCAGCAGCAGAAGGACCCTTGATATCGAGTTCAGTTGCGTGTTCTTTACGTGGCAGCGAGGCATGAAGGAGGGGCATTACAGGCTCACTGGGCGGCACTAGCGTGACATAAGGCGGCATGAATATGTCAAGAGCCAACCAAAATGCGCCCCCTCCTTGTCCCACTCCTCACACCGGGCTAAATATTATCGCTACTATAGTATCGGATGCAAATTTAAGTCATGTTTGGTGAGGTTTATTGGTTATTGTTATACACCAGGACACGAAGGCTGTGGCTGTGGCTGTGGCTGTTGCTGTGAACTCATCCTCAAACTGCAACTTTCCTTTCTTCAAATTCTTCTATATCTTTAAAATACGTATATCATTGTTGTTGTATTCATTTTAATAGTTTTCCAAATTTCTTCCTCTTTTTCTAACTCCATATTTAACAATCAACTTTTTTTTTTATTTGCTCTTCCTCCTGTCATTTAAAAATTCTCTAGAAAATATCACGTGTCAAAAAAGATGCAACACTTAACAAGAAAAGTCCTTGTTTTCCATGGATGCTTTGTTTGTGTGTTCCATTTGAGTAACTGATTGTGCGCGTGGACGGTTCTGTACTAACTAGTACGGTTTGTTCACATTTATAATAATCATCACTTTTCTCTATTTCCTTCCCAAGACTCTTAGAATAAACAATTTCGGAATATCTCAACTGTGTGTGTGTGTGTGTGTGTGTGTGTGTGTGTGTGTGTGTGTGTGTGTGTGTGAGCGGACGCGCACCATCTCCCTTACCCATCTTATTAATTCAGTATTAGTATATTCTCCTTGATTATCCTCGAGTATCTCTCCTCCTCGGTACTCGGGAGAGCTAAAATGGGTCGTAGGAGGGAGTGGTGCAGTCTAAAGCCCCGCGCTGCTTCACATGTCCGGCCGGGCTGCCTCCCCTGCTGCCCACGCCCCCATCCCAGTGTCCGAGTATTCGTCCCCTCGGTGGGTGTGCCGGAAGGGATGTCGCTGTGCGTGGCTCGCCTCCCGCGCATCGTCAGAGAATGTATGTTTAGTTTCCTTGGCGTTCTCGGGTTTCTTACGTTTTCCTGGAATATTTTAAGTATGTTGTATTTTGTCAAACTTTTTTTCGCTTTTTGTATGGTATTTCATTTAATCTACGTTGGATTTTGCTTAATTTTGTAACTTTTTTTTTTATGCAACCAGATTTTCACACGTTCTCGAAGCTTTAGATTTTGTCATCGTCGCAGTTCGTTGGGATGCTGTGACGGTGTTCATCCTATTCGTGTTTGATGTGATTGCTGGATATGCATTTGTTTGTTCTTTTGTGGCTTTACCGAAACCTTTTTGAACAAGATTTTATTTATCAGTTTTGGCGCAATTTTTCATCCGCTATCATTTTTTTTTTTTACATGATTATTTTTTATATATATTATTATGGCAGCTTGTCATGTAAGATTTATTTTCATTATGTTTTCGGCATTCTTATTTGCATTCTCTCACGAACCCTTTTATGACGCTTTCTGTGTTATGGATACTTACTCGTCCATTCATCTATACTAAATTACATTCTTTCACTGTATCACGTCTTCTCTCTTTCACAGGTTTATTCTATATAAATCTGTACCCTCAAATTACAGTAGTTATTTTTTACCCACACGCTTATACAGCTTTTTTTACGTACAATTTTTTTTTCCTTTAAATTACATACATTCGTGACCTTCTCTCAACCTTATCAATGTTTTCTACTTTGCATCAGTATTGCAGTGTCAGGCCTTTGCTATTCTACTCTCCTGGCGCTGCTGCAAGGTACATCGCCCGGCAGATGTACATAATTAACACTCATGCTTCAGATAGAACATGCCTCGACAGAGATAACGGCAGGAAACAGACAAGAAATATTCAGCGCCAGGACAAAGCAGTAGCATCGGGAGAAATACAGAGATAACCGGGATGGCAGTGGGTGTCAGGTGGCGGCGTTTCAGGGCGTGTGAAGCGTAGTGCAGTGCTCCGTTCAGGTCATTAGGGAGAGGAAGGCAGCAGTGTTCACAGAAGCCAGCAGCTCATGGAGGACACGTGTGCAACAGGTGAAGTCGATGTCAAAGAGGTAAAAGTAACGCTGCACAGAATGGTCGAGGTTTATCGCCTGGTATGTTGGGTGTGTGTCGTTGCTTTAATGCTGAAAATGAGAACTTGTGTCGTTGTCTTGCGGGAGACTCGGAGGAATTTAGTGTGTGGGAATTATATCCAGGGCGTCACTGCACACAGATATTATTCACTTGCACAGATACATTATTTCCAGGAAAGAAATTACGTCCATTTTCCATGGATTATTCAGGCTCACTGGATGCACGGGGTGTGTGTGCATATATATATATATATATATATATATATATATATATATATATATATATATATATATATATATATATATATATATATATATATATATATATATATATATATATATATATATATATATATATATATATATATATATATTGTGTGTGATTTAATTTTGCTAGGAAACTTCAGGCATTTTCATAAGAATACTGAACACACACACACACACACACACACACACACACACACACACACACACACACACACACACACACACACACACACGTCTTATTATTCCTCTACCAGCCAAAAATACATTTACGAATACTACAAAACTTAATTGTGTTGAATGGTCGGGAACGTCAAAGTTTGTTCACACTCGGGCACATGCGTTGCTAGAGTCATGTCGGGACCAGCAGAGCCCCGTGTTGGTCTGGTCAGGGCACAGCAACACTGGTCCTGGATGAATAAGGTACAATATTGGTCCTCGAATTAGTGAGAGTGTTGTGTTGCAGCGTGTAGCCAGCTGAAGTGTTCTGTGGAGGTTTTGTAATATCTGCTTGGGCTAGTGGTTGTTTTTATTTATTCACTTATCTCAATTTTTTTTTTCATTTTTTGGTTATTCATCATTTTTATTTAGTGTGTTAGTTATGTTGGTTATTAATTATGTTCATTTGTTCGTTCGTTAGTTCGTTAGTCATCTAGTTAGTTGTTTATTGAAGTATGTTGCTTAGCTCTTCATGACACTAATCCAAATGATTTTTACATTTGGCAGAAACACACATACGTGAACCAAGTATTATCATTTTGCACATATTTAAATAATCTAATTTATAATTTGGCTGTTTGTAATTCGATGGTGCGCTGGTATACTTATAGATGTGGTGTTTACCTTGAATTAGAAAGGCAAGAATCTAAACGTACATTTTGGTGTGAAGAGAAATTAATATTTATTACTGAGACTTTTTTTTTTTCCTTTTGTCGTCGCTTTTTTTTTTTTACACATCAATACTGAATGAAAAAAGCAGCACAAAAGGAACACACTAGAATTCCTACTAATTCACTATACACTAGTCCACCACCCTGGCCTACCGTACGCTGCACTTCATTATACAACACTTACTGGACACACACCACTGTACATCACTACCCCACGACGCACTGCACCACACAGCACAGCAAGGCACTACATTACTACTCCAACACGGCTCTACAACGCGAGTACTCAGCAGTTTAGCGTACCTTTGGAGCAGCGCGTAATTCAGCCAGTGTCGAGATTGCGTTGTAACAGTACTTGGTATTACGTTCCGTCGACGCAGTGAGGCAATCTCCGTCTTTCATTCCCTTTAGGCTGAAATTGCCACACCAGGTGCTCATAAGTGAAATTTTGGCCCCGAAGGAGATAACCACGATCTCTTACCATTTTTTTTATTTATCTGACTTCTTCTATTTCTTCCTTTTCTTTCTTCTCTTATTTGTTTCATTCCGATTTCTCCTTCTGTTTCTTCCTTTTCTTTCTTGTCTTATTTGCTTCATTCCTCGCAACTTTCATTGTGTTTCGCATTGTCTCTCACTTTTTTATTTCATCCTATTCTCTCTTTCTCCTTTCTTATTCATCCATTTTTTTCTCTTTTATTCCTATTTTTTTTTCTCATTTTAAGCAATATGTTTCCCGAGTTTATTTTCTCTTTCTCTTGTTTCCCTTCCAAATATTCACTTTTCTTCTGCACCTTTCCTCCTTTCTTCTCCCCTTTCCATTCTCATTTCTTTTTCTTTAGTCAAATTTCCAGCTCTGTGTTCTCTCTTCCCTTTCCGTTTTCTTCTCATTCTCACTCTCTTTTTCCCTCCTTTCTTGTTCCCTCGCCTCTCCAATTTCCTTTCCTTTACTCTAATTTCCTGCTTTCCCTTTTCTCTCTCTACCATCCCTTTCTCCCTTTCCCCTCTCACCCTTCGCCCTGTCATGTTATTTTCCCTCTCACCCTGACCGCCTTTTCCCTCGAGGCAGCTCCTCCTTCCCTGACCCAACGGTTTCCATTCTCTCTCTCTCTCTCTCTCTCTCTCTCTCTCTCTCTCTCTCTCTCTCTCTCTCTCTCTCTCTCTCTGTCTCTGTTTCTGTTTCTCTCTGGTGTTATATTTAGATTTAAGATTCCCGTGTTTTTTTTTTTTTTTTTTTTTTTTTATTTATTTTCAACAACGATGGCTTTTTCTGGGTTGAAATAGGTCTAGCTTTGTTTTCCATTGTCTTTTACCTCCCATCCACCACCAACCATTCCAGTCTTCAGCCTCTCATTTCCCATTCCTTTTAGCCTCCCTCTCCGTTCAGCTCAATCCGCTCCTCTCACTTTACACCCTCCTCTCTCCCTCCTCTCCCCTCCCTCCCTTTTTCTCCCTCCCTCCCTTCCTGCAGCCTCACTCTCACAACATTATTCTTTAATTCACTCTTTCTATTCATTTCTCTTCCGTTCCTGCCTTTCTCTATGGTGTAAAGTTGTTTTAAGTGTGTTTCTAGGTGTTTACTTGTGTGCCAGTGTTGACGGAGGGTCTCTCTCTCTCTCTCTCTCTCTCTCTCTCTCTCTCTCTCTCTCTCTCTCTCTCTCTCTCTCTCTCTCTCTCTCTCTCTCTCTCTCTCTCTAAGTAACTTCCTTTTCTCTATTAATTCATCCTTAAGTTACCATCTCACTCTCCTTCCTATCATTATCTCCATTTGTTTTCACTAGTGTGCGTGTCAGTTCGTCTCTCTCCCTCTCTCCCTCCTCTATCTCTCAATTATGACAAGGAGCGCTGCAGTGCGGGTCTGGGCGAGGCGGGGCGCAGCGGGGAAGCATCCAAAGGTATGACACGCCATCCCCGGAGCGTGAGTGGCGGGGCGTGGAATAATGCCGGTGATTTCTGTGGTCGTGAGCTTGTGTGGGGATTAATTTCCTGAACACTCACAGCATTCACAGCCGTCCTCCTTGACCCAGCGTGGAGGTCAGGGAGATAGTGGCTTGTTAGTTTGGGCCCGTAGTGTATGTGTGTATGTGTGTTGGGGGATGGTGAGGGTGTGTGGTAACTGTAGTAGTAGTGTGCAATTACTTGTATTATGATTACTGTAATGTGAGTAGCGAGTTTGTCCTAATGGATATTTGTGAAATGAGCTCTCTCAATGTGTGTGTGTTTCTGTGTGTGTGCGTGTGTGTGTGTAATTGTCATGCTTAGAGGTATTAAAGGCTGATCTCAGAGGTTCTCCTTGTCTCCTGTTTCCCTTGCTAGTGTCAGTTCGTCCTCCTCCTAGTGGTACTTTCACGTCCTTCCTTCCGGCTGGTTTCAAGTGATGCTCGTGGCTTGAATGCCTGTTGATAGTAGCCGATCGGTAGTAGTTCCTAGTTTATTTAATTTTAGGTGAGTGTTAATATCACTTTTTTTTTTTAATATTGGTAGGTTTTGTTTATGTTTTTGAGGTGGAAATTGCTGCAACTTGCTCGGTAATGTGGATATAATTATTTTAGTGACTTTTACGTATTGGTAAATGTTATAAAAAGTGGTAGGAAAAAAGTAAAAAAAACAAACAAACTATATATTGATACCTGGGAGAAGGGAAGAAAAAAATCAACACAGCACAACAAAGACAAATAAAGAAAAAGAGACAACAGGAATCCACTAAACCCAAGTACTGCAACACACACGCACACACACACACACAGAACCACCTCCCCCTCCCCACACACACAAGAACCAAACCCTCCACCCCCCCCCATACACACATACACACACACACACTGACAAAGACACACGGACTCTCTCCTTCCATCCGCACACCGATGCAGGCCCTGACCAGCACGAGGCTCAGGAACACGTCAGGCGATCGCTCAGGGCCAACCAGGAGCCCTTAACCTCGCCCTTTCCTCTGACGGGCACATATGGCTTAGAGGTGAACCGAGGCCCCTTGCGTGTGTGTGTGTGTGTATGTGTGTGTGTGTGTCTGTGTGTGTGTAGGGAGAGAGAGTAATTACAGCCCGTTCCTCCATTACTCTGCCGTCGTGTAGAGGAAAGAGGAGGAGGAAGAGGATCTGGAGCACGAGGAGAAAGAGGAGGAGGAGGAGGAGGAGGAGAAATAATTAGATAAGGAATAGGGAGGATAATATAATAGAAAAGGTAAAGAAAGGAGAAGGATGAGGGAATAGGAAGAATTAGATAAGGAATAAAGAGGATAATAGAAATAATAAAGAAAAGATAAAGAAATGGAGGAACAAGACAACGAGGGAGGGTGTGAAGGAATGGACAAGAAGAAAGCATTGTTGTAGTGTAAAAAAGAAGAGGAGGAACAGTTAGGAGACAAGAAAAATGAGTAAAAGTATAATAAATAAGAAGTGAGATAAAAAAAAAATGTGGGCATGAAAAGTACACATGAAGAAAACAGGATCAAAGAGGATAACAGAAGAGGAAGAATGTCATTAGGAAGGGAAGACTATGATAAGGACGAGGACGAAAGGAAAGGAGGAGGAAAAGAAGGAGGAGGAAAAACATCAAAGAGAATCGGGAGAGGAAAGAGTCAACATGAATTAATATGCGCGAAGAGCTAATGTTCTTTTATTATTCATGTAAAGGAGCGTTAGCAAAGGACTATACCAATCCCTCCCTGTGCAAAAAAGAAAAAAAAAAGTAAAAAAAAAAAACTTGACACACTCTACTTGAAAAAAAAAAAGAAAACGGGAACAAGAGAAAAGATTAAAGTGAGAACTCGTATTAATTAAAAAGTAGGAAAAATATAACATAGTGAAGAAATGAAGGTTATACTTAGCTAATACACGTACATAGAAAACTTGATGCGATGAAGTTAGACTACAACGCAGTGGATGTAAAAGAATATTAGACAGTTAGAGAGAGAGAGAGAGAGAGAGAGAGAGAGAGAGAGAGAGAGAGAGAGAGAGAGAGAGAGAGAGAGAGAGAGAGAGAGAGAGACATATATTGGAAGGCCGCATCTACTCTTCACTAAATCTATCTTTTTTTTCCCATTGAGCGGGGTATTTACCTGTCCCTATAGCAAGACTGTCAACAAGGTTCTTTTCGGCCTGGAAATGTATAGGTTTGGGATCCTTAAAGTCCTTCCGTTGCCCTAAGAGTAAGACCCATCTCTCCCTTCCTCTCTCTTTCCTTCTGTCTGACGCCCTTTCCTCCTCCTCCTATGCCTTCTTCCTCCGTCGTTTTTGTTTCTTTTCTCGCCATTTCTCCATTGAGTCTTCCTTCTTTCTTCCTTCTTCCTGCTCTTCCTCCACAGTTCTCCCATTTCCTTCCCTTTATTGCCTCCTTCCTTTGTTCCTCCTCCGTGTGTCTTTCCTCTTAATCTTGCGTGTTTTTTTTTTTGGTTTATTTTTATTCCCTCCTTTCGTGTTCTCTGTCTCACTCCTGTTTATGTGTTTCCGTAGCCTTGTTTTTTAGCGCTCTTCCTCCCTCTCATCTTCCTCTTCCTGTGTTCATTTATCTCTTGTCGCTCGACACTTCGTCTTCCTCCTGCTGGTGGTGCTGCT
>NC_087169.1:15656141-15696141 GCF_035594125.1 Scylla paramamosain
CACACACACACACACTTTTTTTTTTTTTTTTTTTTTTAGTTGAGAAGCAAAAGAATGTTGGAGGAAGAAATAGAGGGGACGGGGTTAATGGGGGAGGAATGGAAAGATAACCGCCTGAGAGTGGTGGGGGTGCGGGGGAATAAGAGGGGGAGTTTATATATATATATATATATATATATATATATATATATATATATATATATATATATATATATATATATATATATATATATATATATATATATATATATATATATATATATAGGGGTGACTTTAGCATTATTTTGTCGAAAGAAAATAGGTTGATGTTTTTTTATGGGTCAAGAGATATCATTATTATTTTTTTTTTTCTGTCTGCTTGCCTATCATTAGTTTTTTTTATTCATTTCTCCGAGTTTCCTCCTCCTATTTAATTCCTCCACTTCCTTCCTTCCTTCCGCTTTCCCTTCCTCCTCGTTTCCATACTTATTTATTTCCCTTTAAATAATAGTTCTCTCATCTGCATTACCATATCAAATTACTCTCATTAACATATTAAAAGCGTAGTCAATTGATTAACAAAATTATGCTCTCATCACCACCACCACCATTACCACCATCACCACCATTACCACCACTACCATCATCACCATCTCTTCCTCCTCTCCTTAGCATCACATGTCTAAAATTGCTCTCCCTACTCTCCCCGGATAGAGGAAGTAAAGGGGATAGATCTTTTGGGGAGCGCCGCCCCAGTTTTCCCCCACCCTACTCTCTCCCCCCACTCTCCTCCCCCTAACACCATGCACCTGCTCTCTCTCACCTGCATTTTTTATTAGCCTGCATATTTTTATTCACTTTTTTCTATGCATTTTTCATCTGTTCGGAAATTTAAAGAGTAAGTGAAATTTTCTGTTTTTCTTTTTTGTTTCATAACTTTCTCAACTTGTCACATTCTTGGTGTACTGTTTTCAGGTAAGTTTAGAGCACTTATCCAAATTAGAAGTTGCTTAATATATATAATGGATGTTATTAGCTACCCTCTTTCTTTTCTTCTCTCCTCTCCCCCTTCCTCACTAACTTAACCCACTCTTCTGCTTCATCGTCTTCTTCTTCTTCTTTTTCTTCGTCGTCGTCTTCGTCTTCGTCGTTGTCGTTGTAGTCGTCATTGTCACCTCCTCCTCCTTGATCATCATCCTCTCCCTCTTCTTCTTCTCCCTCTTCATCATCTCTGTCCTCTTCTCCTTCCTCTTCGTCTTCGTTTTCGTCTTCTTCGTCTTCGTCTTCCTCGTCTACTCCTTCTTCGTCTTCTTTTTTTTCTTCTTTTTCTTTTTCATCTTTTCTTTTTTTCTTCATCTTCATCTTCATCCTCCTCCTCCTGCTGCTCCTCCTGCTCCTCTTCCTCCTCTTCCTCCTCTTCCTCCTCCTCCTCCTCCTCCTCCTCCTCCTCCTCCTCCTCCTCCTCCTCCTCCTCCTCCTCCGTTTGTATCGTGTTTCATTTCCACGTTTACATGCTCTTCATTTTAATTGTAGAAAATGTAATATCGTCTCATCTTTTCCTCTCAGGCTTCCTAAGTCTTCAATTTATCTCAGGTTTTTACCCCTTCTTGTTCTCTCTCTCTCTCTCTCTCTCTCTCTCTCTCTCTCTCTCTCTCTCTCTCTCTCTCTCTCTCTCTCTCTCTCTCTCTCTCTCTCTCTCTCTCTCTCTCCTTTTTTATTTCCCTGCAATTCTTTTTATGCTTCTTTTTTTTTTCTTTATCTTTGTCCTCCTCCTCCTCCTCCTCCTCCTCCTCCTCCTCCTCCTCCTCCTCCTCCTCCTCCTCCTCCTCCTCCTCCATTTAGAAAGAGGGAGGAGGAAGATGATATTGGTTAGTCCTCAAAGCCTTCAAAACCTTACCTCCTGTGATGTGCATGAGGAGGAGGAGGAGGAGGAGGAGGAGGAGGAGGAGGAGGAGGAGGAGTCAATAAAAGAGATAAGGCAAGAGGGAAGAAAAGAAAAAATGTTAGGGATAAGATGGCGACCGAAGGGGAAAAGAAGGGACAAAGGGGGGAAAAGATTTGCGAAAAAGAATAAGGAAAAGTGAGGATAATGAAGGAGGAAAGAATGAATCAGGATAAAAGGGAAAGGAAGTAGAAAAGATAACAGTGAGACTGGTAACGAGGGAATGGCGTGTAAAGAGAGAGAGAGAGAGAGAGAGAGAGAGAGAGAGAGAGAGAGAGAGAGAGAGAGAGAGAGAGAGAGAGAGAGAGAGAGAGAGAGAGAGAGTATAAAGGACCAAGAAAATGGGACGTCAGGTGTCTGCAAAAATTGGTCCACCTTTAATGGCAGACTGTAATGAATTTTGGAATTGTTTAGCCATCCGGTTTGGGAGTCCTTTGTGTGTGTGTGTGTGTGTGTGTGTGTGTGTGTGTGTGTGTCCTTCGGTTATAAATTAAGCGAATTTCCATAATATGTCTTGTAACGATTTTCCACAATGTTAAAACCACTTTTTTAGAGAGAAAAATTATCAGATAGCTTTGCATATAAAAAGTAGTAATGCAATCATAAATCGGTGGACGTTCAGGAAAAGAAAGCTGATGAAATCCTGAGGCAGGCAAGATAAAAGTCTGGTATTAATACATTATTGAGTATAAATTTATAATGTTCTTCTGTTAATCAAATTTTCCATCATGGTGTGGATCAGTGCATTCATTGAGTTCATGACGCTCCAGTCTTTCATGACACAGGCAGGAGTAGATGACTGGTGTGCATGCATCCAAACTTCCCCTGCTGGAGCCTCACTGTGTACAGAAACCTAAAAGTAGGAAACCAATTTAAGTTCATGGGAAGAGACGAACAGCCTTTCTGGAAAGTTGAGTCGTTTCTGGATAAGAAAAAAAAAAAAAAAAAGCGAAGAATTCAGTCTGCCTCAGCATCCTTAGTGCGATATAATGTGATAGAAGTATTTGTTAGCTCCCACAGACTCACACAAGGAACACGAACAGAATAAGCCTTTGAACAGTGTTTAGGAACTCCGGACTCTGGTCGTGAGGTAACAGATAGGAACTTTAGATGAGGAACCTGCAGGCTGCTGTGTATGGAGTTCCGACGTGAAGGACAGGTAATACCTGGAGTTCACATCACAATGCATGGCGTGGCTGCTAAAAGGCAATGCTTGCAATGATGTGTGTGTGTGTGTGTGTGTGTGTGTGTGTGTGTGTGTGTGTGTGTGTGTGTGTGTGTGTGTGTGTGTGTGTGTGTGTTATACACACATACTCGTACACGTGTGTGTCTGTGTGTTACACACACACACACACACACACACACACACACACAACAAAGGTTATAGAGCAAACCTAATAGACGAAGACAATCTTAACGTTATATTGGTAGCAATAACAACAACAGTAACCATAGCAGCAGCAGCTGTAGCAGCTGTAGCAGCTGTAGCAGCTGTAGCAGGAGTTCCAACATCAGTCATTATACATTTTCACCAGCAGTTTCCAGTGGAAACGAAGCGTTGGAGAGACGTTTCATATACAATGCAGAACCTGCCTGAGAACCACTGAAGGTCAAATGACTTTTCATTTTAAGAGTAAAAGGAAAGGTCAGAGGATCATCTGTACCAAATATTTTTAAGTCCATGTTGGCTGACTCGTCCACCAAATATCATAGAGAAATGTGAAGTGGAATTATTGAAATATAAGTGGGCGTGGGACGGACTGGCTGGAGTGGATAATATAATTGCTTAATAAGAGAAAGTGAGTGTGTGATAAAACACAGTCCTGAGGGGAAGTTTTGTCAATAAGTTTTCATTATGAGAATTAGAAGTTCCTATTGCTATGATATCAATGGGTAAAGGGACATTGGAAGGAAACGATAAGGAAAAGGGAAAAATAAAATGTTAACAGAGATAAAGAAAATAAATAGAGAAAGGAATAAAAAAAGGTAAAAATATGTCATTTGTACAGGAAAGGAATAATGGAAGGATCAAGGAAAGGTAAATGAAAAAATAAGGAATGGAAAAAAGGAAAGAAAAGATCGAAGAAAAAAAAAAAGAAATTGTGAAGAAAACGCGAAACAAATCAATGAAATTAAATCAATTAAAATCCATTGAAATCAATTAAAAGTAATATATGTATAAGTGTAAAGTACAGAAGAAATCTAAATTAATGTATAATAGGGAAAAAAAGGAAAGACAACAGGAAAAGTTAATACGCATGCAAAAGGAAACACAAGGTAGTGGGAATGAAAAAGACGACAACAGGGGAGAGGAAAGAATAAAAGGAAAGAAAGGGAAAAAGAATAGACAGTAAATATGCAAGAGGAGGCACATGGATAGAATTTTTTGTGGGAGGTAGTTAGAAAACCGAAAAATGTTACCAGACTCAATCGAGAGAGTTTTATATCCCTGGCAATAGTAAAAGTTTGGTGAATCAGAACAAAAACAAGAAAATGCTTAAAATATTTGTAGTTGTCTCGTAGAAAGTTGTCTTTGAAAGTTGGTGATGTTGGAGGTGAAGGTGTAGTGTTTTGGCTGTCTGGCTATCTACCTGTCTGTCTGTCTGCCTATCTGTTCTTTCGTGCGTTTTCATTTGTTTTCTATTTCGTGTTCTTGTTTACATTATCCTTCCTTGTTTCTGTCTTCATGTTCGTCTTTCTGTCTCTTGTCTGTCTCCCCTTCTGTTTGTCTCGATGTCTGTTTTTCTCTTTGTCTGTCTGTCTATGTGTTTCTGTTGTTTTATGCATCTTCATTTTCTTTGTCTTGTGTTCTTATTTCCCTGTCGTTCCTAATATCTGTGTGATTTCATGTCAGTTTCGTTCTGTCTCTGTCTCATGTATGTCTTCATGTTTGTTTCGTTCTGTCTCTATCTCATCTTCATTTTCTTTGTCTTGTGTTCTTATTTCCCTGTCGCTCCTATTATCTGCGTGATTTCATGTCTGTCTCATTCTTTCTGTCTGTGGGCCCGTCTGTCAGTCTGTGTGCATGTCTGTGTACTGCCTTGTGACCCATACAACCTTGAAGAGACTGTAGCTTTCTCAACGCTTGCCTTCGGGGAATTAATGTCAAACATCCAGAAGTTGTGTATATTCTGTGTGTGTTTTGTTGGCTTTAGATGTATCCCTTATCTTCTTGACATACTCTCGTACTCTCGTAGTAAAAAACTTAACTACCTGAGACGTATTCTAGTACATAAGTAAATACGTTTCTCATTCTTCTCCTTTTATTTGCCTAATATTTATTTTCACCAGACAGAAAAGTGTCCTGTTGCAGCAAACATTTGAGTTTAATGTTAATACTGGCAAGGCTGTGAACATTTTTTGTATTAAAAGGGTTGAAAATAACTACTCTGGACTTTATATTTAATTCATATAATGTACAGGGGGTTTACATGAATAACTTATGAAATTAGTGAATTCTCTTGGATAAGAAGACTGAATTTTTCATTTGTGTTTATTTTCAGAGTCGCAATTAGGTTTCGCTGTGATGGTGAGTAGGACTGAACTTCATGCTTTATTCACACACACACACACACACACACACACACACACACACACACACACACACACACACACACACACACACACACACACACACACACACACACACACACACACACACACACACACACACACACACACACACACACACACACACACACACACACACACACACACACACACTTACGTACGTCAGTTTATACATATACATACACTGTCCTTATCTGCCTCATTTGCTTCCTATTAAACTTTAAATTGTATAACTTTCGCGATCCATTTTCCTCAAGCAAGTTTCTTTTTCTCTCTCTCTCTCTCTCTCTCTCTCTCTCTCTCTCTCTCTCTCTCTCTCTCTCTCTCTCTCTCTCTCTCTCTCTCTCTCTCTCTCTCTCTCTCTCTCTCTCTCTCTCTCTCTCTCTCTCTCTCTCTCCATGGGTAGTTCAGTATAAATGAGAAAATTAGGAGAATTGACATCTCGAGTGACAAGTTGAAGCTGAGGTATTTTGCCAAACAGAATTAGGAAGGCGTAATGGAATCTAAATGAGAGAGAGAGAGAGAGAGAGAGAGAGAGAGAGAGAGAGAGAGAGAGAGAGAGAGAGAGAGAGAGAGAGAGAGAGAGAGAGAGAGATCGTTCAAACCCATAGGCATAAGATATTAAAAAGGCACTCAACATCTTATGGTAATCGTATTTTAAAGGCAGGATTCGGAGGCTGTCACCGATGCATCAACGTGTGTGTGTGTGTGTGTGTGTGTGTGTGTGAACCAGGGCTTGGACAGGGTGGGACCTAAAGGTTATGAAAACAATCCTTTCCTTTTAACAAGTACCTGTGGAGACTATAATACAACACGACACAACAGTGGAGTGGTGATGACAGTCATATGATGCTGAGTTGGTGTTGTTATTTCATCTGTAAGTGTGGCTTGAGATGAATTGGAACAGCTACGAAAACGAGGCATACAACAAATCTTAGGAATACATTACTAGACGCAGCTGCATCAAAGAGATAAAATTAAAGAGGTCTGGAAAGGCAGGAGGTCAGTGAAGGTGCTTGTCTTTTGTTAGGTTCTTAAGTGAAAAGACTGAAAGCAGAGGAAGATAAAATGTAGGTATTAAATGAAGTAAAAGAGTGAAACCAATGATAAATTATTGCTTCATTAAAATGGATACAATAGGGATGAGAGTGAGTGAATCGTTCTGTGGGATTCTGGTAGTAGATAGAAATGTGTAGTAAGTATGTATTGAGGAACAAATACTCGTATAACAATAGCGGCAGGATGTTTCAAGAGACGCAGCATTGATGAAAGCGAGTAGGACTGTCGTCGCCTTTGTACTGTACTTTCATCTAATGTGTATCTTTTTTTTTCCCCGTTTTTTTATATAGATGTACATGCCTTTGCGTAATTTTTTTGTTTATGTAAGCTTTATCCATTCATATCTCACCCGTGTCCTCTCTTGCCTGTCAGTGGGTGCTCGTTAATCCATCAGCGTGTCGTGAGTCGGCGGCGCTGTTCAGGAACTTGCCTCCCTGGCCAGATTAATGAGTTAGCAGCGTGATTATCTTGTTCTTGCGCGGCATGGTTCGGGATGAGCTGTGCTGGCGGGCGTGCGCTTATCTGAGAGAGAGAGAGAGAGAGAGAGAGAGAGAGAGAGAGAGAGAGAGAGAGAGAGAGAGAGAGAGAGAGAGAGAGAGAGTGTAATTTTTTTTTTTCAGTCTTTTTAGCCTCGGCATGCACTATACAGGATTATTGAAAGGATGAATACACAAATTGACTTGAAATTGGAGTGCAAATTTCCTCCCTGTGTCGACCTCCGTGTGCTCTTAGTTGTTCCCTTTAATTTGAGTCAGATGAAGGAAAAAGAAAAAAAAAAGGACTTGTCTGTGTTACGCATTTGAGGGGCATTTTAGTCTTTTTAGATACGAAATAGCTAAAACGACTTTTCAGCTCCCGGCGTGTTTGATTAATCGAATTCCCAACAAAACGAGGATAAAAAGAAAAGCAAGACAAAAAAAAAGCAAAAAAAAAAAAGGGAAGAGAATCGGTGTCACTCAATATTTTTTTCTCCTTTGTAATTTTTTTTTTTTTTTTTTTTTTTTTTGGTATATCGATTTCATTAGTTGCTATCGAGCTGTATTTCTTCTTTTTGCCTCATTTTTTCCCCCCAGCACCCAACCAGTCACTAAATCCCAGGTGCCTAATCCATCAATGATACTGACGGGGCCCTCCAGTCACCCCAGCACACACACACACACACACACACACACACACACACACACACACACACACACACACAAATACACACAAACACACTCAACTTCTCCCTCTCTCCACTCCTCCAATCCTGTAACGTGTAAGAGGAGCGTAAGGTCGAGATGACGGAAGGAATCTGAAAAAAAATATCCCTAGCAATCAGAACTTCCTTTCCCCCTATGAGCATCAGAGAATGGAAGGGGAGGGAATCAACGAGTCAGCACAAAGTGAGAAAGGGAGGCAAAGAGAGTCATGGTTTAGAAAGAGAAGGGAAAGGGAAGGAAAAGGGGAAATGAGTAGGCCTGGCAGGAATGATAGGCACTTAGTGGGCTTATCACAACTGACACCTTTTGACTTCTTTACATACCTTTGCTCTAATAGAAGTGATTAGGTGGCCGCCTTGACACCTGGCTGATTGGCGCGAGGGGCAGTTTGATGCGGGAGGAAGGGAAGACTGGAGGAATGGTTGGAAGGGAAGAGAGGGAAGTGAGATGAGGGAGATATTAAATGTTACGTATTAGCAGAGAGAGATGGAGGTCCAGGGGAAGATTGCAGAGATATATTGAATGGACGTGAATGGGATGTGAATACCAGAGAGAGAGAGAGAGAGAGAGAGAGAGAGAGAGAGAGAGAGAGAGAGAGAGAGAGAGAGAGAGAGAGAGAGAGAGAGAATTAAAATAGTAGATGTACTGACAGCCAGGGTGCTGATAGATACATAAATAACAGTGTCGGGAGGAGTGGGCTCGGGTTATGGAGATAAATGGAGAGATTATTTGATTGAAACGCAGAGTGATAGATAACCTCCTGCAGCCTCCCGCTCGTCCACTACACAAAAACCCCCCTTCCTCCCTCCAGCTGCATCAATATATACCCAGGTGTGACTCTCTCTCTCTCTCTCTCTCTCTCTCTCTCTCTCTCTCTCTCTCTCTCTCTCTCTCTCTCTCTCTCTCTCTCTCTCTCTCTCTCTCTCTCTCTCTCTCTCTCTCTCTCAAAATAGGCTTTGTTATATGCCATGTATATATCTTTTTCTCATTCATGCTTCCCCCTTTTCTTACTTTCTCCCTCCCAGTGTCCCTCCCTTGTGAGATATTGAGGTCTTTTCATTCTCCAAACACTCTCATATTTTACGCTGTATTGGTGGTGGCCTGTTCGTGTATTGATCATCTAAATTGGAGGGGAAGAGACGGACATGGGGGCAGGGGACAAGGGATACAGGCAGGCAGGTGTCCTAGTGATCAGTCCTCACACCTGTCTGAGAGATGCTGGGGGGAGGAAAGGATACAGAGATAAAGGAAAGATTATGGGGATGAAATTTTGATTTGTTTCTTCTTTACCTGGTCTGTAAATGCGGGTTTACAAGGAGCCGGGAATGTGCATCCGGGAGCGAAATGCAGCCTGGTGTGGCTGAATTGCCGCCCGAGCCGCGGAACCGCTCCCTCGGTCTAGATTCCCGCAATGGTCAGCAATTTTTCGGGATCAATTGAGAACCACATTTAACATAATGTTGAAAATAAAAGGAATAGTGTTGGTGCGTTGTTTCTCAGGTTTACGAGTGTCGCAGAAAAACCCAAAGGTTGCAAAGGGAGGGATAGAGGCCGCCGCCACGTCAATGTCCTCTGCCACAGTGAGGGTTTGGTTCTTTGAATGACGCAGTGGTGTGAGGGGTCATGCATATGTCAACTGATCTGATCTGCAAGTTACTACCTGCGATGACGTATAGCGAGTTGTTTGGCAGATTCATATAGTGTGTGTGTGTGTGTGTGTGTGTGTGTGTGTGTCTTTATTGCACAGTAGGGCTATGGTGCGCAAGCTCCTAGGCTATGACGTGCCTATGGAGTGTGTGTGTGACTGCGCGCTTTATCCACCACTCATTATTAACCTGTGTATGTCTGGCCAGTGCTAACACGACACGTCACGGTGTGGCCAGCCGGAAAACCCAAGGTAGAGTCAGTTTTGGCCTGGCTGTCGTGGTGAGCGGGTGGTGTGAATACTATTACTGGAATTATTTTGCTGCAATATTACGTTTGCAAGACAATACAGCGGCACAGTGAATACATTTAGATTTTTCGGAATGATTTTGACAGAAAAAAAAAACTGCGGACAATCCCACACACTTATAGTAAGGTGGAATATGTGGACATTGTGTTTCTACGACGTAAATATCCGCCCAGCCCTGTTGTTCTATCTGTCGCCCGGCTACACTCGAATTTCACCCCACGGCTAAACAACGCCTCAATGTCTATAGAACATTTTCCACTTAAAATAACCTGTACTTTCGCCCCTAGCATTATCCACAGGAACTCGTGTTACACCTTGTATGTACCTGATGAGGGTAGGTAGGCTGTGTTGGTTAATGTCCTTAGGGAATATGGAATTAAGTTGGGTTAGTGCCCTTACACACACACACACACACACACACACACACACACACACACACACACACGAGGAGAGGTGGGCAGGGGGCTGGGAGGAGCAGGTAAAAGGGAGGGAGGAATAGGAGGTGGATAAGGTAATATTTCTTGTAGTGCGGCGGGCGCGCGCATACACACACACACACACACACACACACACACACACACACACACACACACACACACACACACACACACACACACACACACAGCCGAAATTACTCCAGAAAACAGATAATAACCTAGAAAATAACCCCAAATAATAAGTGAGGAGAAGTGGCAGCCATCTTTGTTTTCAGCTGAGGTCCCCCAGCCGCCATGATGGTTTGATGATGGTTCCAGTATTATTTCTATTTCCTTACCTTATATATTTTGGTTTTTAAGTAAGATTTTATGGTTTCTAAAAATATTTAGTGATTTTATGAGTGTTTTCCATGTGTGTGTTAAGGGAAATATGTTGATCATGAGGCTGTTTGCGTCTAATTGGCGTTCACTTTTTTGGTCATTTTTTTCTTTTTAATAGTTAAAAAAAGACCCTATAGTTAAGACTTTATTGTTTCTAAGAATTGTTCATGTTTTTTTTTTTGTGTATGTGTTTATTCCTGATCACTTAAATATATTGACTTGTAGACTGATTTATAGGCATGTTTAAAGTCGAAAATTTGACGGTTTGGATTTTTTTATTTCTTTATTTCAGCTGCTAACTAACTTTTAATTGTTTATAAAAATAGCTCACATTTTTTTAAAGTGTTTTCCATTTCTGATAAATCAGATCTGTGGACTTTATAATGTTTTTTTTTTATCGTGTATGTTGTAACAGTTTTTCAATTAATTTTTTTAAATATCTTTATTATTATTGAGGCTTGAAATATTTTCATATTCCCGATGTGAGTTAAAGTGCATGGCCTTTCAGAATATATAAGGCATTCCACCTTGGCTCCAAATTTTCGAGTGGCCAATTTCAAAATGGAATCGATTACGTATATAAGCCGCGACGTCATCCGGGTACCGAGACCCAGGACCCCCGTCTCCTCTAATCTCCCTCCGTCATTGTCTAGTGTGTGTGTGTGTGTGTGTGTGTGTGTGTGTGTGTGTGTGTGTGTGTGTGTGTGTGTGTGTGTGCTCACGCGTGCCTTTCCAACCTGCTCTTCTCTGCCCCGACCTCTTCCCTTGCCTGGGTCAACCCCTCTTTCCGTTACCTCTCCTTCCTTCATCTCCCCGTGTGTGTGTGTGTGTGTGTGTGTGTGTTTTGGGATATTGCACTATAACTGCCCTCATAATATAACCCAACATTTGCTGCTGCTGCTGCTGCTACTACTACTACTGCTAGTATTACTACTACTACTAGTAGTAGTAGTAGTAGTAGTAGTAGTGCTGCTGCTGCTGCTGCTGTTATTGCTGCTGCTGCGCAAGAGTTTGTAATAAACACTTCTTGTATTCCTTTTTTGGTACCCAGTAACGAGTTCACAGCCACTACTTCTTTTGCTTTTTCTTCAAGCACAGCAAAATCATAGCCATAGCAGCTAGCTATGGGGGCTCCATCTTGATTGTTTATATTTTGATGCAGCGGGGCCAGCGGATGCTCTCCGATGTGTGAATGCCTGCTTTCGGCTGAAACCTGCCGGCAATTCTGGGTGGCTGGAGCTAGCCGGGAGGAAAAACTGCCCCCGTGTAAACCCGCTGAGGTGTGTTGGGTGAGGCAGTAATTAGCAGTACATTTGTCTGCTTATGGGGAGGTGACAAATTGGTAACAGGAAGGAATACAGAGATAGAGAGATTTTGGGGTGAAATTTTTTATTCGCTTCCTCTTTACCTGTTTTGTAAGGCTTAGTTGTGATGGGTGGGTCAATAATTAGCACTGCACCTCTCTATTGGGGGGAGGTGAGAAATTGACTGATTGACAGATTTAGTAGCACCACAACACCGCATTTCAAAATATTAAACTAGAAACATTGTCAAAAAATAAGAGTAACTTGATGCCAACATGAGATGCACCGACTTACAAGAGACTTATGAGAGAGATGAGAGAGAGAGAGGAGCGAGAGAGAGAGAGAGAGAGAGAGAGAGAGAGAGAGAGAGAGAGAGAGAGAGGAGAGAGAGAGAGAGAGAGAGGAGAGAGAGGAGAGGAGGAGAGAGAGAGAGGGGGGGGGGGGGGGGGAGGCGGGGGAGGCGGGGGGAGATGATGTTATTCCTTCACCTGGTGTGGGAGAGGCAGACGTGTGCTGGATGTTACATGCAGAAGGGGTTAGGGAGAAAGTTACATTGCAATAACGTTGTACAGAGGGAGAGATAGTTTTATGTGATAAAATTCAACAGTTATAAGCTTACAAACATCATGGGGTTGGGAGCGAATAGAAATGCAAAGAGAAATTTACTTTGCATATACTTACCTTATTAGTCTTTATTATGTGTGACTAATTTAGGGTGAAGGTGATTTGTACAGGTAATAAGCGCGATTAAATACAGTAATTACACTTGTATTTTTTTGGGTACGGAAGTATGTAACGTATTTTATGATCACTAAACGTGCTATTTATTTACGGTGCTGAAACAAATCCTACTTAATTGTTAGTGGCAGGTATAAATTCCAGTGGGGAGCGAAGGTGGTGAATGGCACGGGGCGGCGCTGGTTAGTGGTTAGCGATACAGGTGCGATAGTTAGTGAAGCTGCAGGAGTGAAGGGGAGTGGTGCAGAGATAGAGTGGTGCTTGGGTAGGTGGTGAAAGTAGAGTCTGTAGAGATACACATATTTATAGAATCATGTAGGAGTGATTTTGGATAGCAGTATAATAACTATAGAAGGTACAGATATTCTCGTGAAGGCAGAGATAGGAAGAAATATATTGAGTGATTAGAGATAGAGGCAGAGTTATAGAACAGATAGATATACTTGTAAAGACAGATATATGAAGAAATAAAAGTAGAAACATATAGAGGTGATTAGAAATTGAAGGTACAAGGAAGTAGTTAGGATTCTGCGTGGGAGGAAGTGGTACTGTACGTGGCTAGCAACCATGAACACCCCCCCATCCCCCCACACACACACACATACACACACACACACCAGAATCATTTCCTCGTACCATCCTTGCGCTTCCTACTCTCTCCCTCTCCTCTCCTCTCCTGTCTTCTTCCGCCCACGCCGCCCCCTGCTGCCCTCCCCACCCTTGGCGGCGGCCCAAGAGGAGCATCGGGTATGATCGTTAATTGCCTACCTTGATCACCCGCGCCGGTAATTAACCAATAAATCTCAGAGGTTATGACCCTCCGCCTCCTACTGCTGGTGATGGTGGCGGCGGCGGCAGTGGTGGTGGTGGTGGTTGTGATGGTGGTGATGTAGTCTCTCTCTCTCTCTCTCTCTCTCTCTCTCTCTCTCTCTCTCTCTCTCTCTCTCTCTCTCTCTCTCTCTCTCTCTCTTATTCCAGTTATCATTATTTTACGTCTTTTCTAAATATTTCACATCTCCCTCTCCTCAGTTTTATCTTCTCACATCTCTGCCTCTTCTCCGTATTTATGTCCTATTCCATCATTCTCCCTTTTCCCTTGTTCCTTTCTAATTACACTCCCTTCCATTCTTTATCTTTCTTTTTACTTCCCCACTTTACTACATAACTTTTCTCTTCTCTCTTACTTTTTTTTCCCCGTCTCTTTATCATCCCCTCTTCCTCGGTCTCATTTTTCTTCCTTTCTCCTCCGGTTCCTCATCCTCGCTACCTTGTTCCCTTTCCCTCCATCGCTCTCCTGACTTCGCTGTTCTATTAGCACACTTCACACACATTTTTCATTGGAGGGGGGACTGGCGTATATGTGACGTCTCCTGGAGGGGGAAAAAATGGACGTCTACCATTTTTATATTCCCTAAGTATAAGTAGTTTCCTCTCTCCCTTTTGAGTCCTCTGCTCTTTTCCTGTCTCTGTTTTTCCGTCTTTTTTCCCCTTTCTCCTTTCTTTATCTCCATTTTTCTCTCGTCTACCTTTTCTATATTTCCCTAAGTGTACTTTTGTCCTTTGCTTTTCCTTAGTCCTCTCTGTCAATTTTTCCTTCCGCTTTTCTCTTGCTCCTTTCTTCCTCTGCGCTTCTCTCATCCCTCAGCCTTTTTATTTTTCTCCTGTTTCTTCTTTCCTCCATTCTTCTCCGCTTCTACTTCTCCTTGTTCTTTCTTTTTATTTATCCCCTTTCCTCGCTTGTACCGCTTTCTTCTTTCTCATCCTTCTTTCTTTTCCTTCTTGTTTTATCTCCTTTAGTTACTGTCCTTTGCTTTACACATTTTTATTCATTTTTTTTTTTATATTTAGTCTTTTTTCTCAGCTTTATTTTTTCTCTTCCTTATTTGCCTCCTGATCCTCCTGACTTTGCTTCTTCATCTTCTTCTTCTTGGTTACTCCATCTCTCCTACTTTATCTCCCTTATCTCCTCTCTCTTCTCTTCTTTTTCTTTTCTTTCAGGTATATCATTTTCCTCCTCCTTCTCCTCCTCCTCCTCCTTTTCCTCCTCTCATTTATCTCCGCTTCCTCCCTTCCTCCTCATTCACCATTAAGCTTTAAGATATTTATTATTTTAATTTAATACCTAATTAACTATCGTTTCACACACTCTCTCTCTCTCTCTCTCTCTCTCTCTCTCTCTCTCTCTCTCTCTCTCTCTCTCTCTCTCTCTCTCTCTCTCTCTCTCTCTCTCTCTCTCTCTCTCTCTCTCTCGTGATCATCCCCATTTTTTATTATGAAAGGGTGAACTAATCAATCTTTTCCTGTAATTTTGCTCAGCCGGCTCGGCGGGTTAGGGCTTAGCTAGGAGCGATTTTTAACTTTTTTCTTCCCTTTCACTAGCGGGGAAGATGGGAGGAGGAGGAGGAGGAGGAGGACAGGAGGAGGATAGGGGGAGGTGGGGGAAGTATAGGAGGCTTAAAGTAATGTTACCTTTACTGCTACTACTACTGCTGCCTACTACTGCTACTACTACTACTACTACTACTACTACTACTACTACTACTACTACTACTACTACTACTACTACTGTGAATTATGTCTCCTGTGTTGTTTTTATTTTGTGTTTCTGTTTTGGTATTGAATTTATTGTGTTTGACATAGTTCCTTACTGTTTATTTTGTATAGAATTTCCGGCTTCGTTCAATTTTTTTTTTTTTTTTTTTTGTATGTATGTATTCATGTGTGTTGTATGAGTGGTTCCTCGAAGTTATTTGGGAGTTTTCTCATCTGCATGCCTGTACGTTCTGTAGTTACCGATTTGTATATTTCCTTCTTTCTTTGTCTCTATTTTTTTTATAGTGGGAATCCTCAAACTTCTCTTCAAACATTTTTTTCTTTCTTTTTTTTTTCCAGCGTTCGTCTTTCCCCACGTAAAATATTTATAAGGTATATTTTCGTAACTCTCTCTCTCTCTCTCTCTCTCTCTCTCTCTCTCTCTCTCTCTCTCTCTCTCTCTCTCTCTCTCTCTCTCTCTCTCTCTCTCTCTCTCTCTCTCTCTGCCAAAGCTGCAGTACAAGGCTATTCTTTGTTGCTTTATAGCCTCGCAACCTATCCGTCTTTCCTTTAGATTGCCCCTTCACACATTCACAGGAACCTCGGGACGTGGGAGGCGCGGCAGTGTGAGGAAGGGCGTGGAGGAGTGTGAAGGAAAGGCGCCAGGAGAGATATAGTAGTAGAAACGCCTGACACTGGGTGATAATGTGGAAGAGGAAGAGGATGGAAGGTTATGTGAAAGAGGAGATGGAAGATTATGTGGACGAGAAAGAGAATGGAAGATTTTGTGGAATAAGAGACAGGGTGGAAGATTGTGGAAGAGAAAAACTATGGGCGATTATGTGGAAGGAGAGATTAGGAGACAAAATAATGTGGAAGAATAAAAAGAAACGAAGATAATGTGGAGTAGGAGGAGAATAGATAATGATGTGGAGGAGGAGGAGTTTGGGAGGAATGAGATTATATGTTGGAGTGAGCAGAGGAATATCTGTGGAATGTGAATATTTTGAAGGTGTGTGTGTGTGTGTGTGTGTGTGTGTGTGTGTGTGTGTAGGAGAGTTTTAAGAGGTGTATGAAAGAGCGTAAGAGGACAAGTAATGGATGACATAACCACAAGAGAGAGAGAGAGAGAGAGAGAGAGAGAGAGAGAGAGAGAGAGAGAGAGAGAGAGAGAGAGAGAGAGAGAGAGAGAGAGAGAGAGAGAGAATTCCAGTGAAAAGTAACAAAGAAAAAAAAAAACAAGACCAGTAAGGAAAAAAAACATTAAACCAAAAACAGAAAAAAAAAGAGAGCAGGAAAATGACCACAGCTTAGGAAAAAATATATATAAAAAAGAAAAGAGGGGAAAACGATAAAGGAGAATTATGCATAAGCCTCCCCCATTTCGCCTCGACAAAGACAGGTAGAAAGGGAGTCAATAAAAACAAAAAAAGAGAGAAAGAAAAGGAGAGAGAAGTGGTTGTGGTGTGACAGGGGAATGGTGTAAGGGAAATTGGAGGGTGGAAGGGAGACTGCTACGGGTTGATGTGGATTAAGAGAAAAAAA
The DNA here is from genome assembly GCF_035594125.1 of Scylla paramamosain. Classification (NCBI taxonomy): domain Eukaryota; kingdom Metazoa; phylum Arthropoda; class Malacostraca; order Decapoda; family Portunidae; genus Scylla; species Scylla paramamosain. Next base: position 15,672,785 of record NC_087169.1, read on the forward strand.
GAAAACGGGAAGTGGTGAAAAGCATCAACTTGGGGGAGAGTGGGAAAAGTGAGGAGGAAAAACGGGAAAGGGAGGAAGGGCTGCGGTAGGGAAAGGAAGGAATTTGGATTTAGAAACGAGGGAAAGGTACGAAATGAGAAGAGGGAAGCAGATTAAAGTAGGTAGGAAGGAAGGAAGGATGAAAAGGAGGAAAGGGAAGTAATTAAGTAGAAGTTACGGAAGAGAAAGAGAGGAATGGGAAAAAAGAATGGGAATATAAAGGTAAGATGCAAGGAAAGTACGATAAAGGAGTGATGGAAGAGAAGATGGAGAAAGAGAATGGAAATGTAAAAGAAAGATAAATAAGAGATAGGATAAAGGGAAGGAGAGAAGGAGGGAGGTAGACAGTGAAGGAGAAATGTGTGTGTGTGTGTGTGTGTGTGTGTGTGTGTGTGTGGAGGCTGGAATGAATGGCCTAGCAGACTCATTCCTCATCACATCAGACTCAGGTGGCCTTACTAATCTCCGTCTGTCCTTCTCCTCCCGCCGCGACTCACTGACTCACTGCTTCGAACCACCCAGATCGAATCACCTCTTGACGGACCGAACCACATAAACCATTTCCAGATAACCCTCATTTCCTCCTCCTCTCCCCACCACTTCTTTTTATCCCCTCTCCCTCTCTCTCCTCTCCCTCTCTCTCTCTCTCCTCCAGTAGGTGTGTGGGTTAATTAATTCTTGGGTTCAGATACGTCTCGAAACAAATGACTCGTGATTCGTTTGCCGCGTTCGAACGTCTTGATTCTGCGGCTCCTTTGAAGTGGCAGAGAGAGAGAGAGAGAGAGAGAGAGAGAGAGAGAGAGAGTCCTTGTTAAAGCGGATATTTGAATTCAAGGTCCTTTATTTACTCTTCAGTCTATTTTTATTTTACTTCATTTACTTTTTGTTCTCAGCGACCACCACCATCACTACCACCACCACCACCCCCACCACCACCCCCACCACCACCACTACGTAATCACTCACAGCTCCAGCGTTTCCGGTCTGTTAGTCATCTCCCTCTTACATTTCCCTCTTAGATCTCCCTCTCACGTCCTCCTCCTCCTCCTCCTCCTCCTCCTCCTCGTTCAGCGCCTTCTACGGGAGGGTGTTTGGCTTCCCCTTCGGCATCTCGAGTCTCCATATTTCTCAGGCCTGTGACACGTCGCCGCTCGGGGCGTCTCTCCTTAATTGAATTGCAAATCGCCTCGGGGTCAACTTGGGAGGCGGGGTGTAGACGTTTTGCTTTCCCTCCCCTCCCCCTTCCTCCTCCTACCCTTCCCCATCACTCTCAATCTCGCTCGTGGAACCCCTCTTCCTCCTCTCCAAATCCCTCTTTTCCCATCCAAACCCCTCTGTTTTCCTTCTAACCTCCCCTACATCTCTTTCTTTAACTATTTCTCTCTCTCTCTCTCTCTCTCTCTCTCTCTCTCTCTCTCTCTCTCTCTCTCTCTCTCTCTCTCTCTCTCTCTCTCTCTCTCTCTCTCTCTCTCTCTCTCTCTCTCTCTTGATTTTCCCTTCCAACGTATCCCTTGTTCTCCCGGCTAATCCTTACTACCTCCCATCTTTATCCTCCTCTCCAATCCTTCCCTCCCTCCGTTCTCACTCCCGTCACTATCACGAGAAAGGGAGGCAGGCAGGGAGGGAGGGACGGAATGGGCGAGACAGGAGGGAAGAAAGGTGACGTGAGAGATGATGGGAAGGGAAGTTATGGAAGGGAAGGAGACGGATGCTGTTAGTGGAAGGATGTGTGTGTGTGTGTGTGTGTGTGTGTATGTGTGTGTGTGTGTGTGTGTGTGAATCATAGGGGAAAAGAAACAGAAAAGTTAACAGGTAATGAGAAAATGTCGTTAGGAAATTGAAGTTTGGAAAGGAGGATGAGAGAGAGAGAGAGAGAGAGAGAGAGAGAGAGAGAGAGAGAGAGAGAGAGGATCGCTCGTACGATGTATTGGGACTAACGATAGAATTAATCATGTGGGTTCCCTGCTGCTCCCTTTATAATGGTAATCCCTGCGTCACCTCCGTTTTCTTTGGCCAATATTTCCCTTCCGGGCATTCATCATTCCTCCTCCTCCTCCTCCTCCTCCTCCTCCTCCTCCTCCTCCTCCTCCTCCTCCTCCTCCTCCTCCTTTCGTCTTCCTCGTGGCTATATTTATTAATCTTTCTCGGTATTAATAAGGTCGGGAGAGCAAGACAATATTTACGCAGTACTCGTATCGCCGCCTGAAGAAAGATGAAGTGGTCTGAATATCAATCACTATTATCAGTGTAGTAGTAGTAGTAGTAGTAGTAGTAGTAAAAATGATAATGGAGTAGATAAAAATGCTGGTAATACTTTGTCGTATCAATGACATAAATGGGTCACAGTTTAATATAATTTTAGAAGAGTGACACTTCCTCAGTTCCACCCCCCCAAAAAAAAAGTAAATAAATAAATAAATAACAATACCAAAAATTTTAAATCGTATTACGTGTTTCGAATGTTTAAAATGTCTGAAGAGTGCGACAAAACCCTATGTAAAAATGCACATGTTTCAATTATGCAAGTAAATCGCCCTCAGATGCAAAAAAAAAAAAAAAAAGAAAAGAAAAGAAAAAAAAATCATGTAAAAGTTAAGCCAGATTTTAGTCCTGAAATCCCCCTTGTAATCAATGTGCGTTGATGGAACTTTTTTTTTTAACTGAAGACGCTAAGGACCGCTTTCACAGTCGCTTGGTAACGTTTCCAAGCAAGAGTCTTACCAACCTGGTAAAAGGCATTATCAACACCGATTTCACAGTCGTTGTTTTCGTGGTTTCGGTGATCCCCAACCAGGTAATGATCATAACAAAACGAATACCACCGATTTGGTAATGTTGGTATGTCTGAATCCCCTTATTAGACAAAATGAGTCAATTTATGTCAAAAGAACTGACTGCGCCAGCACTAAAATAGAGAGAAAGGCATGGAAAATTGAAATACATCACTGGTGCCTTCAGCACGCCATAACAGTTCACTGCAAAAATTATTACACTTTGTAATTTAAATTCTTCTCTTTGAATATTTGTATAACATTCGCCAAACTCTGCATATTCCAACAAGGTACATAATAAGTCATTTATTTCTCTCTTCCTCAGTACTGTACACATACATTTTTACATTGAAATATTTAGGGTTTTATGGAAATACACCCTATGCGTATGTGAGGATTATTAGTTTTTAACCAAGGAGGCATAGCAGATGAAATAAAGGTGACAGTAGTGAAGTTTTCATCAGCTAGTGAAGTGAGTTCACGCCGCCATCCAAATTCTCCTTCAATTTTATCATACTACTATTATAGCCTACAAAATGTTGTGTTGTTGAATAATTTTAATATACAATTTAGGAAATAAGGCAAGTAGAAGAGGACAAGACCTTGTGATATTTGCAAGAAAAATTGCATTGCATTTTGTTGTGATCATTACCAATGCAAGGTGATGTCCACCACCAACAACAAATCAGATTTCACAGTCGTTTTTCGCAGCGTTATTTGTTTTAATCATTACGAGGAATTGGAACCTTTGGTAACACTGGCTTGGGAGTTGCTGGGCCTCCCAAGTAAAGCTTACTGATGCATTCATTTTTTTTAGCAAAGAACACAATTTCTTATCCTCTTGAAGGTGTATTATTTCCTAAAGGCCTTCTTCACAGGTGCTTTATTTCATCACTTTTCATTCTTTCATCACTTAAGGCCTACTTCACAGGTCCTTTATTTCATCACTTTTTCTTAGTGTCATCACTTAAGGCCTACTTCACAGGTCCTTTATTTCATCACTTTTTATCTTTGTGTCATCACTTAAAGCCTACTTCACTAGTCCTTTATTTCATCACTTCGTTTTATCATTTTAATCTTCTATACTTTGTGTCATCACTTAAGGCCTACTTCACAGGTCCTTTATTTCGTCACTTTTTTTTTTTTTTATCTTTTGTGTCATCACTTCAGGCCTACTTCACAGGTCCTTTGTTTCATCACTTCATTTCTTTGTGTCATCACTTAAGGCCTACTTCACAGGTCCTTTATTTTATCACTTTTTTTCTTAGTGTCATCACTAAAGGCCTACTTCACAGGTCCTTTATTTCTTCACTTTATTTCGTTTCATCACTTAAGGCCTACTTCACAGGTCCTTTATTTTATCACTTTTTTTCTTAGTGTCATCACTAAAGGCCTACTTCACAGGTCCTTTATTTCTTCACTTTATTTCGTTTCATCACTTAAGGCCTACTTCACAGGTCCTTTATTTCATCGCTTCGTTTTATCACTTTAATCTTCTTTTCTTTGTGTCATCACTTAAGGCCTACTTCACAGGTCCTTTGTTTCATCACTTATTTTCTTTATGTCATCACTTAAGGCCTACTTCACAGGTCCTTTATTTCATCACTTTTTTTTCTTTGTCACCATTTAAGGCCTACTTCACAGGTCCTTTATTTCATAATTTTTTATCTTTGTGTCATCACTTAAGGCCTACTTCACAGGTCCTTTATTTCATCACCTTTTTTTTCTTAGTGTCACCACTTAAGGCCTACTTCACAGGTCCTTTATTTCATCATTTTTTTTTTATCTTTGTGTCATCACTTAAGGCCTACTTCACAGGTCCTTTATTTCATCACTTTTTTCCTTAGTGTCATCACTTAAGGTCTTCTTCATAGGTTCTTTGTTTCATCGCTTTTTTCTTTATTTCATCACTTCTTTTCTTTGTATCATCACTTCAGGCTTTCTTTTCTTTGTTTCATCACTAAGGCCTTTTTCATAGGTCCTTTACTTCGTCACTTCTTTTCTTTGTTTTATCACTTAAGGGTTTTCTCTGATTCATCACTTAAGGCCTTCTACACAGGTCCTTTATTTTATGAATTTTCTTTGTTTCATAACTTACGGCTTTTCTTTATTTCATCAACTAAGGCCTACTTCACAGGTCCTTTGTTTCATCACTTCTTTTCTTTTGAGTCATCACTTAAGGCCTACTTCACAGGTCCTTTATTTCATCACTTTTTATCTTTGTGTCATCATTTAAGGCCTACTTCACTGGTCCTTTATTTCATCACTTCGTTTTATCACTTTAATGTTCTTTACTTTGTGTCATCACTTAAGGCCTACTTCACAGGTCCTTTATTTCTTCACTTTATTTCGTTTCATCACTTAAGGCCTACTTCACGAGTCCTATATTTCATCACTTTTTATATTTGTGTCATCACTTGAGGTCTTCTTCACAGGTTCTTTATTTCATCATTAAGATTTTTCTTAGTGTCATCATTTATGGCCTACTTCACAGGTCCATTATTTCATCACATATTTTCTTAGTGTTATCACTTAAGGCCTACTTCACAGGTCCTTTGTTTCATATTTTCTTTTCTTTGTGTAATCACTTAAGGCCTACTTCACAGGTCCTTTATTTCATCACTTTTTATATTTGTATCATCACTAAGTGATGATACAAATGATACATGAAATAAAGAACCTGTGAAGTAGTCCCTAAGTCTTAGGGACTACTTCACAGGTTCTTTATTTCATCATTTTTTTCTTAGTGTCATCACTTAAGGCCTACTTCACAAGTCCTTTATTTCATCACTTGTTTTTATCTTTGTGTCACCACTTAAGGCATACTTCACAGGTCCTTTATTTCATCACTTTTTTTTTTATCTTTGTGTCATCACTTAAGGCCTACTTAAGGCCTACTTCACAGGTCCTTTGTTTCATCACTTCTTTACTTTTGAGTCATCACTTAAGGCCTACTTCACAGGTGTTTTATTTCATCATTTTTTATCTTTGTGTCATCATTTAAGGCCTACTTCACAGGTCCATTATTTCATCACATAAGGCCTACTTCACAGGTCCTTTATTTCATCACTTTTTTCCTCAGTGTCATCACTTAAGGTCTTCTTCATAGGTTCTTTGTTTCATCGCTTTTTTCTTTATTTCATCACTTCTTTTCTTTATATTATCACTTCAGGCTTTCTTTTCTTTGTTTCATCACTAAGGCCTTTTTCATAGGTCCTTTACTTCGTCACTTCTTTTCTTTGTTTTATCACTTAAGGGTTATCTCCGATTCATCACTTAAGGCCTTCTACACAGGTCCTTTATTTTATAAATTTTCTTTGTTTCATAACTTACGGCTTTTCTTTATTTCATCACTTAAGGCCTACTTCACAGGTCCTTTGTTTCATCACTTCTTTTCTTTTGAGTCATCACTTAAGGCCTACTTCACAGGTCCTTTATTTCATCACTTTTTATCTTTGTGTCATCATTTAAGGCCTACTTCACTGGTCCTTTATTTCATCACTTCGTTTTATCACTTTAATGTTCTTTACTTTGTGTCATCACTTAAGGCCTACTTCACAGGTCCTTTATTTCTTCACTTTATTTCGTTTCATCACTTAAGGCCTACTTCACGAGTCCTATATTTCATCACTTTTTATATTTGTGTCATCACTTGAGGACTTCTTCACAGGTTCTTTATTTCATCATTAAGATTTTTCTTAGTGTCATCATTTATGGCCTACTTCACAGGTCCATTATTTCATCACATATTTTCTTAGTGTTATCACTTAAGGCCTACTTCACAGGTCCTTTGTTTCATCTTTTCTTTTCTTTGTGTAATCACTTAAGGCCTACTTCACAGGTCCTTTATTTCATCACTTTTTATATTTGTGTCATCACTTAGGGACTACTTCACAGGTTCTTTATTTCATCATTTTTTTTCTTAGTGTCATCACTTAAGGCCTACTTCACAGGTCCTTTACTTTATCATTTGTTTTTATCTTTGTGTCATCACTTAAGGCCTACTTCACAGGTCCTTTATTTCATCACTTTTTATTCTTGGTGTCATCACTTAAGGCCTACTTCACAGGTCCTTTGTTCCATCACTTTAAGATTTTTCTTAGCATCACCACTTAAGGCCTACTTCACAGGTCCTTTATTTCATCTTTTTTTTTCTTTGTCACCATTTAAGGCCTACTTCACAGGTCCTTTATTTAATCAATTTTTATCTCTGTGTCATCACTTAAGGCCTACTCCACAGGTCCTTTATTTCTTCACATTACTTCGTTTCATCACTTAGGGCCTACTTCACAGGTCCTTTGTTTCATCACTTCTTTTCTTTGTGTCATCACTTAAGGCCTACTTCACAGGTCCTTTATTTTATCACTTTTTTTCTTAGTGTCACCACTTAAGGCCTACTTCACAGGTCCTTTATTTCATCGCTTCGTTTTATCACTTTAATCTTCTTTTTCTTTGTGTCATCACTTAAGGCCTACTTCACAGGTCCTATATTTCATCACATTTTTTTTTCTAGTGTCATCACTTAAGGCCTACTTCACAGGTCCTTTCTTTCATCACTTCTTTTCTTTGTGTCATCACTTAAGGCCTACTTCACAGGTCCTTTATTTTACTTTTTTTTTCTTAGTGTCACCAATTAAGGCCTACTTCACAGGTCCTTTATTTCTTCACTTTATTTCGTTTCATCACTTAAGGCCTACTTCACAGGTCCTTTATTTCTTCACTTTATTTCGTTTCATCACTTAAGGCCTACTTCACAATTCCTATATTTCATCACTTTTTATATTTGTGTCATCACTTAAGGCCTACTTCACAGGTTCTTTATTTCATCATTAAGATTTTTCTTAGTGTCATCACTTATGGCCTACTTCACAGGTCCATTATTTCATCACATATTTTCTTAGTGTTATCACTTAAGGCCTACTTCACAGGTCCTTTATTTCATCTTTTCTTTTCTTTGTGTAATCACTTAAGGCCTACTTCACAGGTCCTTTATTTCATCACTTTTTATATTTGTATCATCACTAAGTGATGATACAAATGATACATGAAATAAAGAACCTGTGAAGTAGTCCCTAAGTCTTAGGGACTACTTCACAGGTTCTTTATTTCATCATTTTTTTCTTAGTGTCATCACTTAAGGCCTACTTCACAAGTCCTTTATTTCATCACTTGTTTTTATCTTTGTGTCACCACTTAAGGCCTACTTCACAGGTCCTTTATTTCATCACTTTTTTTTTTATCTTTGTGTCATCACTTAAGGCCTACTTAAGGCCTACTTCACAGGTCCTTTGTTTCATCACTTCTTTACTTTTTAGTCATCACTTAAGGCCTACTTCACAGGTGTTTTATTTCATCATTTTTTATCTTTGTGTCATCATTTAAGGCCTACTTCACAGGTCCATTATTTCATCACATAAGGCCTACTTCACAGGTCCTTTATTTCATCACTTTTTTCCTCAGTGTCATCACTTAAGGTCTTCTTCATAGGTTCTTTGTTTCATCGCTTTTTTCTTTATTTCATCACTTCTTTTCTTTATATTATCACTTCAGGCTTTCTTTTCTTTGTTTCATCACTAAGGCCTTTTTCATAGGTCCTTTACTTCGTCACTTCTTTTCTTTGTTTTATCACTTAAGGGTTTTCTCCGATTCATCACTTAAGGCCTTCTACACAGGTCCTTTATTTTATAAATTTTCTTTGTTTCATAACTTACGGCTTTTCTTTATTTCATCACTTAAGGCCTACTTCACAGGTCCTTTGTTTCATCACTTCTTTTGAGTCATCACTTAAGGCCTACTTCACAGGTCCTTTATTTCATCACTTTTTATCTTTGTGTCATCATTTAAGGCCTACTTCACTGGTCCTTTATTTCATCACTTCGTTTTATCACTTTAATGTTCTTTACTTTGTGTCATCACTTAAGGCCTACTTCACAGGTCCTTTATTTCTTCACTTTATTTCGTTTCATCACTTAAGGCCTACTTCACGAGTCCTATATTTCATCACTTTTTATATTTGTGTCATCACTTGAGGACTTCTTCACAGGTTCTTTATTTCATCATTAAGATTTTTCTTAGTGTCATCATTTATGGCCTACTTCACAGGTCCATTATTTCATCACATATTTTCTTAGTGTTATCACTTAAGGCCTACTTCACAGGTCCTTTGTTTCATCTTTTCTTTTCTTTGTGTAATCACTTAAGGCCTACTTCACAGGTCCTTTATTTCATCACTTTTTATATTTGTGTCATCACTTAGGGACTACTTCACAGGTTCTTTATTTCATCATTTTTTTTCTTAGTGTCATCACTTAAGGCCTACTTCACAGGTCCTTTACTTCATCATTTGTTTTTATTTTTGTGTCATCACTTAAGGCCTACTTCACAGGTCCTTTATTTCATCACTTTTTATTCTTGGTGTCATCACTTAAGGCCTACTTCACAGGTCCTTTGTTCCATCACTTTAAGATTTTTCTTAGCATCACCACTTAAGGCCTACTTCACAGGTCCTTTATTTCATCTTTTTTTTTCTTTGTCACCATTTAAGGCCTACTTCACAGGTCCTTTATTTAATCAATTTTTATCTTTGTGTCATCACTTAAGGCCTACTCCACAGGTCCTTTATTTCTTCACATTACTTCGTTTCATCACTTAGGGCCTACTTCACAGGTCCTTTGTTTCATCACTTCTTTTCTTTGTGTCATCACTTAAGGCCTACTTCACAGGTCCTTTATTTTATCACTTTTTTTCTTAGTGTCACCACTTAAGGCCTACTTCACAGGTCCTTTATTTCATCGCTTCGTTTTATCACTTTAATCTTCTTTTTCTTTGTGTCATCACTTAAGGCCTACTTCACAGGTCCTATATTTCATCACATTTTTTTTTCTAGTGTCATCACTTAAGGCCTACTTCACAGGTCCTTTCTTTCATCACTTCTTTTCTTTGTGTCATCACTTAAGGCCTACTTCACAGGTCCTTTATTTTACTTTTTTTTTTCTTAGTGTCACCAATTAAGGCCTACTTCACAGGTCCTTTATTTCTTCACTTTATTTCGTCACTTCTTTTCTTTGTTTTATCACTTAAGGGTTTTCTCCGATTCATCACTTAAGGCCTTCTACACAGGTCCTTTATTTTATAAATTTTCTTTGTTTCATAACTTACGGCTTTTCTTTATTTCATCACTTAAGGCCTACTTCACAGGTCCTTTGTTTCATCACTTCTTTTCTTTTGAGTCATCACTTAAGGCCTACTTCACAGGTCCTTTATTTCATCACTTTTTATCTTTGTGTCATCATTTAAGGCCTACTTCACTGGTCCTTTATTTCATCACTTCGTTTTATCACTTTAATGTTCTTTACTTTGTGTCATCACTTAAGGCCTACTTCACAGGTCCTTTATTTCTTCACTTTATTTCGTTTCATCACTTAAGGCCTACTTCACGAGTCCTATATTTCATCACTTTTTATATTTGTGTCATCACTTGAGGTCTTCTTCACAGGTTCTTTATTTCATCATTAAGATTTTTCTTAGTGTCATCATTTATGGCCTACTTCACAGGTCCATTATTTCATCACATATTTTCTTAGTGTTATCACTTAAGGCCTACTTCACAGGTCCTTTGTTTCATCTTTTCTTTTCTTTGTGTAATCACTTAAGGCCTACTTCACAGGTCCTTTATTTCATCACTTGTTTTTATCTTTGTGTCACCACTTCTGGCCTACTTCACAGGTCCTTTATTTCATCACTTTTTTTTTTATCTTTGTGTCATCACTTAAGGCCTACTTCACAGGTCCTTTATTTCATCACTTTTTTCCTTAGTGTCATCACTTAAGGTCTTCTTCATAGGTTCTTTTATTTCATCGCTTTTTTCTTTATTTCATCACTTCTTTTCTTTGTATCATCACTTCAGGCTTTCTTTTCTTTGTTTCATCACTAAGGCCTTTTTCATAGGTCCTTTACTTCGTCACTTCTTTTCTTTGTTTTATCACTTAAGGGTTTTCTCTGATTCATCACTTAAGGCCTTCTACACAGGTCCTTTATTTTATGAATTTTCTTTGTTTCATAACTTACGGCTTTTCTTTATTTCATCACTTAAGGCCTACTTCACAGGTTCTTTGTTTCATCACTTCTTTTCTTTTGAGTCATCACTTAAGGCCTACTTCACAGGTCCTTTATTTCATCACTTTTTATCTTTGTGTCATCATTTAAGGCCTACTTCAAAGGTCCTTTATTTCATCACTTCGTTTTATCACTTTAATCTTCTTTACTTTGTGTCATCACTTAAGGCCTACTTCACAGGTCCTTTATTTCTTCGCTTTATTTCGTTTCATCACTTAAGGCCTACTTCACAAGTCCTATATTTCATCACTTTTTATATTTGTGTCATCACTTAAGGCCTACTTCACAGGTTCTTTATTTCATCATTAAGATTTTTCTTAGTGTCATCACTTATGGCCTACTTCACAGGTCCATTATTTCATCACATATTTTCTTAGTGTTATCACTTAAGGCCTACTTCACAGGTCCTTTGTTTCATCTTTTCTTTTCTTTGTGTGATCACTTAAGGCCTACTTCACAGGTCCTTTATTTCATCACTTTTTATATTTGTGTCATCACTTAGGGACTACTCCACAGGTTCTTTATTTCATCATTTTTTTTCATAGTGTCATCACTTAAGGCCTACTTCACAGGTCCTTTATTTCATCACTTGTTTTTATCTTTGTGTCACCACTTAAGGCCTACTTCACAGGTCCTTTGTTTCATCACTTATTTTCTTTGTGTCATCATTTAAGGCCTACTTCACAGGTCCTTTATTTCATCACTTTTTTCCTTAGTGTCATCACTTAAGGTCTTCTTCATAGGTTTCATCGTTTTTTTCTTTGTTTCATCACTTCTTTTCTTTGTATCATCATTTCAGGCTTTCTTTTCTTTGTTTCATCACTAAGGCCATCTTCACAGATCCTTTACTTCGTCACTTCTTTTCTTTGTTTTTATCACTTAAGGGTTTTCTCTGATGCATCACTTAAGGCCTTCTACACAGGTCCTTTATTTTATGAATTTTCTTTGTTTCATCACTTACGGCTTTTCTTTATTTCATCACTTAAGGCCTACTTCACAGGTCCTTTATTTCTTCACTTCTTTTCTTTGTTTAGTCACATAAGGCCTTCTGCACAGGTCCTTTATTTCTTCACTTCTCATTGTTTCATCACTTTGGGCTTTTTTTTCTTTTTTTTTCATCACTAAGCCGGTTTTTCTTCGTTTCAACACTATAGGGTTTGTTTCTTTGTTTCATCGCTTAAGGCCTTCTACACAGGTCCTTTAATTCATCACTTTTTCTTTCTTTATTTTTATCATCACTTAAGGCCTACTTCACAGGTCCTTTATTTTATCACTTTTCTTTTTCTTTGTTTCATCACTAAGGCCTACTTCACAGGTCCTTCATTTCATCATTTATTTTTTTTTCCTTTCGTCACTTATGGCCTTTTTCACAGGTCCTTCGTTTTATCACTTTAATCTTCTTTTCTTTGTGTCATCACTTAAGGCCTTCTGCACAGGTCCTTTATTTCTTCACTTCTCACTGTTTCATCACTTTGGGCTTTCTTTTCTTTTTTTTTTTTCCATCACTAAGCCGGTTTTTCTTCGTTTCAACACTATACGGTTTGTTTCTTTGTTTCATCACTTAAGGCCTTCTTCACAGGTCCTTTAGTTCATCACTTTTTCTTTATTTATTTTTTCATCACTTAAGGCCTACTTCACAGGTCCTTTATTTTTTCACCTATTTCTTTTCTTTGTTTCATCGCTTAAGGCCTTCGTCACAGGTCCTTTAATTCATCACTTTTCTTTCTTTATTTTTTTTTTTCATCACTTAAGGCCTACTTCACAGGTCCTTTATTTTATTACTTTTTTCTTTGTTATATCACTAAGGCCTACTTCACAGGTCCTTCATTTCATCACTTATTTTTTTTCCTTTCGTCACTTACGGCCTTTTTCACAGGTCCTTCGTTTTATCACTTTAATCTTCTTTTCTTTGTGTCATCACTTAAGGCCTTCTTGACAGGTCCTTTATTTCATCACTTCTTTTCACTGTTTGATGACTCTCTTCTTTTTATTTCCTTACCCAAGCATTTAATCATCTTTTTCAAAATCCTTCTTCTTTGTACTCCCATGGCCAGGCCTTTAATCACTTTTTCCGCTTCCTTCTTCTCTGAACTTCCTATGACCATTTTCTGCATCTCCTTTTTCTTTCTACATCTTTATTCCACCCTCTAGTCACCACCTCCTTCTCGTTCTTCTTTGTACTTCCTTATCCAACGCTTTATTCATACCTTTTCCACTTCCTTCTTCTCTGTACTTCCCTACCTAATCCTATGACCATTTTCTCCATCTCTTTCTTCTTTCTACATCTTTATCCTACCCTTTAGTCACCACCTCCATCTCGTTCTTCTTTGTACTTCCTTATCCAACGCTTTATTCACATTCTCCCTTTCTTTCTTCTCTGTACTTCCTTATCCAGCGTTCTAATCACCCTCTCCATCTCTTTCTTCTTTGTGCATCCTTATCCCACGCTCTAGTCACTCTCTCCATCTCGTTCTTCTTTGTAGTTCCTTATCCTACGCTCCAGTCACTCCATCTCATTCTTCTTTGTAGTTCCTATCCTAAGCTCCCCAGTCACTCTCTCCATCTCGTTCTTCTTTACACTTCCTTATCCGATGCTCTAATCACATTGTCCATCGCTTTCTTCTCTGTACTTCCATGTCCTGCGTCCATTCCTCCTCACTTTCTTCCTCTCTTCCCCTGGACATGTTTGGTATTGTGCTTCTTCTGCTTCCTTATCCAGTATATATATTTCACACCACTCTCAGTTGCTCTTCATTTAATGTTTTTTTTTTTTCACTATTTTCGTTATTTTATTTGTTTTCTCTTTCTTTATCTAATTTTATTTATTTTTTTTTTTACTATTTTCATTATTTTATTCGTTTTGTGTTTCTTTATTGATATATATATTTTTTATTTATTTTTTTATTTTTTTATTTTTACTGTTTTCATTATTTTATTCATTTTCTATTTCTTTATTTTCTTTTATTATTTTTACTATTTTCATTACTTATTCGTTTTTTTATTTCTTTATTTACTTTTATTATTTTTTTTATTATTTTCAATATTTTATAATTTTCTATTTCTTTATTTACTTTTTATTATTTTTACTATTTTCATTTTTATTCGTTTTTTTTTTTCTTTATTTATATTATTTTTTTTGTATTTTCACTACTTTATTCGTTTTCTATTTCTTTATCTAATTTTATTATTTTTTTTCTTATTTTATATATATTTTTTTTTTCATTTTTTTCAGATATTTATTTTGTTAATTTTTCTTTTGTTTTATTTTTTTCTTATAGCCTCCCACGGATACGTACACTATTGAGGGCCGCATCCACCTAATGGCCGTACAGGTGGATTGGCGTCACCGCCGTGGTGGGCGGGGCGCTCACAACGCAGGAGGGGCTTGTCTCCGGCACTTTACTAACCCTACGTTGTCAACACTCCTGTAATAAGGTACGCATCCCTCAATATTTAGGAACGTAATTCATTAATTTCTAGAATAAGAGACAGGTTGGAGTTAGGCACGAGTCACTAGCCAATCAACTATTTGCAAAGATAGAAACCGGCAACTAATCACGGTGCTAAGAATACATTTATCTTATTATCCTCGTTACACTACCTTCGCATAATGTACGTTTCATGCATTCAGCCAAAACTTACTTGGGGTAACAAGACCGTAGTTGTGTTTCATTAGATGTGACTGCTGATTGAACATTTATTATCTTGGACGTGTTTTTATTCCTTATTAATGTCCTTTATTCTTTTGTAGACGTGTTCATGACAGGCAGTTTCTTATAGCTTTTCCATATCCAGATTTCAGCTCATCTGATGAGCCTTCTTTAGCGGAGCAGGACGTCCTGCTTCTTTGGTAGCTGGAGGACGAATGGCTTAGGTAGTGAGGGAGCCGCATTATATTCCGTTTTTGTATTTGGTGCCTGCGCGGTTCCTCGTGTCTGAATGGTAGCTGGAGAGCGAATGGCTTTGGTAGTGAGGGAGCCGCATTATATCCCGCATTCAGCCAAACCTTACCGAGGCAACAGGACCGTAGTTGTTTCATTAGATGTGACTGCTGACTCAACATTTATCATCTTGCACGTGTTTTTGTTTCTTATTAATGTCCTTAATTCTTTTGTAAGCGTGTTTATGACAGGCAGTTTCGTATAGGTTTTCCATATCCAGATTCCGGCTCACCTGAACCTTCTTTAGCGGAGCAGGACGTCCTGCTTCTTTGGTAGCTGGAGGACGAATGGCTTAGGTAGTAAGGGAGCCGCATTATATTCCGTTTTTGTATTTGGTGCCTGCGCGGTTCCTCGTGTCTGAATGGCCGAGACGTTCTATCTTCTGATTGGCTGTTCACTGCCTGCGTCGCACACTGGGGAGGGTTTGGAGATCCTCAGCCTGGATTTAAGTTTGGGGAATATTTCTCTTATGCATAATGCTTTCATTGTCGTGAGGTGTCTGTTGTCGCTGCAGATACTTGTATTTTCTTCCTAAATCTTTCTTGTGAGAGTGGTGGTGTGTATTTGCTCTAGGTGATTCTTATAGGTGCCCCTTCGGCAAGATGCTAGGCGTGGATTTTTTTTTTTTTTCTTCTTTTTCCTTTTTGGAAAGATGGAGGTCTGGAAGGGGTTGGACAGAGAAGTGTAAAAGTAAGGGAAGTATGAAGGAGAGTTGGACGTCCTACTCCTTTGGACGCTGGTGAGCGAATGGCTTGGGAAGTGAGGGAGCCGCGTTATATTTCGTTTTCTGTGTAGTGCGAGCACGGTCCCTCATGTCTGATTGGCTGTTCACTGCTTCGCGTGGCACTCTGGGGAGGGTTTGGAGATCCTCTGCCTGGATGTAGAGTTTGGGGAATATTTCTTTTATGTATAATGTTTCCATTATTGTGAGGCGTGTGTTGTCGCTGCAGGTGGTTGATGATGGTTGTATTTTCTTATAAAATCTTTCTTGTGAGAGTGGTATTGTGTATTTGCTTTAGGTGATTTTCGGGTGCCCCCGCGGCAAAATACTAGCAGAGGCGGCGGGACAGCCTCGTCGTTGTCATGCCAATGTAGGTTGATGGGAGGGCTTCGCAGTTCCCTCTGTTGTACGTGAACCTATAAATAACATGAGATTTCTGAAGTGTCTCTTTGTCTTTGCTTGGGCTGTTCTTGAGTAGATGGCTAGTCTATGTTTTGTAGTATATTACGAAGTTGAACGTTTTGTTTGGGTTGGTGGACTTGATGCTTTTCTTCACGATGTTCTTCATTTTTCTCTCTTCTTTGTATGTTGTGGAAAACGTAGCTTTGTAGTACAAGTTGATTTTTTCTTTGTTGTTTTCATCCTTACTGCGTGTGTTAAACCAGATGTCAGGAATTTTCTTTATTTGTCGTTGGGAGTTTTCTTCGCAGAAACCATTGTTGATAAGTACGTGGGTTGAGCGCTCTATTTCGTTATGAATTTGCTTCCATGTGCTGCAGTGCCTTAAGGCTCTTCTAAGTATGCGCCGATGGTGGAGTCTTTGTAGCGTTGTGGGCACTCGATTTATTCCACTAAGGCAGTGTTCTTGGTTTGTGGGGTGTATGTAGACGTTTGTGTTGAAAGTGTCTTCTTGTTTGATTATGTACAGAAATGGTATTGATCCTTCCACGCAGTCCTCTTCTGTGAAGTTAAGGCCTGATGTTTCTTGAAGGTGGAGTGTGTGTGTGTGTGTGTGTGTGTGTGTGTGTGTGTGTGTGTGCGTGTTTCGTTTTAACAACCGAATGGTGTATAGGAGCCTATTTCACAGTCGCTTCCTGTTGTTGTGATCGCCAACAGCAAATCCGATTTCACAGACGTTTTTCGCGGCGTTGATTGTTTTGATCCTTACCAGAAATTGGTAACGCTGGGTTGGGAGCCGCTGGGCCTCCCCAATAGAGCTTACCAATGCATATATTTCTTGCAAATATCACAAGTTCTTATCCACTTGTACTTATTTTCTTTCCCAAAGTGTACATTAAAATTATTTAACAATACAACAACATTTTGTAGGCTATTCTAGTAATATGATAAAATCTAAAAAAGTGGATAGCGGCGTAAATTCACTTCACCAGTTGATAAGAAAAACTTCACTACCTGTCACCCTTGTTTCATATACTATGCCTCCTTAGTTAATAATAGTAGTAGTAATAATAATAATAATAATAACAATAATAATAATAATAATAATAATACTCACATACACATAGGCTGTATGGAAATACAGCCTATGCTGTTAGATAATACTGAAATAACTTTATCATTTCCATCAGAGGGCTAAGCTTGCTTCCGTTAGGCTAGGTTTAGATTAATTCAGTTCATTGTTTAATTGCTAATCCTTTCAATGGGTAGTTCATAACAAAAAAAAAAGGCATAATTTTTGCTGGGAAATAAATAATCACCGTCTTAAAATTTGTAGGCTAGGCTATTTCCATAAAACCCGAAATATTTCAATCTAACAATGTATGTGTACAGCATTAAGGAAGAGGGAAATACTCGTAGATGTATTATTATCTGCCTGGTTGGCATATGCAGAGTTTGGCGAATGTTGTCAGATATTCAAAGAGAAGAATTTAAATCACAAAATGTAACCATGTTTGCAGTGGATGGATATGTCGTGTTCAAAGCACCAGTGATGTATTTCAATTTTCCATGCCTTTCTCTCTTTCCTTTAATGATGGGGTGGTCAGTTCTTTTGTCATGAATTGATTCATTTCGCCCAATAAGGGGGCTCCAGCATACTAACATTACCGAGGGCCTATTTTACAGTCGCTTCCTGTTGTTGTGATCGTTACCAATGAGTGGTGATGGCTTGGGAGCTGCTGGACCTCCCCAATAGAGCTTACCAGTGTATTTATTTCTTGCAAATATCACATTCTTATCCTCTTGTACTTATTTTATTTCGTAAATTGTATATTAAAAATTATTTAACAGTACAACAACATTTTGTAGACTATAATAGTAATATGATAAAATCTAAGAATTTGGATGGCAGCGTGAATTCACTCCACAAGCTGATGAAAACTTCACTAATTGTCACTCTTATTTCATCTACTATGCTTCCTTGGTTAAAAACTGTAATATTCCTCACATATGCATAGGGTGTATGGAATATGTCACGCATGAAAAATATTAGGTAATATTGAAAAGAACATTACTATTTCCATCATTGGGCTAGGCTTGTTTCCGTTAGGCTAGTTTTAGATTAATTCAGTTCATTAATTTAAATACCAATCCTTTCAGTGGGTAGATCATGATTAAAAAAAATAAATAAATTCTCTCAAAATTAGTATGCTGCTGCTATTTCCATAAAACTCGAAATATTTAAATCTAATAATGTATGTCTACAGCATTAAGGAAGAAAAGTAGATGATTTATTATTTGCCTGGTTGGCATACGCACAGTCTGGCAAATGTTAGGCAGATATTCAAAGTGAAGAATATAAATCACAAAATGTAACCATGATTGCAGGTTTCACAGTCGCTTGGTAACGTTCTCAAGCAAAAGCCTTAACTTGGTAACAGTCATTACTAACACCTTGATCCGATTTCACTGTCGTTCTTTTCGTGGTTTCGGTGATCCCGCAACCTGGTAAAGATCATAAAACGAATATCTCTGCCGGATCCCCTTTATTAGACAAAATGAGTCAATCCATGACCCTCCCTCAAAAAAAAAAAAAAAAAAAAAAAAACCACGCCAGCATTGAGAGAGAGAGAGAGAGAGAGAGAGAGAGAGAGAGAGAGAGAGAGAGAGAGAGAGAGAGAGGCGGGGGACGGGGACGTACGGAAAATTGAAATATGTCACTGGTGCCTTCAACACGCCGTATCCATCCACTTCAAACATGGGTAGATATTTGAATTATTTCCATTGAATATCTGTAACATTCGCCGAACTCTGCGTATGTCAACCAGGCACATAATGAATCATCTATTTCTCTCTTCCTCAACGCCGTACACACAGATTGTTAGATTGAAATATTTCGGGTTTTATGGAAATAGCCCTAGCCTACTAATTTTAAGACAGTGATTTTTATTTCTCAACAATTTATTATTATTATTATTATTATTATTATTATTATTATTATTATTATTATTATTATTATTATTAATTATGATCTACCATCTGAAAGGATTAGCAATTAAATTAATGAATCGAATTAGGCTTGCTTCCGTAAATCTAGCCTAACGGAAGCAAGCCTATCCCTCTGATTGAAATGATAATGTTATTTCAATATCATCTAATATTTCTCTTAGGTGACAAATTCCATACACCCAATGCATATGTGAGGATTATTGCAGCTTTTAACTAAGAAGGCGTAGTTGATGAAATAAGGGTGACAATTAGTGAAGTTTTCATCAGTTGGTGAAGTGAATCCACGCCACCATCCAAATTTTTCTTCAATTTTATCATATTACTATTATAGCCTACAAAATGTTGTCGTATTGTTAAATAATTTTTATATACAATTTAGGAAATAAGACAAATACAGGAGGATAAGAACTTGTGATATTTGCAAGAAATAAATGCATTTTTAAGTTCCATTGGGGAGGCCCAGCAGCTCTCAAGCCAGCGTTACCAAATTTCCAATTTCTGGTAAGGATTAAAACAAACAACGCCGCGAAAAACGTCTGTGAAATCGGATTTGTTGTCGGTGGTGGACATCACCACTCATTATTAACGATCACAACAACAGGAAGCGACTGTGAAACAGGCCCTAAGTATGGGAAGGTGAAGGGGTGAAGGTTGCCAATGTTTCATCTGCTTTTAGTGCTGCTGCTGCTGCTGCTTCGACCGCTGTTTCCACTCTCACAGGTACTATCACCGTCACCCTTACTTACCTGTATCACCACCATCACCACCACCACCTCACCACCACCACCACCACCACCACGTTCATCAGTGATTTAATTATAAGAGTATAACGTAATTTCAGTATTTATTAACACGTGCAAAAGAGAGAAAGAAAGACTAGAATTATATATTTTCACCCTCACTCAAATGTATTATCACTTCACTCCTTCATTCCTTCTAATTTGTTATGATTCTTCTATTTTATTTATTTATTATCTGTTTTATTTAGGGATTTCGTTCTGCATCTTCCTAGATATTGCTTTCCTTTCTCATCACTTACACTCCTTGTCATTCTCTTCACTCCTATTGTGTGTCCTTGGTCTGCCACATGCGGCGTCAGAATTTTAATCAATCAATGAATCAATCATATCTCTCCCCTCTCCTCTCATCCCTCTATTCCCCTGCCAGTATTCACCTGTATACGGCACGAACTCTGAGTCTGATGATAGTCTTCACTCCTTTTTGGCGTCAACTTTTCAGGCGTAATATCCTCAGATTTACGTGATAATCCGTCTTGATGTGGCGCTGTATTATATCTCATGATGATGCCTCCACCTGCCGCTCCCAGTCCCACGCGGCGGCCGGTAATGAAGATTTGTAGACGTGAGGGAAATTTAGGCCACACTGAGATGAACTGATTCTAATGTAATATATTGAAATAGATTACGAAATTAACTGAAGGTGAACGTCATGAAGTTTGTTTGTATGTATATAAGTTGATGTAGACGAGGTTGTTTTGGTATAATTGAGGTGGATTGTTTAGAAAAAGGGCCTTGTATTTATTTATTTATTTATTATTGTTTTTTTTTTTTTTTAAGGTGTGGGAGTATTTCTCAGGGTATAAAAATATGTAGGTTAATTTATGTGTGAATTAAGGTTAGCAATGCTGGTGGTTGTGATAAAAGTTTCTTTGGATTTAGATGAGTAAAGAAGTTTTTTTCAGATTTTTTATGTTTTCTTTTTATTTACATATTTGGGTTATGCACAAGTAACTTTATAGGTTCCACAAGTTTTTAGTCGGTGAAATATCCATCTACATACATCTATCGATCCACGAAAATCAAAGAGGAAGTGCACACGACCTTCCTCAGTGCTGGCGGGAAATTAATGCAGCTCAACGACAGGTCATATTTCAGGGAAAACCTTTAAAATTTCTTGTCGATATATGTAAAATGAACTTCAGAGAGGCCGTCCATGAGCCGCTACCCGCTGGCCTGGGATCTGATCAATGGTGCTCGCTGCAAAGTGATCATGTACCTTATACGTGTTACATGAATTTTATGATGTAGGAGAGAATTTATTGGCTACTTATATAAAACACGCAGGAATGTTTTGAACGTATATTTCTTTTTTTTTCTGGGACCGGCATTATGAGTGGGGTTTTCTTTATTTTTTAATTTTTTATTTGTCATTGTGTTCTTCGCCAGTCTGACACGTAAAGAAAACAAATCAAGCAAAGAAATCATGTGTGGGGGATTAAAAAAAGAATGACCGGGAACTCTTCGTGTAATGATTTGCAGCACTGAATTCCAAACGCATTCCCTCACTCCCAAGATCTGTTTAATTATGTATGTGCTGCAGTGCCACAAAAACACGAACATTCCATTGTTGCTTCTCCCAGCTAGCTGTTGTCGTGCTGTAATTATTCCATACAATTAATTGGAGATAAAGAATAATGCTTTCATTCCATATAATATTTTGTTGAAATTGATAATCGTTCTATGGAAATTATTCAATTATTTCACCTCCATCCATTTTAATGCCAACCCATCCCTCCCGTCAGCGTCTTTTCCGCACGCTCCCTTCCCTCTCTCCCGCTGCCTTCTCTTACCCCATCCATGATCCAGCCTTCCAAAGACCCTTTCTCCCCAGCCGTCACTTCATTCCTTCTCAAGCTCCTCCCTTCTTCCAGCCCGACCTTCCCCTCTTCTCCGTTACCTTCTCTTTCCTCCATTAGTTCCTTTTCTTTCTTCCCCTTCGCATCCTTTAGTTCTACATTCTTTCCTTCTCTCCATACCTTTCCTTCTGCCTCGTCTCTGTACCCATGCCCTTCCCTCCTTCCCTTTCCATATCTGTTCCACTCTCATTCCTCCTTTCCCTTCTCTTAACTCCTCTTTGGCATCCTCTGTACAGTCCTATCTCTCTCCCTCTCTCCTATTCTTGTGCTGCCTCCCGTTTTCTACGTGTTAAGAAACTTCTTCACCTCTCTCTTCCCTGTTACTTTTCCTTCACTCTTTTTGCTCCTTTATTTCCTCCCCTTCATTTTGTTACTCCTATGTGTGTTGCTTCTTTACACACTTTTCTTTCTGCCCCTCTGACCCTCCCTCCCCTTTCCTTATTTACTCTACCCTCATTATCCATTTCTCTTACCTCCTCCCTCGCATCCTCTCTATATTATCATCTGTTCCTCTCTCCTCCTCTTCCTTCGCTGCCTCCCTCTCTCTCTACCTCCTTACAAGACCATTAAGGGAGGCTCATGGGGTCCCAAAGGAAAGCCTCCACCACAGCCAGCCTCCCTGCAGGTGTGACTCTCTAATTAATGAGATATATTCCCTCACTCCATTCCTTCGTCGGCCTCTCCTCACATCTGCCTCTTTGGCCTTCTCCCTACCATGTCCCTTTCTCCTTCCTTCCTTCCTTGTGTTTTGTTGGATGTTACGGTATTTTTCGTATTCTCTCTCTTTTCAGCTCCTCCTCCTCCTCCTCCTCTGTTATATTTTTCGTACTTTGAATCCATTTCTCTCTTCCTATCTCTTGACATCACTGTTTATTCCCTGCATTTCCCGTCGTGTTTTCTCTCTTTCTCTCTGTCTGCCTCGTCCCCTTCCTCCTCCACCTCCTCCTCCTCCTGGCGGCGTTTGTTTACATAATACGTCCAGGAGCTGAGGAGCCATAGATACCAGGCAACAATAGACGACACAACACTGCCCTGGAATCCTGTCCCCCCTACGAGTGTCTTTTGTCTTAAGGATAATGTCTGGATACTAAACCACTCACACTCTTCCACTCTGTCCTCCCTCAACCCTGCTCTTCCTCCTCCTCCTCCCCCTCTGCCTTAATGGGGGTTGCAAATAAAAAAAAGAGAATAAATAAAACACTCAGCGACATCTTAAAACGTTACCGGAAAGAAATTAGTCTTCCCTTGACGTTGGACTGCGTATGTTGACTAGGAGAGAGAGAGAGAGAGAGAGAGAGAGAGAGAGAGAGAGAGAGAGAGAGAGAGAGAGAGAGTTGTTATTATTCACGAATATAAGGTGTGTGTGTGTGTGTGTGTGTGTGTGTGTGTAAATCAACGTTCAATTGTCCATACAGATTAGGTAATAGAAAAGGTAGATGAAAGAGTAGGGAGAGAAAAACACGAGAAATTACCCGTAAAAATCAACATGTAAGCAGCGACGAGTAGATGAAGATAAAAATAAAAGAAAGACAGAAAGAGAGAGAGAGAGAGGGGGAGGAGTTTGAGACATAAAAAAAGCACCACCATCACCAATCTAAACATCAAACGAAGTACGGAAGAAGAAGATTTTCCTAACAAGTATTCATTTCCATACATGAATATAAAGGAAATCTCGGCACACAAAACCTTTACCCCTCCCTCAAAAC
>NC_087169.1:15701141-15703641 GCF_035594125.1 Scylla paramamosain
GTGTGTGTGTGTGCGCCTGTGTTTCGTTTTTCTTTTCCTTTTTTTCCTCTTTAATGATCGTCTTGTTTATTATTTTCATGTGCGTTTTTTTTACTTATATTTTAAAGTCTTACTTATTTTTTTCATCTAATTTTCTCTTTTGGTAACTGTCTCCCTTTATATTCTTCGTTCTTTACTTCACACAAGTTTTTCAAGCTTTGATCACTTTCCTTTGTTTTTTACGCAGTGCTCTTCCTATTTTTTTCTTTTTTTTTGTTCGCTCTGGCCAATTGTTCTATTGTTTTTATTCTGCATCTCTCTCTCTCTCTCTCTCTCTCTCTCTCTCTCTCTCTCTCTCTCTCTCTCTCTCTCTCTCTCTCTCTCTCTCTCTCACATACCTTTTCTTGTCTTATGGTGTGTTCCTCTCTTTCATCTTTCCCTCCCTATCTACCCATCCCTCCCTCTCCACTGCACCTTTAAGCTTCCTCCACCCTCTCTCCGGTCTCCCTCTTAGCCCCTATTTGTAAACACAGAAGCCGTTCCCTGATATCCCTGCAACTTCACTCCATCTGCTTTCGGGTGAATTACATGATGGGGGTGGGATGGCGTCTTCCTCACCCAAGTCGCACGCCCTCCCAGGTTAGATGGGTGTGAGATAAGAACGGCAGGGGAGGAGAGAGAAGAGGTGGGTGGAAGCGAAGGAGGTTTTGAAAGAGCAAGAATGGGGTTAAGATGATGTGTCTGGGAGGGAAGCAAGAGAAGGGTTAGCTAGAGAGGGAAGGATGGGAAGGGAGAGAGAGAGACAGAGAAGGGGGATGGAAAAGATAGGAGAGAAGGATCGATAGGAAGGAAAATTAAGTGAGGGAAGTTCCAAAGGTAAGGACAGGAAAGCAAGGACTGTAGTAAAGTAAGAAGCGTAACAGAAACTGTGTTAAATGGTTAAAGTGTGTGTGTGTGTGTGTGTGTGTGTGTGTGTTTGTGTTCCGTGAGATGACAGAAAGAAAATTAAAGCTGAGGCGGGAAAAATAAATGTCTGGAGTCCCCTTGTAGCGATTATTTTATTGTTACACATAGCGGGGCGGGACGAGTGTTGGGTTGGAATGAGGCAGCAACATCCAACCGGGGAATGGGACGCAAGGGCGCTTTTTACGTGTATTCTTACTGTGAAATCATTTATATCACAAAGAAACCTCACATTAGAGGGCGTATCGTAAAAAGTTTGTATTTTTCCTCATCCTGCTTTTATAAAAAAAAGTAAATGAACGAAAAATTATATAAATTATAATTTATCACACGCAGCTCACATCCATTGATAAATATATTTTCATTTAAGTATAAATATATATATTTTTCATCAGATTTTTCGAAATACGTCAGAATTTGTAGTTTACGAGACATGTAAAATATATTTAACGTAACCATATTCTGTCATATAGATTAATCCAGCTCTCAAAAATAGCAACACGTCATAGAATAAACTTAATTCTTAAGGACAGAACAAACATAATTACAAATGCTATTCTTATGAACACAGACAATAAATTATGACATTTTATGAGCTACTGAGCATAGATGGTTCGCATTGGACAGAAAGAAATCCTTGCCTAATAGCCAAGCCTCACTGTCTGTCTCTCCTGTAAGGACGACATTCTGTTCACCGGCCGTGGCATCAACCTCTCTCGTGCCTCTCAGGTGGTTTATTATCCAGCACTTTATTCTTGTCTCCAACCTTGTTTTTTACCTTGTCTTTTTACCTTGTCTTCCTCCCACAGCCTCTTGTATATAGAATGCTGTTGTGTCGGAGGCTGGTAGTGTGTGGGGTGTGTTCTCATACTAGTACGGTAATTACTTACACTTGTAGATACCGAGTTTAGTTTCCTGCAATCCTGAGTTTCCCTTACAAATATCTTCCTTTATTATATGACTTTTGATAAAGGAAGGTTTTGTCTCTAAGTAGGTGATTTCATGCGCAGACAAGATACTCTGAGACTGAATTACAACTCTTATGTCTTTATTCAAATCGGTAAGGCTTTCAGTACGAGTACGTCACTAAATTTCAACTTTATATCCTTTGTTCAAATCACTGAGGCTTTCAATACGAATACAGCATCACTAAACCCACCCTAAGTGTCTGACCAACTACGTGAGAATTAGAATATTATACCCTCATCCAAATCGGCAAGGCTTTCAATACAATACCACTAAATTCACCCTAAGTGCCTGGTCATCTGGCTGTGATTGACGTCAGTGGATCAGCTTCCGAACTTCCCGTCTAATCACTTGTAAATCCTCGGGCGGGCGAGACAGGCAGCTCCTATCGTGATCGTATTTGTAAATCCCTTAAGTGGGAGGCTGATACCTTACCTGAGCCCGTGTAGGTGTTAATGGCTGTCGTTTTCCATTCCTGTTCACTTCCCATTTTTATTCAATCCTTTCTTCCCCCATTAATTATTCTTCTTTCTTTTACTGTTTTGTTCTTCAGGTACTTTTTTGCTATAGAGAGAGAGAGAGAGAGAGAGAG
>NC_087169.1:15708641-15723641 GCF_035594125.1 Scylla paramamosain
AGAAAAAGTAGAGACAAAAAAATCTATAAGTTGGAAGATTGTTCTGTAGCTCCCCTAATCCTCCCCTTCTTTCTCCTTTCCTCTTCTCCCCTCTCTTATCCTCCCTGCCCCTCCACATCCCCCTGCCAGGACGGACACGGCTGCTTGGCTCGCAATTGTCCCCACCAGCCTGAAGGGACAAAGAACAAACATACACACGTCATCTGCTTTGTTTCTTCCTCTCCTCAGCGTCATTGTATGTAAGGAACTTGCTCGGTATGTCACAACTACTGTCAACCCTCCCCCCCCCCCCCTCTCTCTCTCTCTCTCTCTCTCTCTCTCTCTCTCTCTCTCTCTCTCTCTCTCTCTCTCTCTCTCTCTCTCTCTCTCTCTCTCTCTCTCTCTCTCTCTCTCTCTCTCTGAATCAAACATTTGCACCTCTATTCCACTTAGACACACACACACACACACACACACACACACACACACACACACACACACACACACACACACACACACACACACACACACACACACACACACCTACCTAGAATTATCATAGATACACAAATATAAAAGAAAACTCGACCATCACCCTCCTCCTCCTCCTCCTCCTCCTCCTCCTCCTCCTCCTCCTCCTCCTCCTCCTCCTCCTCCTCCTCTCCTTAATCTCGTATCGATTTTGTTTTTTTTATGATAAGACGCAGACAAATTGCATTCAAGTCAGACCAGGAAAATTTGTTTATATCCGAGGAAAGTTTATGACGGTCTTGCTCACCTGAAATTTACATTCTGCAGCGTGACGAAGTGTGGCGATTTTGGCAATGATTGTGGTTGGTGTGGTGATAGTAGTGGTGACTGGGGGGTTAGGTAGGTGGCTGAATACTCTCGTTATGTCGGAACGGTGATAATAGTTCTTTGGTGGGTAATGTTGGTAAATAAACTCGTACCAAAATATCTAAGGAAATTTATGTGTTTTCACGTCGTTTCCCATAATATCTTATCGACGCTGATCTGAAAATAAATTAGGTTCACTCATCGTATAACTTTAAGGTAACAGACATAAGAAGTCATATCATTGTAGAATATTTGACAAAGAATGTTTTCCCTTTAAATATACATGGAGGATAAAAATTCACTGAAATGGACCAGCGTCACTGATCGCACAATTTGACTCCTGCGTCTGCAATTAAACCCACCAGGGAGCGCATCACTCATCACTCACTGTCAGCCTGCATCAAACACCACACATCACATCACATCACGTCACGTCACGCTTCACCACCCTTCATCTTCCTCTCTCAAGAATCCACCTTTGATCACCTGCCCTTGTTTGCACCTCTACGCATCACTAATTTCTCACCTGAGAGGAACACCTGCCTTTCCCAAGCTTACTTGTGCCAGCAATTACTCGAATTACCAATAAACCTGAAGTCTCCCGTAAAGAAATGTAGCCTTTGCGTGAATAGTTTGATGTTTGGTATAGAGACTGGTAGATGCCGACTCATCTTACTCATCTCTAAAGTGTTGTATAAACTTATGCAACTTTGAAGATAAATTAGAGTCCTGATAGTCTCCTCCTCCTCCTCCATATAGTCTCCGTCCTCCTCCTCCTCCTCCTCTCGCTCGGCGCTGTCATATTGCGCCGAAATACAAAATAGTGCAGAAATGTTAGCGATCTTAAAATGAAAGGCAAAATTAACAAGGATAAGATGTACGTAGTTAAATAGACAAATAAGTGAATTAGTACAATACAGGATTACTGTCGCCATTCCCCGAGCTCGAAGCTCTGCGCCAGCTGAAGGCTGCGCGCTCTTTCCGCAGAAATGATTTTCGGAATATCAGCGACACTGGTGGCGGTGCTGGCGTGGACGAGCCTCCACGCCAGTGTGGACCTGCACGCACCGTAGGAGGGCGTACTAGGTCGCCTGCCGGTGGTGGGCCCGATCCTCGCGGCGCGTCGAAGGCAGGCCGGAGCCCTAGCCTCTCTCTGCCGTGGGGCAGGCCACGAGTAAGCTTGGCAGCAGAGGGAGCTGGAAGGGGCCCAGACATTACAGGGCGCCCTCCCCCTCCATCTCTCTGAGGCGACCTAGTACGCCACCCGAGGGTGCGTGCAGATCCACGCTGGCGTGGAGGCTCGTCCACGCCAGCACCGCCACCAGTGTCGCTGATATTCCAAAAATAATTTTTGCCGAAAGATGAAAATGTAGCAAGTTGTGATGTTCGCGCAGCCTTCAGCTGGCGCAGAGCTTTGAGTTCGGGGAATGGCGACAGTAATCCTGTGTACTAATTCACTTATTTGTCTATTTACCTACTTATATCTTATCCTTGTTAATTTTGCCTTTCATTTTAAGATCGCTAACATTTCTGTACTATTTTGTATTTCGCCAGCAATGATGTGCGTGTGCCACTCTCCACTGGCACACTGAAAGGCAGCAGAGAGAGAGAGAGAGAGAGAGAGAGAGAGAGAGAGAGAGAGAGAGAGAGAGAGAGAGAGAGAGAGAGAGAGTAATCTGTTGAGCGAATGAGTGAATTAAGAAACGAGCGAGGAGTGAGTGACGGGCTGGATGTGGGAACAGCTGGCAGCAGACGGGGCTGTGTTTCCATCAGGTCAACCTCTTGTTTATAACTTCAAAATGTAATGGTTACCGTAACTGTTTACATGTACGAGGCCTTTTTTGTCTTCGTTTGTCTGTCTTTTTATATATATATATGTTTCCTTGTCTCCATTTGTCCATTATCCTCTCTCTCTCTCTCTCTCTCTCTCTCTCTCTCTCTCTCTCTCTCTCTCTCTCTCTCTCTCTCTCTCTCTCTCTCTCTCTCTCTCTCTCTCTCTCTCTCTCTCTCTCTCTCTCTCTCTCTCTCTGTCTCTCTGTCTCTGAGTAGATTAGTGGATGAAGGAAGGATGTACGAGTAGGTGGGTGCATGGAAGGGTGGAGGGGGGTGGATTGGTTGATTTGTGGAAATATTGTGTGGACGGGTAGTTGGATGGGTGAGTGAATGGATAGGTGGATGGGTGAGTGAATGGGTTGGTGGATGAATTGGTGTGTGGAGAGATATTTGGCTGGGCGGATAAATGAGTGGGTTAGTAAGTCAACGGGGGTGTGTGTGTGGAGGGATGTGTGAATGCGTAGATGCACTGATGTGTGGATAAATGGAAAGGTGGATGGATTAATATGTGGATGGAATGGTGAGTGAGCAGGTGATTGGAGATAAGAATGGATGGATGGATGGGTTGTAGATAGGTGTGTGGGTGAATGAGGTTGAATGGTTGTGTGGATAGGTGGGTGGGTGGATGGATGAGTGGGAGGGTTAGTGGATGAGTAGATGATAAATGGGTGAGTGGATGGATGGATGAATGGATAGATCGATGGGAGTCGGTGGTTGGATGGGTGGATGGGTAAGTGGATTGTGGGGTAGCTGAGTGGTTGAGTGGATGGGTGGATGTGGTTGAGTAAGTATTGGATGGCTTGGTGAACATTATATTAGTGTGTGTGGATCTACATATGGCCTTCACGAAGCCTGTAGTCCACACGTCCGAGTCTAGAGACATTTTGGGTACCAAGTGGTTTGGGTACCAAGTGTCTGAGCACCAAACGTCTTGAGTCATCTTTCTCTTTTCTTGAGGATTATCTGACCTGAGCCATATATGAGGTGAGCACCATCCGCCCCAGTACCAAGTGACCAGCTACCCATTTCTTTTATATAGCTGATGGAGAATTTAAAGGAAGCAGATGAGAAAAAAGGCAGAAGGCATGGCATGTGAAGGGGGAAGACCGCATGACATGACGTGGAATGAAGGACGTAGAGGGGAGGGAAAGGGAAAGGGGAGTAAAGAGGTCTCTGATAGGGATTAATTGAAAGAGGGGAAAAGTGGCACCCAAGGCGTCATCGAAATAGCTTTAGGTCGGCAGGTGACCTTTGACCTCTCATGGGAAGGGTAAGTGAAGGAGTAGAGTTGGAGGTATATATGTAGGGAGGGAGGGAGGGGAGAAAGGGGAAAGAGAAGGAAGGAAGGTTGGTGGGGAGAAAATAGAGGTATAAATGTTTGTTCGTCGTGTGGGTGTGTTTCTCTCTCTCTCTCTCTCTCTCTCTCTCTCTCTCTCTCTCTCTCTCTCT
Source organism: Scylla paramamosain (assembly GCF_035594125.1). Classification (NCBI taxonomy): domain Eukaryota; kingdom Metazoa; phylum Arthropoda; class Malacostraca; order Decapoda; family Portunidae; genus Scylla; species Scylla paramamosain. The sequence continues at coordinate 15,712,740 of NC_087169.1, forward strand.
CTCTCTCTCTCTCTCTCTCTCTCTCTCTCTCTCTCTCTCTCTCTCTCTCTCTTTGTGTGTGCGTGTGTGTGTGTGTGTGTGTGTGTGTGTGTGTGTGTGTGTGTGTGTGTGTGTGTGTGTGTGTGTGTGTGTGAAAGCACTCTAGCACATCCTCATAATTAATCACTGGACTCCATCAGTCGTCCATAAACACACACACACACACACACACACACACACACACACACACACACACACACACACACACACTCACCGGTAAGTACGCGTGCTCACTTAAACACACTCACAACTCCACGCGAACTTAGTGTAATCACTTGACCGAACCACATGGAAGCAATCCCCAGATCGCGCCGCGCAGACTACTGATCTTCGTATATCTATCAGTTCACCTACTCGCGTCACCATCCATCGCCAACACTCACTTTTGAGGTTCACTTTCGAGGCTCAAGTGATTACGGACTTCGTACATTGGGTTCGGATATGGATAGGAGAGAGGGCCGCTCCCAAATGTATATAAACGGGCCGGATGAAGTGATGGTAGCGAGTTAATTGCTCTTAATGTCCGGACGAATTAGTGGTGAGACGATGTGTAGGTATCCGGACTTTGTGCCTGAGAAGTGAATTTGGAAGGACCAGAGGAGGGGGCTTCAGAGAGAGAGAGAGAGAGAGAGAATTTAATTTGAAACTTTATATGTTTTTGCATGTTGTCGTTGTTCAGCTTTAATCATCAATGTCGATTTATTTTCTTTCACGTTTATGTATTTGTTTGGCAGCATTATTCTTTTTGGCCAATGTTGGTTAAATAACAGTATTCATTAATGCGCTTTGCCTTTTTTATTAACTACATTGCTGTGTTTATTTGACATCCCATGTGTTTGCTTTCAACCTCGTCATTCTCAAACCACCAATTTATTATTTTTCATCAGTTTTCACTCGCAGGAAATTAAGTTATATTGACGTTAAAATAATTCCTGTTTTCCTATGAATTTTACGTTTCCGCTGCGGATGAAAATTATGATTCCATCCTTTACTGGTGCTCCTTTACTCTCCCGTCATTCCTTCCTTCCTAAGCTTCTTTTCCTAATATTCTACCACAACAGTGCACCACTCAATGGCTTTACCATCAAAACTTCATCAATATTTATCCCTTATTTTACCAGTCCTCCACACCACACCACCACCTCTCCACACCCGGGAAAGCCACACTGAATACTTCCTCTTCACTCCACAATGTCCTTCCAAAACCTTCCTCTCCCTTATGTGTGCCGTACACTCACCATACACCCCGTCACTTCACCTCACTTTGCTTACTAAAACACTTCCCTTCTCTTACCATACGCGGCTTTATAATGAACCTTGTTGTTATGGCGTTATTGAATTAGACATCCCATACACTATCCATCCCCCTCATTTTAAGATACTAGAATCCCTCTCTCACCTTTTCCTACCACGCAACACTCATACAGCCATTCACTTTCCTATATCCTTCCCACACATATGTTGAACACGTGTTGTAAGTTTTCTCTAATACTCTAATCACCTTTGATCTTGCACTAAAGGCATATTTTTAAGACAGCAGCTGCTACGTTTCAATAGATATTTGTCTTCTCACCCACACATCTCCTCCTCTTCCTCCTCCTCCTCCTCCTCCTCGACCCGTTTCCTCCCACTCATTCTTCCCATCAAAGCGAACACGTAAGAAAATATTCCAAAGCACCTTTCTCACCGTACGTCTCCTTTATATTCCTTCTCTTTTTTTATGTCCGTGACCTTCCAAGTCTTCCAACGCCTTGCCTTTGAGGGGGAGCGTATCTTTAGCGCCATAGACTCATTGTGGTGTGGCTGCGTGTGTGTCTCGGCCTTTTTTTTTTTTTTTTTTTTTTTCTCTCGTCTCTATCGACCTGTGTCACCTTGTTTGGATTTGTGGTTGAAGAAAAGATATGAAATGTGTTCGTAAGTGTGGATTCAGAGAGAGAGAGAGAGAGAGAGAGAGAGAGAGAGAGAAATACGCAATTATCGAAAAAATATATATATACACATCATATTGAAAGTTCCGCAAAAAAACAATTGTTCACCTGGCTGTTATTACCTGCACGCCATTCCGCTTTAAGGACGCTTTTTCATCTGGTATTAATTTCAGCATTATGTGAGTGTTGTTTGTCGCTAGAAATAAAAATAGCAACAGTTCATCGTCAGCTCAGCGTTTTATAATATTTGGCATCCGTTTCCACTCTCTCTGTCTCTGTTTGGCTGCTTCTGTGTCTGTTTATCTCCCTGTCTGTGCCTGGCTGGCTGTATGGCTGGCTGGCTGGCTGTATGGCTGGCTGGCTGGCTGGCTGTATGGCTGGCTGTATGTATGGCTGGCTGGCTGGCTGTATGGCTGGCTGGCTGGCTGGCTGGCTGGCTGTATGGCTGGCTGGCTGGCTGGCTGGCTGGCTGACTGTATGTATGGATGGATGGCTAGACAGACAGACAGACAGATAGATAGGTAGATAGATAGATGGCTCTCTCTCTCTCTCTCTCTCTCTCTCTCTCTCTCTCTCTCTCTCTCTCTCTCTCTCTCTCTCTCTCTCTCTCTCTCTCTCTCTCTCTCTCTCTCTCTCTCTCTCTCTCTCTCTCTCTCTCATTGCAGGTAAACAAAGGCATTCTTATTCCATTAATTTTTCCTTCTGCAAAACTTCACGCTCTTAATGGGCCGCGTATCACTTACGTACGTCTTCCGAGCAAAGCGCCGCAACATGAATTCCTTAATGTAGTTCTTGTTTACAGCGCTGTGTTATGGTAGAAGTAGTAGTTGTTGATTAGCGGAGGAGTAGAAAGGGGTAAAACACAAATGAACACAAAGGAAGATACGTTTTCAGCAGACCTGTTGCCTTGAGAATTTGGCATGGTCTAGATTCAATTATTAACCATTTTGAGGGTTTTCAACTTGCTTCACAGTCACCTCTGAGCATTATACTGACTAGAAATTGCTTAATCTATTACTTTAATTCATTTTTCTTTTTCTTTCTCGTTGCTGCTTGTTAAGATTTCGTTGCTCTTGTCGTGAGGTGATGCGTGTGGCAGTGAAAAGGGTTAAAGCAAAGGGTTGTAGGAGACTGAGGAAAAGCTGCAGGACTATTGTGGTTGCTCAGTAGCGGAGGAGTAGAAAGGGGCGAAACACAAAAGAGCACAAAGGAAGAACAATCTCTCTCTCTCTCTCTCTCTCTCTCTCTCTCTCTCTCTCTCTCTCTCTCTCTCTCTCTCTCTCTCTCTCTCTCTCTCTCTCTCTCTCTCTCTCTCTCTCTCTCTCTCTTTTGTCATTAACTTAACATAAATCTAAAGCAAAGGGTTACAGAACATAAAGAAAAGCAGGAAGAGGACACTTTTCCTAACCAGAACACACAAAAAGTTATATATATTGTGTCGTCTTTTCCTCACCTCCCCTTGAGTGGCCGTCTTCTCTTTCCCTCCAACCACTTACCCACAACTCCTCTCCCTTCCGCTGCCCATTATGTGTTGCCCTACCGCTCCCCTCCTCTCCCCTTCTTTTCCCCTTCCCTTCCTCCCCTGCCCTTGGTCCGGTGTCGTGTGGCAGGGAAGTATTCGAACAAACAAAGCTAATGCTGAAGCCGAAGGTGTGTGTGTGTGTGTGTGTGTGTGTGTGTGTCGTGTTTGTTTGTAAGTTCGCTGCCGCCAATCCAAACAAGAGTTCGACCCACTGACAAACTTGAGTCACTCCACCACTCTGCTCCACATTCTTACCCGCAGAGAGAGAGAGAGAGAGAGAGAGAGAGAGAGAGAGAGAGAGAGAGAGAGAGGGTGATGCAGTGCTAATGTCGTTGTGGTGAGTCCAGCGTATCTCCTTTTATCTTCGTATTTTGGGGTTTTGTGACAGTTGATTCTCTTTTCACTCCGCTTACTCTGCACATTTCCCTCATTTGTAGTAGTAGCAGTAGTAGTAATTGTTGTAGTAATAGCAATCGCAGTAGTAGGAACATATTTGCAAGTGTTTCATGTATTTATTCTCCCTCCTCATACGTTGCTCCTACAGACTGTTCCTTTTCGCAGCCTGGGAGTGAAAGATGGGCCGCTGCGGGAGCCTGTGAACTGCTCGTGTTGTGGCTGCGGTCCTTGTGTGGCTGCGAGGCGAGGACATGCACCGGGTCATGTTGAAAATAGGACCTGTCGACTTGAATGGTGAGTGTGATATTCTCTCTCTCCCTCTCCCTCTCTCTCTCTCTCTTGGCTAGGCGGAAAGTTAGGTGATCACAGGCGGTGGCTGGTTGGGTGTCATGAATGGAAGGGTCGAGTCCCTCCCCTCCCCTCCCGTCCACTTCCTTCTTCCTCTCCCCTTCTCTTTTTTGGCATCTCGTTCTCCCTCCATTCTCCCTCTCCTCTGTCATTACTGCCTGCCAGACTCCAAGGTGGGTGCTGTCTTTGTCTCCTCTTCCTCTCCCTCCTCCCCTTCCTCCTCTTTCTCCTACTCCTTCCTTCTATCGCATGACGGGCTTCAGTGTCTGTTGTAAAGGAAGGAAGAGGAAAATGATAAAAAGAAAATTAAAATGAATGAAATGAAAGGGAATAAAGAAATGCGAAAAAGATGTTTTGGAAGGAAAGATGGAATGGAGGTAAGATGCACTAATAGCTCACGATATGATGGAATTACGGAAATAACGACGAAGTAATGGGAAGAGAAGAAAATAAGAGGAATGAGATCAGAGGGTGAAAGGAATTGGAGGAAAATCCAATTACTTGCAGGAATGTGAAAGTAAAAGGTAATTTACTTATATATATTATTTATTTACTATTTCATTTTTATTTGAAATTCTCTCTCTCTCTCTCTCTCTCTCTCTCTCTCTCTCTCTCTCTCTCTCTCTCTCTCTCTCTCTCTCTCTCTCTCTCTCTCTCTCTCTCTCTCTCTCTCTCTAAATAAGTAATTAAAATACACACATCTTACATTTGTACATTCCTGAACACTCAACACTGCTCTCCTCTTCCCTTCATCCTCCCCTTCTTGTCTTCTCCTCACCCTCGTCTGTTTTGCCACTCTCTACATTTCTGACTTCCTCATGTTCCGAAACTTTCATAATTGTGAGATACTAATGTAGGTTTTTTTCACCTTGAACCTTTCCTTACAAGACTGGTGAAAGACGGAGATAGAAAACGGAGACGACTTAACCAGTTTATTGCGGGACTACTGTAATTTTGCACTCGTTTTAAATTTTTTACTGCATCTGATGTGAGTCCCAACTTTTTAATTGCCTCGTAGGAAACGTAATATGAGTGAGATATTGACGGTGTTTCTGTCCCCAGCCTGTCTGTGTCTGTCTCTCTCCACCCTGTAGCGTTTGTGATGGTTAATATGATAATTTTATTCAAAGCCTTTAAAGGGGAAGGGGTGCTATTCTAAAGTTACAAAGGAAGGGAATTATGACTCGTGAATTACAACGAAAATGGGAAACTAGGAGCCACTTTGACGACCTGTTTTCTGTAATCCGTGTGAGAAGGAGCTCAGGTGTGGGAGAAAATGAGGTGTGTTCTGTTTCCTTCTCCTCTTTCCTTGTTTTCATCCCTTTGTCTCATTTTCATCCACCGCATTCATTTTCGTTTCATCTTCTTTCCCTTTTCTGAATTCGTCTTGTTCTCATTTTTTGTTGTTGTTTTTCACTTAGATTTCTTTTTATTGTTTTTAATGTTTTCTATTATTATTAGTTCTTTTAGACTCCTAATTAGGTGGGTGTGGGTGTGTTTGCGCTCACGTCTGCCTGTGCGCCTATGTACGTGCGCGCGCGCGTGCACTAAAATGTTTCCATTTCCTCGAGGGTTCTCATTTATTTACGAAGGTTTCTCAGAGTGTAAAGGTCATAAGTATAGAGTGAGCAGGATTTGAGAGAGAGAGAGAGAGAGAGAGAGAGAGAGAGAGAGAGAGAGAGAGAGAGAGAGAGAGAGAGAGAGAGAGAGAGAGAGAGAGAGAGAGAGAGAATGAACGTAAATTAATCTATAGATATCAAATAAAGACAGGTCCGACATGACACCTGCAAACACATACATACATACACACACACATATACATACACACATACATGCACACATACACACACAAACAGTTATTCATACATACAGTGGACATATAAAGGAAAGAGAAAATCGGCGACGAGGACAGAAAATTGCCTTAACTTTGCTTTTCTTTTACTCACATTTCTCTTCCTCTCTCGCCAGACACACTTCCTTTCCCACTCTCTCAACTCCCCTCCACTCCCCTCTCTCGTCCTCCCTCTCTTTCCCATTACTTACCTCTACTCGCTTTAAATTCTACCTACACTGTGTACTTCCTTCAAGAGAGAGACCAAAGCGCAGACACACACACACACACACACACACACACACACACACACACACACACACACACACACACACACACACACACACACACACACACACACACAGTTGAGGGGGAGTCGGGACATTTTGTTGTTATTGCGTCTCACTTTTGGTTGTTTGTTTTATTTGTTGATAGTGTTTTTAGGGTCGTGATGGTGGTGGTGGTGGTGGTGGTCGTGGTAGTGATGGTGGTGGTTTTATTTCCGTGGCTTGAGTTGTGATTTATTAGTGTTTGTGTTTTATTTGTATACCTTTTCTGCTGAGTGTCAATACATCATGCTGCAAAAAGACTAAACTTCATTTTATTAGCTTTGTGTTCTCAGTCACCATAACCTTAGAATGCGAGGAGCTGCATCTGTGTATGGTGCATGATGGTGATGATTGATATGGTGTTGTGTATGTTAATGGCAATGATCGTAATAGCAGATTTTTAATGATAATGCTAGTGATGATAGTGACAATGCGCATCATAGCACTAAAGATTGTGATGATGGTGATTATGGTGACGGTAGACATGACGAAAATCCGGAATATGGCAACGATTGTGGTAGCTGGGTTGGTGAGAATCGTGGTTTGTGTAGCTTGCAAGATGGTGTTGACGGTGATGCCTCAGGGAAATGGTGTAGTGGTCGTGAAGGTATTCCCACAATCCGATGGTCAGCTGCACAATGGAACCTGTTAATGGCTGCCAGGCTTCGCGGCGGGCGGCTGTGTTGGAGGCGACGGCGGCAGCAGTGTTGGTGGTGAGGGGAGTGGTGGTGGTGGTGATGGAAGTGAGTTGGGGAGTCATGGCGGGTGGATGTGACGGCTGCGGCGGAGAATGGATGCTGATGTTTGTAGAGGAGAGGTTTGAGAAAGGAAAGGAAAAGGAGAGCGAGGATAAAGAGAAAGAGGAGGGGGTGAGAGGTGGGGCAAGAGGAGGAGGAGGAGGATGAAGAAGAGTAGGAGGCCACAACTCACTCCGCTGACGTGCTCTCCTCCTCTGCTGTATAAACACGGAGCTAATGTACCCCATCTCTCCACCACCCTTCATGATGCTGGCTGTCTGGTGAAGGATGTGCTGTCTGCCTGCCGCGCTCTTCCTCCTCTCCCTCCTCTCACTAACTAGCGCGCCCTGACTCCCTGCCTCACTGCCTGACTGCCTGACTTGGTGGCTGCATGGTTGACTGGGTCACTGGTTGACTGGATGGATGGGTGACTGGATTCACCTCTGACCAACTGGCTGATTGGATTGGTGAGGTAACTAGTTGACTGAATGACTGTGTGGTAGGTTGACTGGTTTGCTGAATGAATTCTTGTGTGGTTCTGGCTGGCTGACTGAGTGTATGATTGACTGACTGACTGACTGACTGACTGACTGAATAAATTCCTTACTTGTTAGCTGTTCACTTAATCACTAGCTTTTCATTCACACACACACACACACACACACACACACACACACACACACACACACACACACACACACACACACACACACACACACACACACACACACACACACACACTTAACAGGTTTGGCCGAGCTCACATACCCAAGGGACACACAAGCAAATGGACAGTTAAGGTAAATGGGTGTTCTGCTGCCTGCCTGCTGTGTTGCTGAGCGGCTCACTGGCTGCTGGCTTTCCATATTAATGATAAATTTACTGATTAAATGGCTATGTGGCCCGGGAGCGTACAAAAAGCAGGAATAATATAGTCAAATCTGTATGCGCTTTCAGAATTTATAAATAGAATTGTTTTAAACTCTACGGGCTTTGGATTTAATATTTCATTAACCTCCACAGCCTTAGTTCGCGGCGGCGGTATTGATATATTGATATAGAGGGTAATTTTACAAAGGTATTTCTGCTCCACGTGTGATTGCCTTTCAATCGGAACGTAGTTATTGGAGAGCTGATGGACTTTGTGCTGTTTTCGTGCTTTTCTCTTTTGTTATCAAGAGTAAATGCGTTAGCAACAAATCGTTCAACATTTGTGAACTTCGGTCGAATATTAATTTTGCTCGTCTTTTACAGTCGCAGCGTATTTCATAAGTTTTGGGCAATGAACATTGCATGCTATCTAAAAATAACTAATTAATAAACATGTATGTTTTAACTTTATCATTTCAACCTGACACACTTTCCAAATGCAATACTTTTATGAATATTTTAAAGTGGTGTGAATCGGTGCGTTGCTATTCTTTACCAATAATGCTTCTTTGATTTTTTGTTGTTGTTGTCATAGAAATTTACATTATTTTTTTTTTACATATTTTCTCCTAACCATAATTTTTCCATGTTTTTCATATTTTCTTCTAACTATAATTTTTCCTTTTTTTTTACATATTTTTTCTCCTAACTATAATTTTTCAAACTTCTTGAAATCATTCCACGCCATTTCATCGATGAAAATTCTTTTTTTTATGAATGTTGTTGCATCTTTTTCCAAAACGTAAAATACTAACTTTTTTTCGGGCATGTATTGGTCAAGTTTTAAAAGATCCTAAAAAAGAAAGAAGTTTTCTGTCGAGCCTGTATCAACCTGTATTTTCATAACTAATAAAAAAAGCATAAAAAGAATTTTAAAGAGAACCTTGCCTCATATTGCACTGTTGTGTCCACTACATAGACGATGTTTTCATCAAAATTCCGTAACAACTTAAAGGAAAACATAAGTGTCACAGTGGTGAAATATTCATATATTGTGCCGATTAAGCCTCGAGGAAGGAGAAACATGAGGAAATTACAGACACTTGCCATTACAACACTACCATTAAAGCATTGTGCCTACTACACTTGTTATAACGCTTTCATTGCACCACTGTCTTTACCACACCGGTATTGCAACACTGTCATTGCAACACTACCATTACATCTCTCCCCTTAGAGCACTACCACTACAACACTGTCATCACAACACTAACATCACAGCACTACCATCACAACATTACCATCACAACACTGTCATCACAACACTGTCATCACAACACTCATCACAACACTATCTTTACAAGACTGTCATCACATCACTACCATTACAACACTACCATCACAACACCACCATCATAACACTGTCATCACAACACGACCATCACAAGGCTACCATCACAACACTATCATCGCAACACTACCATTAGAACACAATTGTTACAACATTCGTCACAAAACTACCATTGCAACACTCACCTTACTGTGCAATACAACAAGCACTAATATTTCAAACCAGACACTCATTTCATCACAGTCACAGAAAATAACCTCTTTTCTTTCTAGGAAGTTTTACATTACTACATTGTCTCATATATTAGTTTTTTTTGGGGGGAGAGTATTGCCCTCTCACCCTTGCCCTCGTGCTCCCTCCTGCCTCCCTGACTCCCTTTTAGCCTCCTGACCCTTGTGGCCCTCTCCCCGCCCCGCCCCGCCCCGCCCGGTCCCGTGCTTCGGCATATAAATGGTGGTGGTGATATATCAACATGAGTTTCCAAGTAATTGAATACCTACTTGACGGTTCCCCATTAGCCTGAGGTGTCATCTGTTTCGTGTACTTGTGTGTGTGTGTGTATGTGTGTGTGTGTGTGTGTGTGTGTGTGTGTGTGTGTGTGTGTGTGTGTTATACTCTTCCTTTAATGCTTAGATCCATGCCTCCTACAAGCTGTTTATAATATTTGTTTCATTCAGACTTTGAGTATTGTTTTTTGTTTTTTGTTTTTTTTGTGTACATTTTTCTTTTGTTTTTATATAACTTTGTCAATAAATTACTACGTTTTCTTGTATTACTACTACTACTACTACTACTACTACTACTACTACTACTACTGCTGCTGCTTTTGTATACGTTTGTACGTGTGTATACAATTTCGTGGTATATGTTGACGTTTATGAAATTTCTCTCTCTCTCTCTCACACACACACACACACACACACACACACACACACACACACACACACACACACACACACACACAAGTGTTCGTGTTAGTGATATGCTTCATTTAACTCAACGCGAGAGTATGCAAATAAGGCCTTACCAATCAAAGCCATCTCTCTCTCTCTCTCTCTCTCTCTCTCTCTCTCTCTCTCTCTCTCTCTCTCTCTCTCTCTCTCTCTCTCTCTCTCTCTCTCTCTCTCTCTCTCTGCTGACCTAATACTTCACTGATTTTATGCTCTGCTGACTAGGTCTATTTTTACTCTGCTGATTTTCTGACTGCTGACCTCTGCTTGAATGATCGGAGGAAAGAAGGAAAGAAGGGGAGGAGGAGGAGGAGGAGGAGGAGAAGGAAGAATGTAAGAAAAGGAAGAATAAGAAAAACAGAATAGTATTGTCACATCGAGAGAGAGAGAGAGAGAGAGAGAGAGAGAGAGAGAGAGAGAGAGAGAGAGAGAGAGAGAGAGAGAGAGAGAGAGAGAGAGAGAGAGAAAGGTCATGGTAAAAAAAGGGAAAGTTAAAGGAAAGGAACGAACAAATGGATATTCAGGAAGAGGGGAATAGGTGGAAGAGAGGCAGGAAGGTGGAGGAAGAATATGTGTGAGGGAGTAATAGATGGAAGGAGTG
>NC_087169.1:15728641-15793641 GCF_035594125.1 Scylla paramamosain
GATCAGACGGTTAAGAATCATGTTACCTTTTTCTTTAATGATTGCTAAGAGCCCATCACCCTCCTCCTCCTCCTCCTCCTCCTCCTCCTCCTCCTCCTCCTCCTCCTCCTCCTCCTCCTCCTCCTCCTCCTCCTCCTCCTCCTCCTCCTCCTCCTCCTACCCCATCCACTTCTTCCCGCCTCGCCTCTTCTCTCCTCCTCCTCCTCCTCCTCCTCCTCCTCCTCCTCCTCCTCCTCCTCCTCCTCCTCCTCCTCTCCTTCCTTTCCTTCTTGCGTACCTTAAGGGAAGTGTGCCAAGTTATGTTTTTTTTAAATCTTTTTATCGTCTTCATCTTCATCATTTACTATTATTATTATTATTATTATTATTATTATTATTATTATTATTATTATTATTATTATTATTATTAGTGTTATTGTTATTGTTATTGTTGTTGTTATTTTCATTATTATTTTTATTGTGAGGAGGGTTTTACACTTTACCGGGAAAGGAGATTAAAGAGTGAAGATAATGACTGACTCTTGCATTAGTAAGGTGGACAGAATGGAGGTGAGCCTAAGTAAAAAGTCTTATGCCTCGAGACCGCGCAATGGGAAGAGAGCCTTGCAGTTAGCGAGTTTACAAGAACAGTAACCAGGGAAATATCGACATAAGGCAGTAAGAGACGCAATGCTGTGGCTGTGAGTGAGGGCATCAAAACTGTTAGAGGTGAGGATTCGATGAGACAGCTTTTGACTTCCCTCATATAGGAATGCTGTATTACTTGAACCTCTCTTTGTTACTCCTCCTCCGCCTCCGCTGCCTCCTCCGCCTCCGCCTCCTCCCTCTCTGCTAATTTATCACCAAAGAAGTTCCCTTTTATTAATTATCTTTATAAAATACTTTCATAGAAACCAACTAGGTGATATGATGCTCCTTTTTTTACGTGTGTGTGTGTGTGTGTGTGTGTGTGTGTGTGTTTGCGCGCGCTTGTGTATGTGCGTGTACAACTTATTCTTTTCCTTTTTCTTCTTCTTTTCCTTCTTCTTCTCCTCCTTTTTTCATTTTTTCTACTACTACTACTACTACTACTACTACTACTACTACTACTACTATTCCACTTAATTGATACCTCTTCTTATGTCAACCTTTCTTTCCTTTTTCCCTTGCTTCATAACTTCATCCCACTCTCCTTCCCTCCTTACCCCTTCCTCTCTCTCTCCCTCCGACCCTCTCTCTCTCTCTCTCTCTCTCTCTCTCTCTCTCTCTCTCTCTCTCTCTCTCTCTCTCTCTCTCTCTCTCTCTCTCTCTCTCTCTCTCTCTCTCTCTCTCTCTCTCTCTCTCTTCAAGCAAGGCACTTTCATCTGCAGACGGAAATGAGCGAGAAGGAGAAAGAGAGAGAGAAAAAATGGCGAAGGACCGCTTGACATCGTCTTTCTAATTAAATTGCTTCATCTGGACCATTTTCTCAGCTCCTCGCCGCCGCCCCTTGACATTAGCAGATTTTTCACACTTTTCCCTATTTCTTCCTCTCTCTTGATTACTTTTTATCACTCATTATTACCTTTTTTCCTTTTTTTTTTGCACTTTCTCTCTTCTGGTCTTGTATTTTCATTTTCTTCCTCCTCATCTTGCTCATAATCCTCCTTCTCCTTCTCCTCCTCCTCCTCCTCCTCCTCCTCCTCCTCCTCCTCCTCCTCCTCCTCCTCCTCCTCCTCCTCCTCCTTCTCCTCCTCCTCCATCTGTATATTCCTATCTCATTCATATTTAAATTACTCCTCGTCATTCCACTAAGAACACAGACACGCCCAGGTAATCTTGACACCTTCCTCTAATCAACCACAAGTAATTTTTTTCTTCATTTCTTAATCTTTGCATCTTCTGGTTCTGAAAATTTTTATCACTTATTTTCATATTTTTGCATCCGCTGTCTTCAGATCCCGTCTCCCCCTCTTTTTTTTTTTTTTTTTTTCTTTCTATCTTTAATCCTTCTTCATCTCCACCCAACTTCCTTGAGTGTGTTTTCTTTCCTCCCTCCCTCCCTCCCTTCTTCACTTCCTTCCTTCCTTCCTTCCTTCCTTCCTTCCTTCCTTCCATCCTTCCTTCCTTCCTTTCTTCCTTCCTTCGTTCGTTCACTTGCTCTCAATTTCAGTCATGCTCTCCCTTCTTCTACTTGCATTATTCCCATTTATTCCTATTTACTCTTCCGTCGCTTTCGTCCGGTTATTTCCCCTCTCCTTCAATTCCTCGACGATTTCCATTTCTTGCTTCACTCTCATAATTTCCCTTCCCTATCCTTCCACTCCCGGTAGAAATTTTATCGTATCCTTCCATCCTAATGAATAGATAAACCGTAGATAGAGAGAATGGGGAGGAAAGAAGAGATAGAAGAGATAAAAGAGGAGAAGGTGAAGGCATCGGCTTAGGGATGAGAAAGCGGTGAGAAGAAGAGAGAAAGAGAGAGGGGTGGAAGGGAGAATGAGGAAGGAGGAGGACGACGACAAGAAGGAGGTGGAGGAAGAAGATTGAAGACGTTACGGAGGAAATGGGAGGAGGAGGAGGAGAGGAAGAAGAGGAGGAAGAAGATGGAAGGGAAAGGGAGGACTTGGTTGGAGGAGTAGGAAGACGAGAAGGAAGATAGAGGAGGAGGAGGCGGAATTGGAACTCCAGTGGGGCTGCTCCTTCGCTGGTGGCATTCCCCTCGGCCGTCAGAGTATGGCTGCCTCGTAAAAGAACTATATATTTGACATCTCTGATAAGTGAAACGCATTTAATATGGACCAGTCTATTAGGGAAGAAGGGAAGGAGGAGGAGGAGGAGGAGGAGAGAGGGAGAGAGTGAAGGAGGTGGTGGTGTTGAGTAGAAGGGAAAAATAGTGGAGGGAAATATTCTCTCTCTCTCTCTCTCTCTCTCTCTCTCTCTCTCTCTCTCTCTCTCTCTCTCTCTCTCTCTCTCTCTCTCTCTCTCTCTCTCTCTCTCTCTCTCTCTCATCTCGTGCTCTGCTTCCTCTTTATCACTATTAATATTGCTACTAAAACTCCTCTTACTCCTTTCCCTCTCTCCCTCCTCTCCCTTTGCCTTCTCTCCTTCCTCGTTCTCTTCCTCTTCCTTCTCTTGGTAGCTCTTTGACTTTCACTGTCTTCACTCGTCGCTTTATTTAATTTCTGCTGCGCGTAATACTACTACTACTACTACTACTACTACTACTACTACTACTACTACTACTACTACTACTACTACTACTACTATTACTACTACAACAGTTACTATTACTGATACTATTTTTGTCGTCTTTTCTTCTTCGTCTTTTTCTTTTACTTCTACTATTTTCATTACGACTACGACTATGACTATTGCTGTTGCTACTACTGCTATTACTACTCCTACCACCACCACCACCACCACCACCACTCTAAAGGCGTATTCCGGCCGCTGAAAGGGATTTATAGGGATCGGGTGCTCGCCAATCACACGACCAGATGATGCCTGAATTAGCCATTCCTCCTCAGCCGTCGTAAAGTGGCCTCCTCCTCCTCCTCCTCCTCCTCCTCCTCCTCCTCCTCCTCCTTCTCTGGAACGACTGCCTCCTTCCCTATTTCCTTCCTTCCTTCCGTAGGACTTCTCTCCCCCTCTTTCCTCCTTCCTCCTCACCTTCTTTCCTACTTGCTTCCACATTTTTTTTTCCCCGTGCTTTTCTTTTTTTCAGGCCATCTACGAGAGAGAGAGAGAGAGAGAGAGAGAGAGAGAGAGAGAGAGAGAGAGAGAGAGAGAGAGAGAGAGAGAGAGAGTAAACAAGAAAATATCAATCATAACAAATTTGACACAAGTAATAGAAAATCCTCTCTCTCTCTCTCTCTCTCTCTCTCTCTCTCTCTCTCTCTCTCTCTCTCTCTCTCTCTCTCTCTCTCTCTCTCTCTCTCTCTCTCTCGTATCAGAAGGGAAGTCTCGCCTCTCATGAATATGCCGGCGGGATGACGTAGCTGACACACTTGCTAAAAAATAAGGGTTTGGGAATTGTTGATAGGGAGAGATAGAGTAAATGTGCCGGTGGTGGCCAGAGAGAGAGAGAGAGAGAGAGAGAGAGAGAGAGAGAGAGAGAGAGAGAGAGAGAGAGAGAGAGAGTACTAGAATGGCTATGTAATGAGAAGGCTACTATTACTTTTACTAAGATATATATACCACCACATGTTCACCACCACCACCACCACCACCACCACCACCACTGCCACGTAATCAAGTGCCTCAACTAATCCCCACAGGTGTCGTTGTTACCGTTGTTATTGTTGTGTTACTGGTGGTGTTATTGTTCTTTTCGCCGTAATTAATGGTCGTGTTGGCGGTGGTGTAATTGTTATTGTTGCTATTGTACTTTTTTGTTCATCTATTTACTTCTGTTTATTCATTTATTCATGTATATATTTGATAATTTGTGTATCTGTTAATTCTGTTTGTTAGTCATGTGGTGGTGGTGGTGGTGGTGGTGGTGGTGGTGGTGGTAGTGGTTGGTTGCCTCGCTGTATTGCTGTTATTCTTAATCACTAAATCAGTTTTAATAACGTTTTCAAGAGTTCATTTTCTTCCTACAACGCAATTCTGAGCCTACCTGCACATACACCTATTCAACTTCTTAATTTGCACTGCTTTCCTTTCCGTTCAGTGTATTCCTTTTATAACTACAATCATGTGCATATACATTCCACCTTTTCCCTTACTCCTTCCAACATTCCTTTTCGTATTCCTTTATATTTCCTTATATTTTTGCTTCTATTCTCATATTTTTCCCGCTATTATTATATTCTTCAATCCTCTGCATACATTTTTGAGTATTCTCTCTTCCTGCTCACTATTCCTCCTATTAATTCTTTTGTGCTAATTCCATGCTTTAGTTTCTAGAATATTCCGCTTCCCCTTACTATTCCTCGTCCCGGCATCCATTCTAAGTATGCTCTCATTCGTAATCACTCAAAGGGAAGCGGGCAACACCATTCTGCTGGAAACTCACCAAAGGGATAAAGAAGAACATGGAGGAAAGGGGGCGAGAGATAGGATGGAAGGGAGTAAAGGAGGAAGAGAGGGACAGTAATAGTGGACTCAAGAAGGGAAGGGAAAGGGCATTCACTCTTTTAATAGCCTCTTTTATGTCTCTCTACTCGTATTTAGTCTTTTTTTTATCTATCGTTCTCTGTGCTTTGAAGTTTTATTTTTCTATTTTTTTTTCTTTTTACTCTTGTTTTTACTTTCTCTCCTTTTTTGTGTATTTCATAAAGGATGGGAATCACTCTTCATGGCTCTCTCTCTCTCTCTCTCTCTCTCTCTCTCTCTCTCTCTCTCTCTCTCTCTCTCTCTCTCTCTCTCTCTCTCTCTCTCTCTCTCTCTCTCTCTCTCTCTCTCTCTCTCTCTCTCTCTCTCTCTCTCTCTCTCTCTCTCTCTCTCCTTGTACTGCTTGTCTTGTGTGATTCTCCATGGCATGCAATGATAATATGCTGAAATACTGCCATGTCTTCCTCCTCCTGTCATAAGTTAATCAGAAGGTCTTTCTAATTCATCTTGTAATGATTTCCCGTGTCATGTTCATTACTTTCATTTTAACATTTTTTTTCCTGTCTGTGGAGAAGCTCGAGTTTGAAAAATCATTCTATCCTTCATACATTTCCAATTACTTTTGATTACTCAATTATCCAAATTTATCTTCAATTATTCCCCGTTTCAGCCTCGATCAATACCCCATTTGGCCACCTCTTCAAGCCTTGCTAATTCTCTCACCATTCAGGCCAATCTCACCTTCATTCCCACAGTCAATCGGGGTCATTAACACCTGTAATTAACCTCATTAGGAGCAATTACCTTTCGGTCCTAGAGAGATGACCCGGACAGGTACTCTGGCATTCCCCTTGCTGGCCCAATTAGTCTGTAAAGTGGCAGCAGAAAAGGTCACTTGCTGGTTTCAAAGTGATTATGTTGTGTCTAGGAAGTTGTGGAGTTGAGGTGTGTCTAATTGGTACTCTGTGGTGGTTGGCTAGTTATTTAAGGGATAATTTAATGTATGTGGTTATTGATCTTCTAATTGAGGTGCGTTGGACAGGCGTGTGTTGTGGAGATTAAACCAAATCAAAGGCACTGGTATTTGAATTTAATGATGTGTGAAGGAGAATTAAATAAATAAATAAATAAATAAATAAAGGAACTAAAAGATAAAAGACAGGTTGTTTAGAATGTGGGTGTTATCTGTACAGTGTTATATTCAGTGATACACAATGTAGCAGTGGAGTCAAGTAAGCCAAGTCATATCAGGGGAGGGGAGAAATAACGATAACAGTCATGGGGAAAAATCATGGGGGAAAACTCAGACCTATAAATAATTCAACGAGCAAAAGTATCTCGTTACATTGAGTTGAGCTGGAGGGCAGGAATTATTTAAAAGGACGGGTCGCTATTCCCACCAAATAATCTACTTTGTCCAACGTAACCCTAACTCAGGACAGACACATATCTCCTTTAAATTGTTCAATATTTGAGCACAATCACCGTAACCTTTGAGGGAGAGGGAATAATTTAAGAGGCCACTGCTACCCGCCGCCTCCCTTGCTCCTTCCAAGAGAACTGGTGTGGTCGTGGCCTCCTGGAGTGTTGGGAACTGAGGTTATTTCCTATTCCGTTTAATAAATCCATCTATCCAGTGAAAATACTTGGTCTTGATGGATTTTAGGCGTACATTTAACATTGTCTAAGCTGTAAACCCCATGCAGATTGCCTAAAATCTGGCCTATGCACTTGTCTGCCTACCAAATTATCCTCTCCGGTGTAAACTTCGCACAAACGTAACTAAAGGCAAGAATTCTGCAGCTTTATCTCTAACACTTTCCCTGTAAAATGTCTGGGATGTTACGTTCTTGCTCTTCTCCTCCTCACAAATCATTGTCTCGTGTAAATGCGTATTCTTGATGGATGTCAGACGTTCGTAACCAAAGAGGAGGGATTCTACACCATTGCTTCTTGTAGTTTCCATCTATTTTCTCGGTACAGTGCCTAAGAGAAGCCCTTGTGTAGTCTTAGAGGATCAGAGAGCTTTTGGGGGATTACACATTGGCAGGGAGTTGGGTCGGATCCTTGGGGACCAGAGATTCAAGTTGTGTTTGGAGCAAGATGGACTTGTGCAGCATTATCAATTATTTAAAGGGCACTGAGCTGCCTTTGGGCTTCTTATGTTTCTGGATTTAACGGATACAAGCGTTTTAAGTGACTTTTTATGCCTTTTTTAAGCTTCGGGACTGGGTTGGAGGACTGTTTATGTCTCTGGGGATGGACTGGTGGCGCTTCAAGGTGCTTTTATATCCCTGGATTGACTGGAGGGCGCATTAGGTCGCTATTGGGCTTTGAGATGTGGTGCGCGTGGCAGGGTGTTGTGGGCGTGACGTGGCGGAGTGACAAAAGGGACTTCCAAGCGTGGTAATGACGGCTGGGCTGACTGAACCATTAGTGGGATCCGAGGAGAGACTAGGATAAGGCGAAGACGCTTGTGACTGATGGTATCGAAGGAGGGAAGAAGATGGACGAGGTGGAGGCAAAGATGGAGGAGGAGGAGGAGTTTGTGGTGGTGATGGGAATTTGGTACGAAGGGAAGGTTACCATGGTGATGAAAGAGGAGAAAAGAAGAAACAATATAAAAATCATTTGAAAAAAGTACATACGTTGCAAATGAGAGGAGGAAATACATAGACAAAATTATTAAGAACAGAAAGTGTAGGTAAAATTGAAGCGATACGAACAATAGATCAAACGAGAGAGAGAGAGAGAGAGAGAGAGAGAGAGAGAGAGAGAGAGAGAGAGAGAGAGAGAGAGAGAGAGAGAGAGAGAGAGAGAGAGAGAGAGAGAGGAAAGTAGATTTTGCCTTTTTTATCATTTCCTTCCCAGACTTCCCTTTCATTCATATTATCTGCCTCCTTCTTTCATATTTTCCCCTCCTTTATCTATCCTTTCATCATGCTTCTGTTATTATTTTCCTTTTCCTTCCACTGTATTTTTTTCCATCTGCTCACTCTTCCTTATCATCTCTTTTTTTCATTTTCTGTCCTTCATTACTTCTTTCAATCCGTCAGTTTTATTTTATTATCCTTTTTCCACTATTCTCCTTTTTATTGACATTATATTTGTTCTTTAATTCTCCTTGTCAAATGTGTATCTATCATTTATTCCTTATTTCTCTATTCTCGTCTCTTCCTCTTCGTCTTTTTATCCTCATCTCATCTCATATTTCCTCTTCTCTTTATCTTGTCCTCCTCATATAACTCATTTAATCTCAAACTCGTCTTCTTTCAGCTTTCTTTACTTCTTTCCCTTCCTCCCTCCCACGCTGTCGCTCTCTTTCTTAAGGGAAATGAAATTCGAAGTCTTGCAAGGTGTTTACTGTAGGGCAAACGGTACAAGAAAAAGGAAAAGGAAAGAGAGAGCAAGGGAGGATGAAGTAAGAAACGAACGTGCGAGGAAATGGAATAACAGGAAAGGGAAGGGAGCAAGAAGACTGAGAAACAAGAAAAAGTAATGAAAATTGAATGGAACTGAAGAGGAAGATGGAGAGGAGAAATATAACGAAAAAAAATATATGGAAGGTGAGGAGAGAAATGGAAAGAGAAAGGGGATATCGTTTTGAAATATGTGTATGGAAAGAGGAGAAAAACAAACAAAGAAATATAGGGAAATAATTGCAAGGAAAGGATTGTAGACATGAAATAAAAGGAGGGAAACTTCAAAGGGTTTAAGAAAAGGTCTAAGTGAAAATGAGAAAGAAAAAGAAAAGATAAGAAGAGATATTTCATAAATGGTTTAGGAAAAGCGTATAAAAGATAGGAGGGAAGATGAAAGAAAATTTTTAAGAAAGTAATTAAAAAAAGGGGAAAAAGAAGAGGGGAAAAGGGAAAGGGTTACGGGAAGAGAGGAAAATGTTGGCTTGTGCGGAAGATGACGTGAAGGAAAAGGGAAGTGAGGAGGGGAGAAGATGTTCGATCGCTGATAAATATGTTGATGGGAAATTAGCTCAGACGATGGGAGTCGAGAGGGCACGAGGGGAAACTTAGACGAGAGGGAGCGCTATCCATCACGAGGACGGGAACACTGGGAGAGTGGAGCCAAGGCTGCCAACCCCGCACTCTCACGCCGCAGTGCCCACCGCCTTGAAGCAGACGTGTCAAATTATCTCGCCCATCACGCCTGCCAATCGCCTAAACGCCTATGATCATGCTTGCCAACCCCTCCGATGCGCACGCCACACGTCTGCCAACCGTGAAAGATGAGGTGTTACTTACGCATCGATGGCCACACTTTACCATACGCTTATTAAAATGAAGTTGTGTTTTCTATGTATTTTTTTTTTATTGATTGATATTAAAGTAGTAAAAAAAAACATACTTGGTAGACGTGATACAAATGAATTAACTGGCTACTTCTACTTTCAGGTGATAAATGCGATGATCTCAAAAGAATAGAAAAAGAAAGAATGATAAAAGGAAATAACATTAAGAGAAACGTGACAACTGCAAACTAGTGAGGTGCAGCATGGATCTCATAATGTAAATGTAATGTTAATTCATTCAGAGTTGAAAATAGGAAATTAAAGTTTGAGGCACATAAACATAAATGGGGAAAAAAAAATCATTCCATTACATCAAAAAAAGAGAGAAAAAAATAGGTCTGTTAACTTTAAAAAAAATAAAATAAAAACTCAACAGTAAGACCAACATCACATCAGACCACATCACCCATATAGCTCTTATCAAAACCCCATCAAAGTCCATCAGCCCATCACTACATGTTTACCAACCACAACATTTTACAACACATCAAAATATTCATCCTTACATTTACCTTACGTTGTGCCATATCCTTCAGAACGTCAGCAACCATACACTTCAAACCTCCTCCGTCTCTCTCAGTAATGAACTGCCTGCAAGTCATTCGTTTCGGTGCCAGCTTCACTAATCCAGCCATACACGTTACCCTTGATCTTTCTCTTCCTCTGCCTACGCTTCCCTCCAGCTTTCCAGTTCCTCCAGATTCTCCATCCCTTCTCTCCTCATTACATGGCCGAAAAACTTCAGCCGTCTTCCTTATTGTAGCCCATGAAGTAAACGTACACATTATGGCCATAAAAGGCAGCAACCCTAACATAAGGAAGCCTCTCAGGAAAGATCTGGTAAGCTATTGTAACACACGTAAAGTTTCCGAGGCCAGCCAGCACCAGCAGGAGGTTTTCAGGAGCTGCCAACCCCACGGGGCGTGCGTTTGTCAGAGTTGCCAACGAATATATGCAGACAGTGAGCCGGTGGTGGGGAGGCGTGCCCGCAGGAGTACCAATACCGTGTAAATAATAGAGTCAGGGGTGTCAATATCAGAGACATACACTATCTCCGCCCAGCCTGTTACTTTCCCTCCTCCTCCTCCTCCTCCTCCTCCTCCTCCTCCTCCTCCTCCTCCTCCTCCTCCTCCTCCTCCTCCTTTATTTAAACGTTTTTCGGATACCGTCTTTTTCTTCTTTCCCAAGCTTCCATTTTTGTCAGTAATATACTTTGTGTTTAGTTCTTTAGAATTCATCGTGGTATTTATCTTAAACCTTGTATAATATTAGTGTATATATACAGTATACGCATAATATAGTATTAGTACCGAATAGTAATAGTAACAGAAGCAGCATTTTCTCTCTCTCTCCCTCTGTCTCTCATCTTGTGTTCCTTTCTCTTTCTTTCCTCTTCCATCTCTCTCTCTCCCTGTCTCTCATCTTGTGTTCTTTTCTCTTTCTTTCCTTTTCCCTCGCTTTCTCTCTACCTCTGCCTCTCCTCTTTTTTTTTCTCTTTCTTCTTCCCTCTCTCGTTCCTTTTACCTCTGTTTCTCATCTTGTGTTCTTTTCTCTTTCTTCTTCCCTCTCTCGTTCTCTGTACCTGTTTCTCATCTTTTGTTCCTTTCTCTTTCTTTCCTCTCCCCTTCCGTCGCCTCGTTCCTTCCAGTCACTCGTAGAGGAAATTTGCCAGGGACTTCGCCGCGGCCTTCCATGACTTGGTGGATCTGTACGATTACCCCGACACTTGTGAATAGAGTGGGAAGCCATCGCGGCTCTTTGTGCTCCAGATTCCGGCAAGGACAGCCTCTTCCTCCTCTTAGGCGTCCTCTTCCTCCTGCTCCTCTTGTTCCTCTATTATCTGCGCTTTGTTTTATCGAGTACATTATTTCTCTCGCTCTCTCTCTCTCTCTCTCTCTCTCTCTCTCTCTCTCTCTCTCTCTCTCTCTCTCTCTCTCTCTCTCTCTCTCTCTCTCTCTCTCTCTCTCTCTCTCTCTCTCTCTTGTGGTTGATAAATTTGCAATGAGATGGAGAGAGAGAGAGAGAGAGAGAGAGAGAGAGAGAGAGAGAGACTAGGACAGATAAGTAGACGGAAAACTGGACATAAAACAGTAACAGGGAAGCGAACAAACAGACAGAAGAGAAAGAGAGAAACAGAAAAAATAGACAGAGCCATGGAGACACAGAATAGGTAACAAATTAGACATAATGAGTAGATTGATAAGTTAATGAAAGGAGAGACACGTATCCACAGAGAACCGGTTCGGAAATGAATATTAATCGCACTATCGGATTAAAGTGACTGCCGGCTAAATAGATAAATGGAAAATGTACATCAATCGGATTTACTTGAACAAAGATTAGCGACCAATCAGATTGTGAGATGATCTACCTCCATTTAGAGAGAGAGAGAGAGAGAGAGAGAGAGAGAGAGAGAGAGAGAGAGAGAGAGAGAGAGAGAGAGAGAGAGAGAGAGAGAGGTTTTAATGCAGGTTTGGGTGTGAATAACTTGAATTTCTCTCTCTCTCTCTCTCTCTCTCTCTCTCTCTCTCTCTCTCTCTCTCTCTCTCTCTCTCATGCTCAAAACTCCCCAAAAACAACAATTACTACTATTACTACTACCACTACTACTACCACTACTACTACCACTACCACTACTACTTCCACCACCACATCTATTACACAACTACCACAACCACTTCTACTACTACAATCACCACCGCCACCACCACCACCACCCCATCACCATTACCGCGTCTCTTTTAACGTATCCTTGCCTTAGTACATTCATTCCTTAGCGGGGACTCCGTTATTACCGCCGAGTTATCCTGTACAGCATCTTATAAGGGGTGGAGGGGCGGCTCTGGTTGGCATTTATAGGTACTTGAGAGAATGAATATCTTCCCGCCCTGGAGAGAGAGAGAGATTTATCAGCCGATCTCTACACTGGCATCAGATTGAGCTAGAATGAATGAGGATGGGAACAGGAAGTGTGTGTGGGGAGGAGAGTGGTGGGAGTCACTTCCTATGTGGTGTTTGGTAGGAAAGGCCGTTATGTGGTGGTGATATTAATGTTAGAATTATGAGTTGTTGTTGTTGTTGTAGTTGTAGGAGGAGATGTAGTGAAAGGATTGATGTTAGGAGGAGTAGCAGTAGTGGTGGTGGTGGTGGTAGTAGTAGTAGTAGTTCTAATTTTATCACATTATTTTAGGTTTCTTCAAAGGTTAAGAAATCTTGTGTAAGATATTTGATTTATATACTTAGATATACAGATACGTAGATGTATAGATTCGCATTCTTTATAACACGAAGACTTTATTATCTCTTTCTGTTTCTGAATTCTAATCCGTCCTTGGAATTTTCAGATTTAATCACTTTATTTAAGGTTTCTTTCATTTTCATGTATAAGAAGAAGAAAAGTTTCATGCTTTCGTTTACTGTTTGTTGTGTTCAAAGGGAAACATTAGCGAGGTCGTTTGTTGAGCTAAACGCAAAGCAAATAGTTCTGAGCTTTTGAGTGATCATTGAAATATATTTAACGTCAGCTGCGAGGCCACTGTTCTCTCAGTACTTGCTTCACAACCGCTACCATCAACACACTGCATTTCAACGGGAACTAAATTACATGTACTGTACCAACAACAGACTTTGGAATATAATGACGGATTACATAATTACAATAGAATGCAGTGCACTCCAGCAAAGTGACAGTCAATGGTGAACTTTTTTGTTGTGATATAATGTGTAATAAATATGCTGTGTGTGTGTAATTAATTCACAGTACTGATTTAACCGCAATCGCTCAGGTTGATAATGATATATTCATAATTGTATCGCGGCCGAAAATAAAAAGGGTCGTGTTTTTGTGAATTCCAGATAATGGGAAAGAGGAAACTATTATGTATTTTGAACTTTTTTCGTTTTTTCCATTTTATTTCCCCTCTTAATTCGGTTTTCTTTCTTGCTTTCTTTCTGTTTGTGTGTTTTCATACATCTTTTTTACTTCAGTTATTCTCTACTACTACTACTACTACTACTACTGACCTACAGCAGCAGCAGCAGCAGCAGCACCATTGCCTGTGTGCCTCACCATCGTTCGCCCAATTTTTTTTTTTTTTTTAACCTGTTTCTAACTTCTAACACTTCTGCTTAACCTGTCATTCTGATCTCTCCTCCATTGATAACCTGATATCTGCATCTTGTCCATTGCCTACTCAGGGTCTTTTAAAACAGAGGTGTCACTGACATTTAAGGGAAGTTGAGGAGGTAGTATTCTGACTTTTCGTGTAATGACTACTGCTTGCAAGTCAGGGTCCCGTCTCTGCGCGGGGTGGAAGATGGAGGTGATAGTGTCCGGCACGGAGTTGTACATCTCACACTCTTTCATCATAACCTAAATATTTTTTTCATCCAACCTCACCTCGGACTATACTCGTATATGATAGACAGACGGCTCACGAACGGTATCCGAGTCTTCCTTCTCCTGAGACTCGTGCGCTTTTCATTTCTGCCTGGAATCATGCCAAAAATGTTGTTCAGCTAGCCAAAAACTCTCGTCAGAAGAAAATGTCAAAATCTTTCCAGATCAAACTCCCCCTTGACTTCCGGCATCCAACCAAAAATATTTCCATTTTTCTTCTTCATTTTTCACTTTTTTTTTATTTCAACCTGATGGTACAACTCATATATATCTCAATCTGAACCTTTCAGTCAAACTCGTGCAAAAAAATTGAATGCTAAATGATTCAGGAATTGTTCCCCCTCCTCATTCACTCACATACTGTATTTCATGTCCTCTGTTTAAATTCTTCCATGCCTCACTGGTCCTGGTCCTCAGAAGGCTTATGGACCTGACCTTCTGTTGCTTGCAGTTGTGCCTCCGTGCTTGGACGGTAGAACTTTTCCAACTCTGTCTGTCAACATGCACTTCTTTTTCCTGTTTGAAGTTTGCCCACATTTAGCTTGTCCTTAATAAAAATGATGACCACTGTAATCCTTAAAACTATCGACCTATTGCTTTGATTTCTTGTCTTTTCGAAGATTTTTAATTTGTCTTTACCGGGAAGATTCTTTAACATCTCTCACTTCACAGCCTTATATCAGATCGCCATTTATAGGCTTCTTGGACGCTCTTCCGATGATCCTCTCACCTTCCTGACTGAGTCTTGGTCATCTTCTTGTAGGAATTTTGTGAAATTTTCGATATTGTCTTAGATATATGAAAATCATTTGATAGAGTCTGGCACAAAGCTTAAATTTCCAAACTACCCTCCCACGGCTTCTGTCCTTCACTGTGAACACATGGAAGCCACAGAATGCGTGGCGTTTTGTCCTATTTTTTTTTCTTTTTATTGGAACAAAGCAAGCTGTTCAGTGCCTCAGAAACTTAATTTTCTTATTCATTCAAATGATACAACTTGTCAGATAAGTATCATCTCTTCTTCAATGATACTCAACTGTCCTCTTCTCCAATGAATATCTTTGGTCTCTAAACTGGAAACTTCACATCTCGTCTCTCGCTAACACAGTTTCCACCAAGTTAGGCTTTCTGAGCCGTCTCCGCCAGTTTTCTCACAGCCCCTCCCCCCAACCACACCTAGCTGCTAACTCTCTACTGGAGCCTTACCCGGGGAATACGCTTCATATGTATATATACGCGTACCGGAATCAAAAGTATTTCTTCTTATTAAATTTCCTCTAATGAACTGTCTTCAACTTCTCTCTCTCTCTCTTCACCGCTAACTTGCACCTCTTCCTATCTTCTTTTTTTGCTATTTTCACGCTAACTGCTCTTCTGACCTTGCCAACGTCATGTCTCCCCCAGTCTTTCGGCCTCGCTGCATGAGACTTTGGACCTTGCCTCATCCTTATTCTATTCACCTCTGAAGTCCAAGAGTTGATCAAAAACCTCAGTCTTCCTCCCTTTCACTAGTAAAATCTTAAGCTCCCTGCCTGTTTCTGTATATCCTCCTGTCCGTGATTTAAATAATCTCAAGTGGGAGGCTTCAAGATACGTGTCTTCATAATTGTTGAAGTTCCTTTTGACTGTACCCTTTAGTGAATTGCACTCCAATGGGCATTTCTTTATTATTTTTTTTCTTTTTTTGTCCTTGACCAGAAACCCTGTTACATAAAAAGTAACCTACTACTACTACTACTACTTCTACTACTACTACTACTACTACTAATAATAATAATAATAATAATAATAATAATAATAATAATAATAAAATAATGACAACAACAACAACAACAACAGTGATAATAATACCACAGAGAAAAGCAAAGCCGCGCCAAGATCCCTCCGCGAGAAAAACGAGTATTACAATGGAAGCCTCTCAGCCTCACCTGCCATTTACCTGAACAAACGTCCTCGCGTCACACCTGTCCCGGCCCTCCGCGCAGGAGTGTGGCAGAACACCTGGCGGAGGAGAGGGAGGCTGGAGCTGCGTGGGATTGGGGGAAATTATAAAAAAAGAACTTAAGTCTACTCTTATTGACATTGAGAGAGAGAGAGAGAGAGAGAGAGAGAGAGAGAGAGAGAGAGAGAGAGAGAGAGAGAGAGAGAGAGAGAGAATATAAAAGGCCGATGAAAGGATCAGACTCTATTGAGAACTAACTCTTGATTCTAAAGATTAAGCTAGTTTTTTTTTCTCTCTTTCTCTCTTTTTCTCTCTTTCAACGATCTCACTTTTTCTGTCTCGTAAAGTAAAAGAGAAGTATTCTACAAAAATTCAGGATTCCCCTTCTGCTATGCGGGTATTAGTGAAAATCGAAGGAAAATGTCATGAAAACGTAAGGAAAATATAATGAGAGGTTTTTGTTTTCGGTCTCTCTCTCTCTCTCTCTCTCTCTCTCTCTCTCTCTCTCTCTCTCTCTCTCTCTCTCTCTCTCTCTCTCTCTCTCTCTCTCTCTCTCTCTCTCTCTCTCTCTCTCTCTCTCTCTCTCTCTCTCACAAAATATATATACACATACATATATATGTGATTTTTCTTAATCGTACTTTTACAGTTGATTAGATAAGATCAGAAAATCCTTTTGCTTTCATTAATTAACAAGTTTTTTTTTATAAATGAAAAGAATATTCTAACAACTAAAAGCAAAAAAAGCAGTGAAAATAGTTGGAATTCATTTTCTCTATTTTTGCAACAGATTAAATGAAGATTGGCAGGTCTTGGTATTCTCGAAACGAAACGGCAAAGAGAAGATATTTTGGAGAGGACGACTTGGAATAACCTTCGTGTCCCGCGGGTCTAACCAGAAACCAAATGTAGTAAGAGCAATTATTCTGCTTTGCTGAGTCGAAATGAGACCCGAGTCGTTTACTTAGGGTGTGTGTGTGTGTGTGTGTGTGTGTGTGTGTGTGTGAGATGAAAGAGGAAGAAGATGAAGAGACTAAAACATTAAGAGGCATCAGTTCTTAAGTAGTACATCTCCCCCCTTACCCCCCTTTTTTTCTCTCCCCTCTTTCCTCTCCTTCTACATCGCCATTCCTTTTCCCTTTATTTTTTTCCTCTCCCTCCTCCCTTTAGCTTCCGTCCGTTCACGATGAAAGAGTAATCTGTTAAAAAAAAAAGATTGATTAGGTTCCTCACATTACACTTCCTGGAGATTTGTGGAGTTCGCGCAGCCTCAATATACCACGAGAAGAGGAGGAGGAGGAGGAGGAGCAAGGGCAGAAGACTTAAGAGGAAGAAGAGAAAGAGGATCGCGAAGAAATAAAATATGAGACTGAAATATGAAGATAAAGTATAGAAAGCAGCTGCTGAGGAGAATACGAAGCAAAGAAAACGGGGGGGGGGGAAAATTTCAAATAATGCATCAAACTGAACGCGGCCCAAATGAAAACGAGAGGACAATAACGAAGACTGTGGGAAGATACAGGAAAGGAGAAGTGAAAGGCAGGCAAACACAGAAGAAAGGAAAAAAAAAAAAGAAGAGAACGAGGGCAAAGAGAAGCTTTCAGGAACGAAGGGAAATAATGAAAACAAGCAAATAATGACCTTAATCTGTTTATAAAGAGACGAATGAAATGGGAAGGATGCAGAACGTAGTGGAAGGAAATAAAGAAACGAAAGAAGTAAAAGTAAAGAAGAAAAAAAATCGGGTCTTTGGAAATTAGAGAGATAAAATTCAAAACAAATACTAAAAAAATAATGAAAATATAGATTAGCTGGTTCAGAAGAGAATATAAAATGGCCACGCATAGAAATCAAAGTGAAAGGAAGTAAGCTGTTGAAGCAAAAGGGAATGAAAAAATAAAGTGAGAAAACGAAGAAATTGAGAGTTAACGAAGCTAAACGTGTGAAAAAATAATGGAGAATGAACTAGGGAAAGAGAGAGAGAGAGAGAGAGAGAGAGAGAGAGAGAGAGAGAGAGAGAGAGAGAGAGAGAGAGAGAGAGAGAGAGACCAATACACTAACTTGTGTGAAAATTTTTAAGACCGAGAGAAATCCTGAAATATAATGGAGGAGGAGGAGGAGGAGGAGGAGGAGGTCGTGGTGGTGGTGGTGGTGGTGGTGGTGGTGGTGGTAGTGGTGGAGGAACAGGCGGAGGAGGAGGAGAAATTAAAGAAGGAAAAGAAAAAAAAAGTCAAGGGCGGGGAAAAGCAGGAGTTGGGGGAAGAAAAGGAAGGAGAAATATAAGAAGAAAAAGAAAGGGAAGTTAAGGAGGAGGAGGTGGTGGTGGGAGAACAGTATTAGTAAATGAAGAGACGGAAGAGGTGGATAAATAAAGCAGGAGGAGGATGAGGGTAGGAGGAAATGAGGGACTGGTGAGGCAAGGAAATCAAATAAGAAAGAAGTTGAGATAGATAAAAGGAACAGAAGAAAGAGGAGGTGGAACAGACGGAAGTGAATGTGAAGGAGCACGAGAAAGACAAGAACTGTAAACAAGACATGAAAGCAGAGAAGGAGGAAGAGGAGGATGAAGAGGAAAACATAGTAAGAAGACGAGGAGGAGAGAAGAAGGAGAAAGAGAATGGAGAGGAAGACTAGGGGAGGCAGAAGCAGAATAGGAGGGAGGAAGAAGAGAAAGAGAGTATATGAGGACGAAGAGGTGGAGGAAAGACAAGGAGGGAGAAAAGACAGCGAAAGCAGAGGAAAGATAAGTTAAGAGAATGAAGGAAGTAAAATAAATGTGTACATGACATAGGAGGAAGAAGAAAAAGGGAAGTAGTCAGAGGAAGGAGAACAAGAAGGAGGAGGAGGAGGAGGGGGGAAGAAAGGAAGAAGGTGCCAGAAAGGAGGAGACAGTCCCCAGTGCCATAATCTCCCGCCACGCCTTCCCACCTCTCATTTATCACACACACACGGACAAGCAATTAAGAAAATTAATGGTTCTTTTATCTGCGCCCTTCCCGCCACCACCCGCCAGGAACTGCGCCCAAGTATTACCACTGCTGGGATATTACGACTCCCCCTCGCCCCCTGCACTTCCCCAGCCACCATCGCCCAGCCAGTCTCCCCCAGCAAGCCTCCCCAAGCAAGCCTCCCCCAGCCAACCTCCCCCAAGGTAAATAAATCTAAAAGAAATCAATAATCCACCCCAGTAGTCGTTCATAAATCCTCACTAATCAATAGAGTGAATAACCTAGATCTCTTTTTTCCATCGTTAATTAAAAAAAGGGATAATATTGTAATTGGTGATGTGATTTTTCTCTCTCGTGATGTGATGGACGGTTATTTACGTGGGTTTTTGTGTATATATATATATATTTTTTTTTTACTTTGATTAATTAATGTTTGGTGCAGGTGAGGTAATGGTGGTGGTGGCGGTGGTGGCGGTGGTCGTGGTCGGTATTAATTTGTTTGACTGATTGATTGGTTGCTCGGTTGATTGTCTCGTTGTGTGCGCTTGATTGATGGTGTCTTGATTGTGTGTGTGTGTGTGTGTGTGTTGTGTTTATTACCTTCTTCTTCTTCCTCTTTTCTTTTTTTCTTTCTTTTTTGCTTTTCTTCTTCCTTTTTCTTCTTCCTCTTCTTCTTCATCACGTCGTCGTCATCGTCGTCGTCGTTGTCGTCGTTGTTGTTGTTGTTGTTGTTGTTGTTGTTGTTGTTGTTGTTGTTATTGGTATTGCTGTAGTTGTTATTGTTAGGAAAATAGGGGAAGCTACAAAAACTTCTCAGACCTACACGTGGCAGTCCCTGTATGAAACACGTCAACCTATTTCCACCTATCACCCACATCCATTAATCACTTAACGACTCTGCTCCAGCAACCTGATTACGGAGTTTATTCCATTCACCTACCACTCTATTTTGAGAACCACTTCCTTCCTATCTCCTTTTTAAATCTAACTCTATCAAGCTTGACCTCATAATTCTTTGTCTTACCCTGATGACTGACCTTATGGTGACCCCTAAACCACTTTATTAGGTCTCCCGTTATCCTACACCTCACTGGAATACAAATTAAAAAGTTTCAATATCCTTTCGTACGCAATAGTTCTCATCCCCTGTATCGTTTTAGTCATTCTCCTTTGTACTGCTTCTAATAGACCTATATGCTTCCTGTAATATGGCGACCAGAACTGCACAGCGTAATATATTTGAGGTTTGAACGACGTCAAATATAACTTTAATATTACTTCTGGAATTGTACACGTCTTTTTTTTCCCCTCCTCCTCCTCCTCCTCCTCCTCCTCCTCCTCCTCCTCCTCCTCCTCCTCCTCCTTTTTCTTGATGTTTTTGTTCTTTTTGTTGTTAGTGTTAGTAGTAGTAGTAATAATAGTAGTAGTAGTAGTAGTAATAGTAGTAGTAGTAGTAGTAGTAGTAGTAGTAGTAGTAGGCGTTCGAGTAGAAAAGAACAAAATGACGAAATAAAGTAGTAGTAGTAGTAGTAGTAGTTGTTGTTGTTGTTTGTTGTTGTAGATGTAATTTTTGTTGTTAGTTTTTTTTTTTTAGTTGTTGTTGTTGTAGATGTAATTTTTGTTGTTAGTTTATTTGTTTTTTTTTTTTTTCACTGCAGTAGAAATGTTATCAGTTGTTTCCTCCTAGATTCCTTCCTGACCCAGCACTGCACACACCTCACTGTTTGCTTCACTCGTATCAATGACTTGGAGACCATTTCCATTCCCAGCCCACCTTGCTGCCGGTTCCGCTTCACCTTCACCAGGGAGCAGTATCGCCGTCATTCTTGCCTTCCGTCTCAATATTGATCGCCACACAAAACTCATTACTCGCGGTAACAAAGTAAAGAATTGGAATATTACTTCGTTACTCCTCTGCTTTACTGATTCTAGTTTTCGTCTTCAGGTGGAATTGTAGGAGAGTCGATGATTCCTTTCTTTTCCACTCATCCTCTTGGTTTTCATGTCTCATAAAGGGTCTTACTGATCATCCTAGTGCTGGTTTATTATTATTTTTTTTTTCTCCACCCGGTACTGTTGTGTTCAGAGCGCAAGACCT
Organism: Scylla paramamosain; assembly: GCF_035594125.1. Classification (NCBI taxonomy): domain Eukaryota; kingdom Metazoa; phylum Arthropoda; class Malacostraca; order Decapoda; family Portunidae; genus Scylla; species Scylla paramamosain. Next base: position 15,749,354 of record NC_087169.1, read on the forward strand.
AAAATATAACCGTAGGGTCTTTTCCTCTCTCACTTTTGTTCCATCCTGTGACTCCTCTTCCTCAAGGCTTCAATTTTAACCTTGTTTCACGTGATGTCTTTTTGTCTCGGTAATGAAGAAAACTTGAAGGAAACTTTTGTGATAAACTTACTTAAAGAACACCGTGTCCTCCTCGCTGTCACTTTCTTTGTATACAGACTTGCTTCATATTCAGGCTTCTGTTCATCACCCTTATATGTGAAATGCTTAAAAAGAAACTTAGGGAATACATCGTGGAGTTTTATATCCCTCTTTTTACTACAGCAGCTCAAGAGTTTAAATAAAAGACTTCTTCAGGTAACTTACAAAACTCAAGGCTCACTTTCCCTCCTTCAAAATCTTTCTATCATAAAAACTTTTAATATAACATTTTTGTGGCTTTACTTCCAGATATTTTCAACCTTTTGTCCTCCTTAATTTGTGGAAATAACAATGTATTTTCCAATAACCTCTCTCTCTCTCTCTCTCTCTCTCTCTCTCTCTCTCTCTCTCTCTCTCTCTCTCTCTCTCTCTCTCTCTCTCTCTCTCTCTCTCTCTCTCTCTCTCTCTTCCAATACCGAAGCTTAATTTGATCTTTTTTTTTTTTTTTTTCCTTTTCATTTCAGAGAAGGAAGTGGCGGGGAGAAAGAAGCAGATTGGCAGCGCTGCTCTCAGGGTGTCCAGCGCTGCCTAGTTTTCAAGCGACAAGGTAAGGAAGAAAATATGCCATAGTTTACGTGTCTTTTAAGTGATTAATTTGCATATACTTTCGTGCAGTTGTGCCTTATTTTGTACCGCTTTGTATTTTTACTGTTCCAAGTTTTCTTCGTCTTTGTTTCAGTTATTTTCGTTTATGTTTATTCTTGTTTTTTTTTTTTTTTTACTTTTCTATTTTTTTTTTCTTTCGCCTGGTTATTTTTTCCTTCGTATTTAATTTTCTTTGGTTTTCTTTGGTGATTATCTTTCTTTTGGTCGTTTCCGGTTTATTCTTGTTTATTCATTTCTTTGTTTTGTTTTTTTGTCTTTTACTGATTTATTTATTTTTTTATTTAGCTTATCTGTCGTTATTATCGTTTTTTTTTCTTCTTCTTAAACCATTTTCTTTCTTTATCTTTTTTATGTTTACTATCTTAAGTTTTCATCTTCCTAGTAACTATTTTTCTTTATTCTTAATTTGTTTCTTTCCGCTGATGTCTTCTTCATATCAGCAACTTTCACGGTTCTTTGTTCCCTCCTTCCTTTGTCCGCCTTTGTTACCTTTTCATTGTGGGGTTTATCTCTCTTTTATCACCCATTTCCCTTTCTCCCTCCTTTATTTTTGTCTCTCTCACGCCCACCATAGTAAGATGAGACTCTCTTGATAGTCTTTCTTACATCTTACCTCTTAACGGCGTCCTCTCGAGACCTAGTAACCTGACACCTACTTAAACCTCTCCTCCTCTTCCCCTTTCCGCCTCCCATTTCTCTCCTCTGTGTCTCTTCCATGTTTTCAACCCCTCTCTCTCTCTCCCTGCCTGTTTTTATCGTCCATGTTAATATTCTTTGTTTTGTTTTGTTTTTTGTTTTTTTCTTTTATTCTTGTGTTTTTTTCTTTTTTTTTTTGTCTGCTGTGTTATTTGTAACATATCGTGGCCGTTGTCATCGTTATTGTTGTTGTTGTTGTTGTTGTTGTTGTTTGTTGTTGTTGTTTGCTGTTGTTCTTTTGGCAACCTCCTGTCGCTTATATATTTTTCCTATCTTCTCTTCAGACTGCATTCATGTATATATGTATATATGTATCTTGTATATATGTATAGTTTTTCCTTTTTTTTTATTACAATCCTTTGTAATTGCACATCTAAATGCACATCTAAATATTTCCTTCTTGTTATTGCTATAGTGCTTATTTTGGCTTATCCTTGACATTTTTCCGGCTCATTTCCTGTCTCCGTCCTTGCTGCATCATGTCTTCCTTTCAACCCCGAAACTTTTCCTACCTGTACGTGTTTGTGTGTTGCCTGGAGAAGGAAGAATTAGATACGTCTGGTGTTCCCCTCATGCTTATTCCTGCCTCTCCTCCTCCTCCTCCTCCTCCTTTTGCTTCTGTACTATCTTGTCTCTCCCACTAATAGCGTAGTCTAGTATAGACTTTAAGATCTGTTGCTTTCTTTGTATATTTCATTGTATATCTCCTCCTCCTCCTCCTCCTCCTCGTTTTCCTATTCTTTCTTTTATCTTCACTTGTCTTCCTCCCGTCTTATATTTTCGCTACATTTTCGTCTTATTTTCCTTGTATCTCCTTCTCCCGGTCTTGTATTATTTCTTCTTACTTGGATTTTCTCTGATTTTTCCTTTATTCACTTTTCATAATTTCCTTTCCTTTCCCTTCCAGTTTGCCATTCCTCTCCTCATACATGTTTCTCCCATTTTCCTCCTCCTCCTCTTTATCTTGCACCTCGTTAATCCATCAATTCCCCCACATAACCCTTTTCTCATTTCCTCTTGTTTCTCTCTCTCCTTCCTTTTCTTCCTTTCTCTTCGCCTTTCTCGTCCATGTCTTCCCATATATTCCGTCCTTTATCAAAATACCCCTCGTCAGCATTATCATTGCCCCCACCATCTCTCTCTCTCTCTCTCTCTCTCTCTCTCTCTCTCTCTCTCTCTCTCTCTCTCTCTCTCTCTCTCTCTCTCTCTCTCTCTCTCTGGCTGGGTCGGTCACTGATTCTTTTTCTCTGGTTCCCTTTCTCACGTTTTCCGTCAATAAGTGTCATTTGGTGCCATTGCTTTTGTCGTTTCCCCTGAGGGCCATTTTCAGACCCTCGTCCTCATCATAATCCAGTAAATGGCCGCCGTAGAAGAGGCGGCCATTGAGTCTCTCTTGGCGATATTCTGCCGTTAAAGTGAGACTCGAAAAAATTGTGGAAAAAAAAAATTGTAGCAGTTCATTTTTTTTTTTATTTACTTTGTCTTTTGGAAATGTGAAATCGGATGGGAGGTGAGAGAGAGAGAGAGAGAGAGAGAGAGAGAGAGAGAGAGAGAGAGAGAGAGAGAGAGAGAGAGAGAGAGAGAGAGAGAGAGAGAGAGAGAGAGAGAGAGTCTATAACCAGTATTAATTCCGTTCTGGTGATTTTGCTGTAGTTAATTTCTTACGATAGTCAGTTTATTCCCCACGATAGTCTGGTTAGTTCATTTCCGACAGTAATCATAGTCACTTTATTTCCTACAATAGTTTATTTCCCTTACATTCAACAACAATCAAATTTTTTTTCCTACGATAATTTTCCACCATCATTTTCCTATCCCTTGAGATTTACCATACTGATATATTTCTTTCTTTTTTTCCACAGTACGTCAATTATAATCCATCTCTGAAATAGTTGTATGGGAGCAGAAAGCGGCGCGCCACGTCAATGCTGTCAATGATTCCTGTCTATCACTGTGTCTATCAGAGCGGCAGTTCCCAGCCACCAATCTCTCTCTATTCATCTACCTGAGTCTATTTTCCAATTTGCCTGCGCATCTTACTCACCTGTCGAATCTGAATTAATCCTGACACGTATGAATAATCCCCTCATCTCTGTCCTTCTGTCTGTCTTTCTGTCAATTTATCTCTGTCTATTTATTTGTCTTTTCTCTGCCTGTCTGTCTTTTTTTCCCTGTCTGTCGGTCTTTATCTGTCTATTTATTTGTCTGTCTGTCTGTTTATATGTCTGTTTATCCGTCTGTCTTTTTATTTATTCATCTGTCTGTTTACTCTCTCTCTCTCTCTCTCTCTCTCTCTCTCTCTCTCTCTCTCTCTCTCTCTCTCTCTCTCTCTCTCTCTCTCTCTCTCTCTCTCTCTCTCTCTCTCTCTCCTATGAGCGGGACTTGGACGCAGTGACAAATCCTATCGACACCGTGTAATCCGCGAGTTGTAGGCGCAGATCCTCCATAACGTGATATGACAAAGGTTTGGAATCGCCCGAGAGGGTCTTTGTGGAATCGAGGAGTGTATAGGAGAGGATCTTGTCGCGTTTGTATTGTTTTTTTTTTTTTTTTTTGCGGTGTTTTTTTTTTCTTTTGTGGGGGTTGATATGTATGTGTTTTTTTCTGTATATTGTCTTTCTTTTGTGTTTGTTTTGTTTGTTTCGTTGTTTGTTTTGTTTATAGATTTTTCTTATCTTTTTTCCGCGTTGTTTTGGTTAAGTTTTCCCTGATTTTAGGAGAATTGTCTTATATGGAACATCACACACACACACACACACACACACACACACACACACACACACACACACACACACACACACACACACACACACACACACCAGTACTTCGCTCTATAAAACCTTATTCCCCATGCTCATATATACCCCACTTTTACACTTGTACATTAAAATCCTCATAAAAACGAAAAAGAACTTCACCCAATTACAAAACACTATATTTTATTCACTAGAGAGAGCAGTTTCCCTTAACATTCCTCACCTCATTTCTCCTTAAGATGCTCGCTGGCTCCTCTCCCTTTTCACCCAAATCCACGTTCTAAAAAAAAGCAAGGCGGGTCTCCTACTCATCGTCGTCTCTCACTTAAGTACATAGGGTCGTCAGTCTCGCAGGCGTAGGACACAGAGGAAGGGAAATTGAATAGGAGCTCGTGGAGTGAGGACTTTTAAATGAAGGAAAGAGGGAAAAGTTTAAGTTACGAATGGGACGTGAAACAGAAGATGTACTGGGGTCTTGAATGGGAAGGGAAAGCGGATACCAGGGTTAATGAAAATTTTAGGTCAGCAAGAGGAAATGTGAAGTGGTGAGGTTGAGATGGAGGAAGGGACTAAATAGCTCTGGAGTGAATGAAAGTGGAATGAGTTGAGTTTAATAGTAGATGGACTGTTTGTGTGTGTGTGTGTGTGTGTGTGTGTGTGTGTGTGTGTGTGTGTGTGTGTGTGTGTGATACAAACAAATTACATTAAGTAAATAAACATGTGATTGTCCGTTTAGCTTTTTACTTATTTACCTTTCCCTACATCTGTCTACCTATCAATCAGTGTATCTATCTTTTTTTATGTATGTATGCATGTATCTATTTATCTATCTATCTATCTGCGTATATATCTATTTATCTATATTTATATATATATATATATATATATATATATATATATATATATATATATATATATATATATATATATATATATATATATATATATATAAAGCAGAGGAAGTTCAGTGCAACAGCTATTCCTGTATTATTCAGCTTCTACTGGATTCAGAGGTTGCTCTTGCTTTTAATCTTGTCTGCGTAAAGGAGAATATCCTGCCTGGCTACACTAATATATATATATATATATATATATATATATATATATATATATATATATATATATATATATATATATATATATATATTATCGTATACCTGAGTATATTAATGTATCCCTTGTGTGAGCTTCCGTTGTATTCTGGAGGCCTTGCCATTACCCGGTCTGGCTTCCCTGAGGGGCCTGTATGGGTTCGCCGTAATTAACACGTTGCAATTAGGTCTTTGTAGCGGCGCCCACCACCTCCTTGACGCTTTACGGTGATATTATGCACTGTCCCTTACTAACGACTGGGGACAACTTCCGCGTGAGGAAGCAGGGAAGAGAGAGAGAGAGAGAGAGAGAGAGAGAGAGAGAGAGAGAGAGAGAGAGAGAGAGAGAGAGAGACATTCGCTTTCCATAAATCTTGTGTCTGTATTACAACATTGTCCTTTCCACATTCGCGCTATCTCTCTCTCTCTCTCTCTCTCTCTCTCTCTCTCTCTCTCTCTCTCTCTCTCTCTCTCTCTCTCTCTCTCTCTCTCTCTCTCTCTGTCAATCTATCTGTTTATCTTCCTCTTCATTCACTTGAGTTTTGAAAAATTTCACGGTTTCTTCACTTGCCAGTCTCGCAATTGTTTGTCTTGTTCAAGTTGTTTTTGTGTTGCTTTTGGCCGCCTGCCTCCTGTGAGCGGCTTGCAGTAAATATTGTATCACCCCTCTTTGTGATTTCTCCAGCCGCACTGCTCCTCTGCCCATGTTGCTCTAGTTACAGGCTGCGTGTGCACGATGTGACAGTCTTTTATGAACTGTTGAAATTTTTATCCTTTCACTGCAGCCTCGCACATCTTTCCTGGAGTCATTTACCACTCAGACATTTTTTTGCGTCCTACTCAACTCTAAACATCGTACTGGGTAGACTCTGGAAAATCTATTGTTTTAATCAACTTTCCTTCATCGTAAGTGCTTTGAATATCTTGTACAGTGTTTTTATTGTCATGAATTGTTGCATATCCCAGTGAAAGGATTAAACATCTCTGACCAGTTGTGAATACCTTCTCCTCTCCTCCTCCTCCTTTACTTCTGCCCTTTTGTTTAATATAGTACCTGTATTTTTGTTTCATCGACAACTCACCATTACTGCCAGCCTACACTATTTCACTGCCGGTTAAATATATCCTCTAACCTTCACGTCTCTCTCTCTTTTAAACCTTCATTAATGCGCTCACTGTATGCCTTATTGTTTAACTGCCTACCATCCTCTCTCATGCCCCTAACGATTCCTCCCACACTGGTTTTCTATCTGTCTGCCTGTCTGTCTGTTTGTCTTTAAAGTCTCATTGTTTTATCTCTTTCTACCTTTACCTTTCACTTTTAAATGGGTATTCATAAGACTGTTTGCCATTTTTCATGTATTCAGTTGTCATTCACACAATAAGTAGAATTATGGAATATCTACAGATTTCTTAACTTTTTACTCTTTTTTTTATTTTTACTTTTTTTTATTTATTTTTACACTTACCGTTTAACTATTAGAAAGGAAATCATGAAGCTACATACGGGTACATTCAAGGTTATTGGCTATCCCCCCTCTATTAATTGAAGTCATTCACATATTGGTAAGTAAAATTTCGAAATATTTGCAGATTTCTTTACCTCTCGCACTATTCACGTATCTGACACTGCACTTAACTTTTAACTATTAGGAAGGAAATTATCATGGGAGGATTTGATTTATTTTACTTTTCGTTTAGTTTTCATCACTGTCCTATCGATCAACACAGCGCGTCTCAGCACCAACACTTTCTACTGAACAAATCTTAGTCCTTCCAGTCATTCTTTACGTGACGAGTTCTTACATTCCTTTCCCATGTGTGTCTTCTATAAGGAATTCATGTTTTTTTCTTTTTCTTTTTTTTTTTTTTTTTTTTTTTTGCTCTCTTTTCTTTCCCCCAGTGTTCGTCTCCAGGCTCCACGAGTGTCTAGCTGTCTGGCTGGTTGGTAGAAAGCTGAACAGTTTCCCTTCATTCGGCGTCTTTCTCTCTCTCTCTCTCTCTCTCTCTCTCTCTCTCTCTCTCTCTCTCTCTCTCTCTCTCTCTCTCTCTCTCTCTCTCTCTCTCTCTCTCTCTCTCTCTCTCACTGCTGTACTTTTAAATCGAGAATATGCATCAATTGTAGCCAGTCCTGTGGGAATTGTTACTTTTTGCATCAGTGAGAGAGAGAGAGAGAGAGAGAGAGAGAGAGAGAGAGAGAGAGAGAGAGAGAGAGAGAGAGAGATTAGCTTTGTTGGGAGGATGAGTTACAATCTTTTCTGGTCAGAGTTTCTCCTTTTTTCTTTCTACGCCTCGTGAAAGAAAGTTGGATGATGGCAGAACAGAAAAATGCTCTGAAGATGGTCCTCATTGACGCCCTTCGTGGCCTGTTAAGCTGACAACCTTTTTCATCCATTAGAGAGGGAGGGAGAGAGAGAGAGAGAGAGAGAGAGAGAGAGAGAGAGAGAGAGAGAGAGAGAGAGAGAGAGAGAGAGAGAATCATATTTTTTTACCTTTTATCCTTTTGGGCTCCACTCGTTAGGTTAGTCAGTCGTGTAGTTCTCGTTCAGGTTTCTTTTTTTCTTTTTCCTTTTCTTTTTTTCTTGCCATTTGTCGGAATTTGGACGAGTAGTGGATTTTTTTTTTTTTCTAGCATTGAAGGGAAATGTTTCGTCTCTTGCTATTGAGATCCAATGAAATTTTTATCATGAAATCTTGACCACAATGAATGACCGAAGCGAGAACTGTACTCGTTTCAATTTCCCAAACACACACACACACACACACACACACACACACACACACACACACACACACACACACACACACACACACACACACACCACAGTTACGCCTAAAGATGGCTGGCTGGGGACGCAAGGTAATTGGAGGTGTCTCTCAGGTAACAGACAGACGGAAAAATATTCACCGATTGTATTTGGGACGCGAGAAATGAACCGCCTCTCGCGAAACACCTTGTGGCACTACCCTGGAGCTTCGAATTGTAGAGAATTTGAAGCTTTCTGTGTTCGCTTCCCTTCCCATTCTATTCAGACACACTTTTATTTTCTCTCTCTCTCTCTCTCTCTCTCTCTCTCTCTCTCTCTCTCTCTCTCTCTCTCTCTCTCTCTCTCTCTCTCTCTCTCTCTCTCTGCAAAAAGAAGTGTTCCAAAGCTTCAAACATTTTAAATACCGTGAATCTAATATTAAAATCCATTCGTATTTAAAAACTGCTGAGGTGAATTTAATATATAATCTTGATATTAAAGTGAATGTAATAAAGATGATTGTTGGAGTCTTATTCCCAACTCTTTTTATACGTTATATATTTTTTTTCTTTTTCATCTCATACCTACGTCATGTCATTTGGCTTCCTTCATTTCACGACTGTCTACTTATTTGATTAATCCTCTGAGCGTGTCTGTTCGCATGTCTGAGTGTCTTCTGTCTTTTTATACGTGTGAATGTATGTACGATGAATTCTCTCTCTCCCTTTTTTCATCTCTCTCGTATTCAGAATTCTTATTTTTATCATCCTTTTTTTGGTGAAGCTACCATTTTTCCCTCCAAGTATACAGAGAAGGTGTAAAGTCCTCAACACGCGCCCTCCTGCAGGTGAAATATGATCCCTTGCTGGAGACGAAAGCGTTGGAGGGTCGTTGAGTCGTAAGCTGTAGTCGTGCTGGTGTGATAAGGTAGAAGTAGAGGGGAGGTCGTAAAAAGAGAGAGGTAAGGTTCTGGTACCGGGAAGGGATGAATAGGTGAAGTATTGTAGTGATGGGGTGATGAAGGGGCGATGGAGGAGTGGTGGAGGGGTCGTTTAAGGGTGATGTGTCGCTCTATGCGGTCTTAAGGTAACAGGGAATGATGGGAGGTGCTATAATGCTACATATGGTGCACGGCGTCATTGTGGTGGTGTTACGGGCGCGTCAGAATAATGGTGACTTATGGTGCCTGGCTGATGGTGTGCTGTGGTGAGGCGATGGAAGGACATGCTCTTTTTTCTGAAGGATTCCACCAAGGACCATATTTTTCCCCCACAAAAGGACTCCATCTTATTCCAACAGAATGAATTTGCCGTCTTGAAATAGCGACTTAATTTCTTAGATCTTGTAATGAGGAAAGGAACGAGTTGTCCTGCTGACGCCGCCGCGGGGTTGCTCTTTGTCAAGTAAATTGTCATAAGGTTCAGGCATAAAACAAACTGAGGTGGACCGCATAGAAAACGAGGTAAATTAAGACGGGATATTAAATTGGGATTCTTAATAAGTAAAATGGAAACTAGGACTGAAGTTACCATAAATTTGTCGGAGTTATAAATTAGTGTTGTCAAGAATTTTAATCGAATTTAGCCGATTAAAACTAGAACGGCCTTTGAAAAAAAAAAAACCAAGTCCCGTGTTTACTTTTTTCCTCCCTCTCCATCTCCGCCAAGTTGGGTTCGTTGAAACAAAAAGAGGAGAGGGAAAAAATCAAGTAAGGAAACCCTCTAAAACTTTGAGTACATTTCCCTTAATGGCAAAACTTTACGGCGGAAAAGATTTGTTTAAGGAAACTCCCCAGAACCTTCCTTATGGTATGTATATATTTTTTCCTCTCTTCAGGATAGACAAACTTTCTACAAATCTACAACACAAACATTTTTTTTTCCTGTACCACTTCGCCATAAAAAAAAAATATTGGTTTGTTCTTACCTGATGTTCTTCTCGTTATTGTAGTTCAGATTTTCTTATTTGCATAGGCTTAATCTTAGTGTGCGTTCGTATGTCTCAGTTCAACATATTTAGTTCTATTTTCTGGAGATTTCGCGGTGTATTCATGTCTTCAGATTTGGTTTTCCTCGAATCAGATTTCATTCGGTCGCTGGAATTGTTGAGAGAGAGAGAGAGAGAGAGAGAGAGAGAGAGAGAGAGAGAGAGAGAGAGAGAGAGAGAGTCGCAATTCTCTTATTCTCCTCACCTATCTGCGTCCTTTCAACCACCACGCATTCAATTTTCCCATTTTACCTCATTCTCCTTTCACAATCATTCCTGGTCTCGGCTTTTCCTTCCATTTTTTTTTTCTTCATTTTGGACATTCACTATAGCCTCTTCTCTTATTTTAGGTTCAATTCTCCTCTCTTTTTCACCGTCATCGTCTTTCTCCCTTATTTTCCATTCCCTCTCGGCACCTCACGGGCGTCACATCGGAAAACTGTTTTGTGATCCTCGACAGTGGTGGAGGGAAGGCGTCTCCGTTTGTTGACATCTGAGGTGCGAGTGGGTGTGGCTGCCTGTCAGAGAAGCGAGAACCAGGGAGAGAAGAGGAGGTACAAGGAGGAGAAGGAAGGAGGGGGATGAGGGGGGAGGCATCAGGCAGGGAACGGTGGGTAAGGAGGGATATATATATAACAGACGTGTATTGTCCATCTTACTGAAGAACTCCATTGTTACAGTTGGTCCTCGTCTTTATGGGTAATGTCCAAGTGGGTTTTTTTTTCTTCTTCTTCTTCTCTCTCTCTCTCCCTCTCTCCCTCCCTCTCCCTCTTCCTGCGGAGGTAATTTGGGTAAGAGTCGTGGTTCTGTGTGTGTGTGTGTGTGTGTGTGTGTGTGTGCGTGAGGGTGTGTGCGTGTGGAGGACAGCTGGTGCTCGTATTATGAAAAGCATCACTGTGTTATAGTCGTCATCCTCGCCATCGCTTGCATCATTAGAAACAGCAACAGCAGCAACAACACAGCTGCAGGGGAAACAACTGCAGAGAGAGAGAGAGAGAGAGAGAGAGAGAGAGAGAGAGAGAGAGAGAGAGAGAGAGAGAGAGAGAGAAAACTGTCACAACAATTTACGGCACAGATCAGCACCCATCCTAGAATCACTACACACACACACACACACACACACACACACACACACACACACACACACACACACACACACACACACACACACGCGCGCGCGCGCGCGCGCAAGAAGTTGCAGGTGACAGAGAAGGTTAGTCACTCGGCCACGATAGACTGAGAGCATTGCACCAACTCTCGCTCTATCTCTTCGATTAAAGGAGGGCCCGTCAGGAGGAGGAGGAGGAGGAGGAGGAGTACCCCCTTCAATCAGTGCAGCTCTGCTCTCCGTTCCAACAGAGATTTAGTTGTCACGCCTCTGTGCGAATTCATGTCGTGTATGTATTTCGATGACCCGCTGCTCTGTGTGTGTGTGTGTGTGTGTGTGTGTGGTGAGAGAGAGAGAGAGAGAGAGAGAGAGAGAGAGAGAGAGAGAGAGAGAGAGAGAGAGAGAGAGAGAGAGAGAGAGAGAGAGAGGTGGGGGGGTGCAGGTTGATCTATCGTACACTATACTTTTACAGCCTTGAATGTATACAGGAGCCATGCATTTTTCTTTCCCCCTCACTCCCTAAGCCTGACGCATTGATGTTCCTGTATGATACACGCACACACACACACACACACACACACACACACACACACACACACACACACACACACACACACACACACACACACACACACACACACACACACACACACACACACACACACACACACACACATTCTGAAAAAGAAAACTGAAAATGTAGTAACTAACACTGAAAGCGCACATGTCACTTTTGAAAACCATTCAAGCATTTTTAATTATCATCATTAATATTATCATTGCAATTATCACTTATTACCTTATCTGTGCCGTTCGTAAAGCGAGGAGCATCGTTGAAATAAGTCTGAAACACGTTCATTTGTCGGAATGGCGCTGCAGGACGCCGTGTTTGAGTCGCTGCCTTGTTTACGACGTCATGAGAGGAGCAGGTCACCGGGTTGGGAAAGGTGTGGGGAGTGTGTGTAGGTCACCTGCTCTCTCAGTCAGGTCACGTCTGAGTCCGATGTCTGTTTCCCATGTCCTTCGTTACTAGGACCTGCCGCGGCGCACACTGGAAGGGAAGGAGGACGACGGCGAAGTGGTGGTGGTGGTGCTGGTGGTGGTGGTGATAAATGAAAAGTGAAAATCAAAGATGAAACTGAACATTTTAATGGTTAGTAGCATGAAGAAATAGTAGAAGAGGAGGACGAGGAGGAGGAGGTCAAGACATAAGAAAATGGCGAAGTTATTCATAATGATTGCAAAGAAAAATAAATCAAAATATAAATATAGAAATGTGACAAGAAAGGGGAGCAAGAGGATAGCAGAACATGTATTGCCCAATAGAAGTGCAGCACCAGGGAGCGTCACACAAGCCATCACCTCAGACCCAAACTTTCCTCCACCAAGGCGATCCATTATAAACACCATTAATGTGTTGCCGGTGACGTGCCGCCCGTTAGTGGCAATCTTCAGGGGCGCCGCCTCACCCGTCAATCTGAGAACACCTCGGGGACTCGGTATTCTCCTCGCCGTCACGCTCAAGACTTCCCTTCACCCTGACGAGGCGCAGTCGCCCCACAACTTAACCTTCCGACGACAAAGTTGAGACTCCGTGCACTGTGCTGCTCACGCTACAAAATCATTGGTGGTATACAAGAATTGGCAACATCTGTTATATCTCAGGTCACTAAACTGCCAAGTCCTGCCCTCACATTACTCCTGAAGCTGGAAATGAGGCAGCGAATCTCACTTCTCTCACCACTGCAAGCATTAATGGAACACTGTCCAGCACGGTTTTCGATCCTGCTGTTCTCGTTATTGTTCAGAGTTTCGTATTTGCATACGGTTAATATTAATGTGTTTGCATGTCTTAGTCCATCATATTTAGTTATTTTCTGCGGATTTCGTGGCGTATTCGTGTCGTTTGGTTTTTCCTCGACCTGTGTTTTATCAGGTGCTCCACAGACTGTTCCACCGTGTTTTGCTGATGTGGAAGAGGAAACAATATAAAGAAAAATAGTAATAATAACAGGAATACAAGATGGAAATAAAGCATAGAAATAATTCCTCATCCAAACATATATATTGGTTTAACTCCGAAACACAAAGAGAAAACAATACACGTTCAGGAAAGAACACAGGAAAGGATAACGAGGAGGAGGAGGAAGAATAAGAGAAAGAGAAAGAGAAATTCATGGATATCCCGGAGTTCCCCTTTCTGTCCAAACTTGGTTCCATACTTGTCGCCTGCTGTCTATATCTTGTCCCACCTGTCCATTAGCTCCGCCACGCACCTGTCAGCTTGTCCCCTCATCAACATTCTGTCCGTCCGTCTCCTTCCCTTCTATTCCATCCCTCTGAGCGAGTCTCTTTAGTCTCTCTCTCTCTCTCTCTCTCTCTCTCTCTCTCTCTCTCTCTCTCTCTCTCTCTCTCTCTCTCTCTCTCTCTCTCTCTCTCTCTCTCTCTCTCTCTCTCTCTCTCTCTTTTCGTTAGGTAGGTTACCCTTGGCTAGTCATATGACAAAAGCTTCCTCTTTCTCTCTCTCTCTCTCTCTCTCTCTCTCTCTCTCTCTCTCTCTCTCTCTCTCTCTCTCTCTCTCTCTCTCTCTCTCTCTCTCTCTCTCTCTCTCTCTCTCTCTCTCTCTCTCTCTCTGTCGAGTTGAGATCAAAGGAGGACTGATATTATTCCTCCTGTGATCAGTTGGAGGAAGAAAGGAGAGAGAGAGGGAGGGAGGGAGGGCGGGAAAAGAGACAGAAGTTAGCGTAAACTCACCTTCGGGGCGCCTCAGAGGGGGGCGTTTTTGAAGTCCTGCAGAAGAGAGCGAGAGCCAGAGAGGGAGAGGGAGAGGGGAAGGAGGAGGGAGGAGGGAGAATGGTGGCAGAAGTTGGCTGAGGGAGGATCTAACTTGCCTCTGATCTGAAGGTGGAAGGTAGAGAGAGAGAGAGAGAGAGAGAGAGAGAGAGAGAGAGGGAGAGAGGGAGAGAGGGAAAGAGGAAAGACTCACTGGAAGGGACATGAGATTCTTTGTTGTGATGGTGGTTGTGTTGATGATTGTGGTGTGGTGGTGTGGTGTGGTGGTGGTGGCTGCAGGCTCGTTGTGGCGTGGTGGATGTGGTGGGAATGTTTTAACAGGAGCAGGTGGTGGTGGCAGTGTGGTGGTGTAGCTGAGGGTGGTGTCTGCTCGGTAGTGGTGGTGATGGTGGTGGTGGTGGTGATAGTGGTGGTGGTGGTGGTAATGACATTGATATTTTGGTGCACTGTCTGTGGCTGGAATATATTATCAGTAGTGAGGGCGCGGGTGTGAAAAATTTGGATGTCCATTATAATACCTTCACAAATGTAGGCAAAAAGTCATTCAAATATGTGTCGTGTCCCTGTAGACTTACCTTCGCTTCATATTCATACCTAAAAAAAGAATTTGATAACACTGTAGAGGATCTGATACTAAAAATATGCGTTTCTTTTACGGTATTTTGATGACAGAGAAAATAAATAATGAGGGTATGGATGGCGGCACTGTGGACTTTTAAATCAAGCCTGGAGTGTCATAAGAAAATCCCTCTGTCATACATAGGAGTGCTTCATAATTTTTGACCTGGCTTTTGAACCTTCCACTTGATCTTTTCAAACTCCCATTCAAAGGAAAAGGAGGAGAGAGAGGGAGATTGCTACCAGGTAAGGCGGTTAATTAGCTCAGGTAAAACTCTCCAGTCTCACCTGCTGTAGGTAAATTAATTCCCTATCAGTCCTTTGACGGGCTTACCTCCATTCAGCCCCACCCTCCCTCCGTCCCTCCCGCTCTCCCTTTCCTACCATTTTTACCTTCTCCTTTGAGCTCTTTCTTCATTTTTTATTCCCTTCTTCACTATGCTTAGATTTTTCAATTCATGCAGTCTCTTGTTTTCTCTCATGTACCGACATTTTCTCTGGATTCAAATGTTTCACTCCTCTTTACATATTTTCCTTTTTTTTTCTTTTAGTTTAACTCTCCTTAAAACTCATCATTTTCTCTTTCTCTAGGTTTTCAGGTTCCTTTTCCAGTTCTCCTTTTAAACTTTCTCTATATATTTACGCTTCTTCTTCACTTCGTTTTCCACAGTTCCAGCATTTAGTTTCCTACGTACGGTTTTCGCATCTGTTCGATTCATATGCGTTGCCAGTAACGAAAACATAGTTGATTATGTAAAACCACACTTACGTAGCTTCCTCCCGCACCCTACCCTTATGAATGTGAACGTACGAACGCACACGCGCATGAACGCCCACACGTTCACGCACACAGGGCCATCCCATGTGCACGTACGCTGTATTAAATGTAAGCGACGTTCCCGCCATAAACAAGTATTAATCATGTTTCCGAAATTGGGTTTGGTGAAAAAATGGGAAATATGATCATCCTTTTAGATTTATGAGAGAGAGAGAGAGAGAGAGAGAGAGAGAGAGAGAGAGAGAGAGAGAGAGAGAGAGAGAGAGAGAGAGAGAGAGAGAGAGAGAGACTTATATCAACACGCGTTTTTGGAAAGTAGTTATAACATGAAAAATAATAATGGAAAACGACACAACCAGTGCCAATAAAATGCTAGAACTTTCATATTAAGATGGACAATACTTCATATGCAATTCAGCAGTTTTTTTTTTTATTAAGAATGTCTTTATATCATATACAGGCTATCAGAGTAGAGAGAGAGAGAGAGAGAGAGAGAGAGAGAGAGAGAGAGAGAGAGAGAGAGAGAGAGAGAGAGAATCTTTTTGTATATAAGATCGTGACATCAAGTAACGCTCCTGTAATCCTTCCGCGGGTTTAATCGTTGCTCAGCACACTCTCGGGCGCGTGGGTCACCCTGTGCTATCCTTGATACAGAAGTAATCGTACAGTAATAGAATGAAACTTTCCCTTGATTTCCTGCCCTTATATTTGAAAGTGTATGAAGGTGTGGGGGTTTAACGTGTGTTTGGAGGAAGAGCGGCGGCTTGAAAATGTATTACTCTAAAAACTGAAATTATAAATACTGAAAATGTAATAATTAACCCTTTCACTTCGATGGGAAGCAGGTGACAGAACCAGAAGCAATGTATGAAATCTTTATAAGCACCTGCAAGAAAGAAGGGAATTAAAAAGAATAGATTTTGCAATTTACCCAGTTTAAAAATTGGAGGTGGAACTAGAACAAGAAAAGATGTCTCAGAATGACTAGTAATTAAGGAAAGATGCACCAAATAACAGTCAAAGGGTTAATTAAAACATATCAGACAAAATATACAAAATAAAAACGTAATAATTCACAATGTAACAGTTTGAAGTTTGAAGTATACCAATTTGAAATATAAAGATTCAAGGCTTCGTGGTGGTCCCATTGGAGGCTTCACCTTCATTGCCTGAGGAACCAGAGCACCTGAGTGGCCTCGTGCAAGAAACAATTGCTTGCTTCATTTTTTTCAACCAAAGGATCAGTTTCGTCCTTCCCTTCAACAGTTTCCCCATCAACTCTTGCAAATTGAAGAGTAAAGAGAGAGAGAGAGAGAGAGAGAGAGAGAGAGAGAGAGAGAGAGAGAGAGAGAGAGAGAGAGAGAGAGAGAGAGAGAGAGGAAAAGAACATGGAAGGAAAGTTTGTGTTTGGGAGAAAGAGAAGATTTGAAAGACGGAGTGATGGAAGACAGACTAACAAAAACTTTATTTTCTTCCTTCTTTGTCCTTCTTCGAATTTTTCCCTTGACATTCTTATATCTTCAGTCTCTCATATTTCCCTTTTTCCTCAACCTCTCACCATTCTGCCTTCCACCTTTCATATTCATCCCCCTCATTTTCTTCTCATCTCAACCTCTAAACTTCTCTAGACTCAAACTCTTCTCTTTCCCCTCATCTCTCCTCATCCTTATCTTCACCAGCCCTCCAGTTCTTTTCATTAATGGGAAACAAACTCAGGAAACCGAATCCCTCGTAAGAGTACAACCTCATTAATGCAAACAGAAAGGAAACTGATAAGAAAGGAGAGTAAAGAAAAGGCTTAATTTTTTTCCATAATTGCAAAAAAAGGGTAGAAAAAAAAAGTTATCAAGATTCGCTAAATTGAAATCATAGTTACTTTTATCCCCGAAAAATGAGAAGGGATATGGGGAGACCACTGGCAGCGGAGGGGAGTTACAACAAATGGATAAAGAAAGGGAAGGAAAGGAGAGAGGGAAGGAAAAAGGGAATGAAGAAGGTGGAGATTAGATTTCAAGTATTCAGAATATAATTACAAGTGAAATTATTTTATGGAAAGGAGTGTGAATTTGTATGAAGCAAAAATATAAGGTAAGGGGGACTGAAATATGGTACGGAAAAAGAGAGAGAGAGAGAGAGAGAGAGAGAGAGAGAGAGAGAGAGAGAGAGAGAGAGAGAGAGAGAGAGAGAGAGAGAATCAGCTTAATGCGTAAGATGGAAGTCGAGCATCGAGTAATGAAAGTGAACGAACCGACTTTAAAGATAAGAATTTTAAGTGTGTGTGTGTGTGTGTGTGTGTGTGTGTGTGTGGACGCGCGCTCGCTCACTCGGTCGTGGGCGTCTCTTTCTCTCTCCGTGTCCCGAAGTTGAATTTCATACAAAGAACAATCGCATCTCTTTAACATTTTATCGGGCGAATAGGAAGCGGTGGAGGCCTAAGGGGCGTGTGGGAGGGGGAGACTGGGGGTTAGAGATCTGCTGGTTTTACGAGGAAGGGCGCGGCGGAAGAAAAAGAGGGCGACATTGTGGGTGAGGAAGGCAGATAGGGGCTGTCCTGGGCGGGGAGTGGGGAAGAGGCGTAGCTGGGAGGCGAGGAAGTGAATCCAGTTTAAGGGAGGAGGAGGAGGAGGAGGAGGAGAAGGAGGAAGAGAGGAACAAGGAGAGTCAGTTGTATTACATGTTTAACTTTCTTTTCCAATTTGGTATTCACATGAAATTTTCTCGATTTTGAGTCTGTGTGTGTGTGTGTGTGTGTGTGTGTGTGTGTGTGTGTGCATGTGTGTGTGGTTACTTTACATCTTTACATTGTTACTTTATTTACAAGTAATATTGTCAATAGTAGTACTAGTTGTAGTAGTAGTAGTTGTAGTAGTAGTAGTAGTAGTAATAGTTGTAGTAGTAGCAAAAGTAGTAGCAGTAGTAATAGTTGTAGTAGTAGTTATTGTTGTGGTAGTAGTAACAAGTGTAATAGCAGTAGTAGTAGTAATAGTTGTATTTGTAGTACATGTAGTAGTAGTAGTAATAGTTTTAATAGCAGCAAACGTAGTACCAGTTATAATCATTATAGTTGTATTTCTAGTAGTAGTTGTGGTAGTAGTAATAAAAACTTGTTGGTGTTTTTTTATTTATTTGTTTATTTTATTTTATGTATTTATTTATTTATTTATTTATTTATTTATTTACTTATTTTTTGTACCTGCTGGTGTTTCTGCTGTTGTAGTAGCAATACGATTCTTTCCTGCTTCTCCTTACACTCTTCCCCTTCATAGCATATAAAATAATAAGAAATTAATATACATAATACAAACACCACGCTCCCAATTTCATATACGAGTAGAAAACACATTTATTCCTGTTCACATTTCCCTCAAGAACTTTTAACACTGACAATAGAAAAACAAGAGGGAGAGGAGCCGGCCAGCCACATCTCACCAAACAAAACAGTATAAAAAAAAGTTTCTACTCACTCCGTAATTGCTCATTTCAAATTTAGAAGCCAAAAAAAATGTTAAAAAAAAATAAAAGTTGAAATATATGTTTGTTTTTCCCGCGGGCATTTAAAGTTAGTTTATGGTAAGCCTTCAAGTGGACAGATGAAGGAGGAGGAGGAGGAGGAGGAGATGATGATGATGATGATGATGATGATGATGATGATGAGGATGATGAAAAGGAAGAGAAGAAGACAAGAGAGAAGAGGTGGAGGAGGAGTTATACGGTAAGACGGAAGAGAAGGCGGAAGGAGGAGGAGGAGGAGGAGGAGGAGGAGGAGGAGGAGGAGGACAAAGACGAGGGTGCAAGTCTAGAAGAAGAAAGAAGAAAGAGGGAAAAGAATAAGAGGAGGTGTTGAAGGAGAGGGGTAAGAGGATTTGAAGAAAGACGTAGCTGGAACTGAGAGAGAGAAAGAAAAAATAAAGAAGAAAAAAAGTGAAAATTAATAGGGTGAAATGAAAAAATAAATAAAAAACGCGGAATAGAACGAGGCAGAAGAGCAGGAGGAGGAAGAGGTGGAGGATAAGCAAAAAAAAAAAAAGGAGGAGGGGGGTGGGGGGAGGAGAAAGTAATGATGCAACCTCGTATGTTCTTTTCTCATTACCTGTATTGTCATCTTATTCAGGAGTGACAGTATTTCGTGCACACATACCCAGAATAACAATAAACTGGAGGAAGAGAGAGAAAGAAAGAAAAAAAAAAAAAAACTATACCTAAGACTGAAAAGAAAACCGCCCAAAAAAAAGAAAGAATGAAAAACACGTGAAAGAAAGACGAAGCGATCAGAAACATCAAACATCTTTCCTTGTGTAGACGAAAAAAATTACCATATGTAATCATCATTATCTCTTTGATGTCTTTGCTCTTCAGTTTTTTTCTTTTTTTTCATTTTTGTTTTCAAAGGGAAATGATAAAGTCCTCGAGAAGTAAAAGATGGAGGAGATGATGGTAAATTAGAAAAAAGATGATGCTGATAGTATTGATGGGTCGTGGTGGTGGTGGTGGTGGTGGTGTTTGAAGTAGAAAAAGAAGAGGAGGAGGAGGAGGAGGAAGAAGAGGGGGACAAGTAGAAGGAGGAGGAATAAGATGAGGAGAAGGAAGAAGAGGAGGAAAAAGAGAAAAAGGAAGAAGAGGAGGACAAGAAAAAAACTAAAAATTGCTTTAATTCCTGTTTGATATTCGAATATTCGACTTATTTAAGCTAACACGAGAGAGAGAGAGAGAGAGAGAGAGAGAGAGAGAGAGAGAGAGAGAGAGAGAGAGAGAGAGAGAGAGAGAAAGGAACGTTAAAGAAAGAGAGATGGAGATAACGACCGGAAGAAAGATAGATGAAGTGGTGAAGGAAGAGAGGAGTTAAATGGAGGGAAAACTCGATAAAAACGGACGGAGGGAACGAATGAAGGAAAGAGAAGAGGGAGGGGAGGGAGAGAGGCAGAGGAGACAGCTAATGACTAGGAGGGGAGAGGAGAGGCAGCCCAGTTTGCAAGTTTACTTCGACTCGCGACGCAGGAGATATAGGCTGAGATGAGAGAGAGAGAGAGAGAGAGAGAGAGAGAGAGAGAGAGAGAGAGAGAGAGAGAGAGAGAGAAAAGGCCTAGTTTTAGAAGACACATTCGAGGAAGTTTTGTTGATGGGGCGAGATGGGGTGGGGGGAGGAGGAGGAAGAGGAGGAGGAGCAGGAGGAGGAGGAGGAGGAGGAGGATCAAGATCAGGATCAGGAGGAGGACAAGGAGGAGGAGAAGAAGTGGGAGTAGACAGGCTCTTGATAGAGAAATGAGGGAGAAAGATAAAATATAGAGAAATCGAGAAAACTTGATGTATAGTTGAGAGAGAGAGAGAGAGAGAGAGAGAGAGAGAGAGAGAGAGAGAGAGAGAGAGAGAGAGAGAGAGAGAGAGAGAGAGAGAGAGTCTAATTAATAATATTCAAAAGCCTCAGTTATTTGTTATATAGTATTCAAGTGACACTTAGTAGCATGTGACGATCCATTATATTCACTCCTAACTTATTAAAAGATTAAAAAACAGAACAAAAATCATCCTGGTGGTGGCAGGTCCTCACTTCTGAAAGCCCATCAGGAGAGACTAACTGGCCTTGAGTGGCGCGTGTGGGGCAGCAACATGGCAGTGCTTAAGTGAGTGTTGGGGTGTAAGGGTGCACGAGGGGGAGGTGGTGCAGAGGGGCCGAGATGAATGGTTGACAGTGTAGATTGGCAGGTTTGGTGGTGACGCATCACACGTGCAGGACCGGCGAGCCAAGAAACATGAGTGTATTAGTTTGCATTTTATATTAGTCTGTGTTGTTATTGTTGCTTTGTGGTCCTCTGTTTTCTTTCACTTTCTTTTATAATCAAGTAGGTCCTTAAATTTTTCTCAAGCTTGTCGGTGTGAATTCAAAGAATTTATGCGCAAATGTATTAATCTAATGTATTTCTGTTACAATCTCCGTTGTCTTTATTATAAAAGGAATTTAATGAAGCGTACAATGTCCTGCTTTCTGTATTTATTATCTGTTCCGATTCTCTTCCCCTAATCCGCAGGTAAATTAAAAATTTCCTCAGACCTACTCTGCTATTTAATCATTAATTTTTCTTTCGTAATTGATTACCATATATATATATATATATATATATATATATATATATATATATATATATATATATATATATATATATATATATATATATATATATATATATATATATATATATATATATATATATATATATATATATATATATATATATATATATATATATATATATATATACTTTTCCTTTTACAAAGGAGCCTACACGTGGGCGGTAATTAGTGTTTTGTCAGCCATAGCCATCCGGGGAAAAATTTTAATATAAGGGGTGAGTCGGTGAGCGCCGCCATGTTGACAGATAACGATCAAAGTAAAAATCACTCGCTTACGTGCACGAGCTTTTAAAAGTCGTCCTTTATTAGAGTTTGTTTATTGGTAATGGCAGTGATAGTAGTAGTAGTAGTAGTAATAACAAGAATGAAGGCAATTTTCTTTTAGTCTCCTTAGTCTTCCTGACACATAATTTGGTAATATTGTAACACTGTTTAAGAATCTCTATCGAAAAAGAGAAAATGCTTAAAAATAGAAGTGTTTTATTAATTAGATATTAATCCACCTGCTCACTTTTCTTCCCACGTCAGCAAACTTGAACTGTTGAACTATTTATTTTTCTTAACCCCGCAGCTGGACACAGAACACCGCTACGGACACCTGGATTTGTGACTCACCTGGAGCCCTTCATTGTTGATCCATTATTCTGTCCACCCACCCTCTCTCTCTCTCTCTCTCTCTCTCTCTCTCTCTCTCTCTCTCTCTCTCTCTCTCTCTCTCTCTCTCTCTCTCTCTCTCTCTCTCTCTCTCTCTCTCTCTCTCTCTCTCTCTCTCTCTCTCTCTCTCTCTCTCTCTCTCTCGTTCATATAGTATAACGCCTACCTCCTTTGCTCCCGTGTCTCTGCGTCCTCTTCCTCCTCTCCCTCCCTCCCCTTGCATCCCTCCCCTTTCTTCCCCTTCCCCCTCCCCCCTCGTTTCTGTTCCCAAGTTTTGCTGGAGTTTGCCAATTGAAGATTCTCTGGCTCATTTTCAAGTAAGAAGACAACCCCCAAAGTTTATTATTGAAAGAAAGACGAAGGACTTTCCACAATGACTGAGTGACTGACGGGCGGAGTCTCTCTCTCTCTCTCTCTCTCTCTCTCTCTCTCTCTCTCTCTCTCTCTCTCTCTCTCTCTCTCTCTCTCTCTCTCTCTCTCTCTCTCTCTCTCTCTCTCTCTCTCTCTCTAGATTAATCAAGGTTAAAAAAATATATATATATGCACAATTGCCTCCAGAGAAAATCCTTAACTTTATTGTCATGAAAAATTTGTGTCTTCAATTTTTCTCTTCTTCAAAAATTCAGAACGGAAAGTCTGAGGACAAAGGTGAAGAAGAGAGCTTGCGAAGAAAGCAAAACTCTGCGAAGCTGATGAATTTGTTAAGATCTATTTTATTTCAGAAATTTTAAGAATCCTTCATCCTCTCTTCGGTACAGCGTTTAAAAGAGACCGTATGGTTTTGTTGATGACAGACAAATCATTCAAAAAAAAGAAAAGAACAGCAAAGACGTATCCATAATTGTATAAACACGATTAAAACCAGAGAGAGAGAGAGAGAGAGAGAGAGAGAGAGAGAGAGAGAGAGAGAGAGAGAGGGACAACCCCTGCCCATGCCCTCCACACACTCAGCCTCCCTCGGTTAGCCAGTAATAAATTCATGTCTCACACTAAGGGAAGATAATGCTCTGAATTTTGAGAGTCAGTCTTTCATGTATGACCAGCAAAGCAATGCACCTTTAGATTCACCTGAATATTTGTACTGAGGTAATGATTTAACTCGGAAGTGCAAGATTTTATTATATATGGTAACTAACATTGCCTAGACCACAAGAATAGGATCCCATTAGCTATGAATCCTTCACAGTTTAGGTTAGTAAGCTTTCCTACATCATTTAACTTCTCCAGGCGTCGTCATGTTTGCCAACGAATACCTGCTGTTCTATATAAGCCACTACTAATACCACCTGTTTTTCGATCCCAACCGCCACCACCACCACTGTCACTAAAGCAACGCGTCTCAGGTATTCTCGTCCTTCCGCTTTCTTCCTCTCCTATTTCCTCACTTTCTCTCCTGTCTCACTCCCGTTTTCTTCCTTCCCCCGCCACTCGGTGAAAATATATAATGGAATGAAATGCAACTGAC
Organism: Scylla paramamosain; assembly: GCF_035594125.1. Classification (NCBI taxonomy): domain Eukaryota; kingdom Metazoa; phylum Arthropoda; class Malacostraca; order Decapoda; family Portunidae; genus Scylla; species Scylla paramamosain. The sequence continues at coordinate 15,772,958 of NC_087169.1, forward strand.
AGCACATGGCCGACCCCCTGCGTGGGTTATTATGTACGAGTATCAGGACACATTTGCTTCACCGCCACTCTCTCTCTCTCTCTCTCTCTCTCTCTCTCTCTCTCTCTCTCTCTCTCTCTCTCTCTCTCTCTCTCTCTCTCTCTCTCTCTCTCTCTCTCTCTCTCTCTCTCTCTCTCTCTCTCTCTCTCTCTCTCTCTTTTACCTTCTTGTCCTTATCTCTTAATCCTTGCCTTTCTTCCCTGTCTCTCTCCGTTCTCTATCCTTCATTACCTCCTTCATCCTTCTCTTTCCTCTTCATTTTTTGAAAAGAATTTTCCCTTGCGTCCTTTTCTTTACTTAATATTCTTGTCTCTTTCCTTTCCTTCCTCCTCCTCTTTCCCTCTCCCTCATTCCTTCCTTCCTGCCGTGAAAATTTTATGTATTTAGATTCATCCCCACCAAATTCTTCTCATATAATTCACACATATTTCCTTCTCACGTCCAGTTCTCGCTTTTTCTTCCCCTCCCTTCTCTGCCCTCCCATTCCCTCCCTCCTTCCCTCCCTCCAGACCATCACCTGTTGCTGCGTCCTCCTGCCTGCTAATAAACTTACCTGGTGCACCTGGCTCGCGTGTCGGCGGTAAATGAAGGTACCTGGGCACCTGTTGGCCCACACCTGTTGGCTCACAAATTTAGGCCATACGTGGATCTTTTATTTTTGGATTTTTTGGATTTTACTTCGTGTTTTTTTTTCTTTCTTTTCTTTGGCAGTGTAATATTTCTTTAATCATTTCGTACGAATTTGCACTTCCTTTTGGGTTCCCTTGTGTTTCGCTCTATTTTTTTTGTCAGTATTGCAATGTTCCAAGTTTGTGTTGTGGATGTTAATATCAATTTGTAGTTTGTTTCGATCTCTGTGTATGATTTGAAGGTGTGACGCATACATTCGATGGAGTGTTGGGGATTTGTCTATTGGCTTGTTACATAAAGTATTGCAGCATTTCAAATTTGTGCTGTCAAATTCATTGTTTGTTCAGATCCTTGTGTATCATTTGAAGGTGTGTTGTTTAGATTTGATGGAGTTTTGGAGGGGTTATGTCCTGTCTCACTTTGCCTTATGTAAATATTGCTGTATTTCCCACTTTTATTATGTATGCTGTTACATTCATAGTTTAGATCATTGTGTATCATCTGAAGGTGTGTTGTCAATATTTGATGGAGTTTTGGGGACACAGCAGATCACCCCGTGTGTTAGGGTTCCATATTTCATCTAGGCCTTTTAGCTACACCTGTGACACACCTCATTAACCTTTCAAGAGGCTTACATATTTCAGCGGCCACGCAATACCTGTCTTGCCTCATTAAGGAGGAGAGTTCACCTGTAATGCCATTTTATTAATTAATTAGCTCTTCCTGCATTACCTGTCCGCCGTGATTTAATTGAGCGTTTCGTGTTATTACCTGAGCTAATTAAGAATCCTAATGTTGGCAGCTCATTTATTTTGCTTTATTTTTTTTTCTTCTTAGTGTGTGTGTGTGTGTGTGTGTGTGTGTGTGTGTGTGTGTGTGTGTGTGTGTGTGTGTGTGTGTTTGTGTGTGTTTGTTATTGTTAAGCTGAGGACTTGTGGATTTGTTTTGTTTTCTCCTCGTCTTGTCTCACTTTCTCTATCTTGAAAGTATTACGACGTTCTCTCTCTCTCTCTCTCTCTCTCTCTCTCTCTCTCTCTCTCTCTCTCTCTCTCTCTCTCTCTCTCTCTCTCTCTCTCTCTCTCTCTCTCTCTCTCTCTCTCTCTCTCTCTCTCTCTCTCTCTCTCTCTCTCTCTCTCTCTCTCTCTCTCTCTCTCTCTCTCTCTCTCTCTCTCTCTCTCTCTCTCTCTCTCTCTCTCTCATAACACAATACATCTGAGTCTCAAACTTTCTCTCCTTTCCCATCCCTTTCCCAGTCCCCGCTCTCTCCTCCTCCTCCTCCTCCTCCTCCTCCTCCTCCTCCTCCTCCTCCTCCTCCTCCTCCTCCTTTCCCTTTTCCCTCCTCATTTCCTCGCCCGGAAAAAGAAGTAATTGGCAGGATCGGCTTAGTTTCTCACACGTGCCCCTCACTGCCTCTTCTCTCTAAGGCATAAAGAGCGATTCCCTCAACAATGAACGCTTCAAATTATTTCTTTCTACTTGTTACTACCACCTGACCTTCCCTTCACCTTCGTGTCTGGAGAGTGTGGAAGGCAATACAGGTAGGAAGGAAGACCCTGGTTGATGCTGATAATGCCTTCAGGGAACTTAGAACTCAAGGTCGCTAGTCCCGTGTGAATAGAGAGAAAAGCTTGTTGGACGTTGTGAACTGATGAACTAGGACGCCGGAACATCAGTGAACGTATGTGTGATGTGCTGCAGTATCGAGCTGATGTTTAAAGTAGATGAAAATATGAACATTACGTCTCTTAGTGGGTATGGGGCTTTCTTTACCGGAAGGAGATGGGAATGGTGTTTTTGTGCATTGCGAGGGAGGAAAGTAGGACCAGTAAGGATTTGTAGTGACAGTTTCCATGGACGGGGTTTCAGGTGTGGCTGCGGTGTGCTGGGGAGAAGGACGCGGGGAGGGAGCAGCGGGGACGAAAGGTACGGAGATTGATGAAGCACTGATGAAATTTTAAGGAGAGGAGGTTGTGAAAAGTGACGATATAAGTCATGATGTTGTGGCTGCTCGTTTATCTTATCTTCTTCCACTTACTGTCTTCTTGCATTCCTCCCCCTCCCCCTCCTCCTCCTCCTCCTTTGTCCTGGTTAGGGAAGAAGAAAGATACTGTTTATCCTTAATCTTCTGTGGAAAAGTTTAGTGTGTGACTTTGCAACATCTTTATTCTCCACCACATGCTTCCTTCTCTTCCTCTCTCCACCGCCACCTCCGCTACTCCACTCCTAACTCCACTCACTCGGCTCACCATCTCTTCCCATCACCACTCCCCTCCCCTTCCACTCACACACATACACATGACCAGCTGCTAACTCGATGCAAGGGCCATATCTGTCCTTGTATAGAGTATGACTTTCCGTATATGGGAGGGATAGACTCACACAGCTTTAGTAAACAGGATGGAATGTAAACTTTTCAGCCTCATCAGGTCCCTTCCTTTCAATGAGCATCTTCTGTCTTTGACTCGCCGCCTTAGTGTTGTGTCCTCTTGCTTTTTTTTTTTTTGTGTGTGTGTGTGTGTTTGTGTGTTTGTGTGTGTATCAGAGACGCCAGCCAAGGACAAGGAAATTAATGAACATGCTCAATCATAATGCCAAAAATACAAGTACAGAAAGGAAGAAACCAGTTTACTTTTTCTGTTTCTCCTGATTTTCCCCTTTTGAAACTGCTCAAGCCGTAGGGAGGAAGAAATACAGAAACATTACTAAGAGAGCTCCAGAGTTCACACACACACACACACACACACACACACACACACACACACACACACACACACACACACACACACACACACACACACACACACACACACACACACACACACACACACACACACACACACACACACACACACACACACACACACACGAGAAATTTATACCTCTGCTTTATTGTGCATATCTTTCTCTCTCTCTCTCTCTCTCTCTCTCTCTCTCTCTCTCTCTCTCTCTCTCTCTCTCTCTCTCTCTCTCTCTCTCTCTCTCTCTCTCTCTCTCTCTCTCTCTCTCTCTCTCTCTCTTCCTTCCTTCCTTCCTTCCTTCCTTCCTTCCTTCCTTCCTTCCTGAAACACTAGAAGTAAAAGAAAATAAAAGCCATAACCAAAAAAGATGTAATTTCAAGGCAAATATTAGAAAAAGCTTAATTTATCATTCCATTTCCTCTTCATCGTCTCGTGTTTGTCCAGCAGCGACTCATGATGTTCCGGAAATTAGAACCAACACCAAGTCCTTAGTTTATGTTTGAGTTTCGCTTAGTGGGAGGAGGAGGAGGAGGAGGGGGAGGAGGAGGAGGAGGAGGAGGAGGAGGAGGGTAGATGTGCGTGTGTATGTGTACCCACCTGCCTGGACTAATTACAGGGCAGGTACGCTTCCTTGATGAGTCACCTGTCCAAACTCTTAGGTGTGAGTAATTAACACGTAATTAACACGAGGCACTCAAAGGTATCTTATCGATGTCTTACCTGGACTGAGTCAACAAGATGCTCGCGGGAAAGCACCTGCTTGCTGGAAACCCGCTTGAGCCAATTAACCCACTGAGGAAGAGAGAGAGAGAGAGAGAGAGAGAGAGAGAGAGAGAGAGAGAGAGAGAGAGAGAGAGAGAGAGAGAGAGGTCAGCTTTAAGACTTGAGTGAGTACACCTTAAGAATACCAGGTGCGAGAAAGGACTCGATTACCTGCATACCTGTGTGCCCCGCCAGGTGAGGTCGCCAGGTGAGCGTCGTCCTTAGCATATATATTAGTCCCCCGAGGACCTCATCTGCTCCATCCCGTCCCTCCTCCTCCTCCCCAGCGTGATGGATGGGCCGCCGCCTCGTGGGTGGATGAATTTTTGCAGCATATGTTACACCACATTCTGAAATGTAAGACCTGCGAGAAAATATTATGGTTCACTTTAGAAACTCGACCATTCAGTAGAATGTGGCGTAATTTGAACACCTTCCCGTTATCCTTGACCTTACATAATATATATATATATAGAGAGAGAGAGAGAGAGAGAGAGAGAGAGAGAGAGAGAGAGAGAGAGAGAGATGTTTGTCTACCTTAAATAGCTCAGTCTACTCGTATATTAAAACAAGACATTTTCCATACGTTGGATGTTTGGTAAACCTTTCTATTAATAGCCAAGCCATCTGGTGTACTAAACAGGTGGGCTTCGTGATTTAATTAAGTTTACGCCCCAGAAACCCATCAAAGAAAGAGGAGAATAAAGAATGCTGTTTTTTTGTTTTGTTTTATTTTTTCAATTCCTTTCACCTTGTGTTTTGCTGCGCGGCATCGGTGGCGCTTAGCGGGTCGGACGTCAGTGTTATTTGAAGCTGCCAGTCACTGCTGCTGGCGGGGAATTATATGTGTTTGTGAATACAGCGGACCCTCGCCTCAATAAATTCAGCTAAATCCCGTGTTACCAGGGCGTAAGAGGAGGAGAAGGAGGGGGAGGAGGAGGAGGAGGAGGCACGAACTGGTTGTATTGCCGCTGTGTGTTTACTCTACTGCCTAATGTCCACTGCCGGTGGTGGTGTTGCCATACCTACTACCTCTTATACACTGTTGCCAAATGTGGACGTATAACACGGTACTGCATTTATACATTACAGGAACTAATATGTGTGTGTGTGTGTGTGTATATATATATATATATATATATATATATATATATATATATATATATATATATATATATATATATATATATATATATATATATATATATTTTTTTTTTTTTTTTTTTTTTTTTTTTATTTGTGGCCTCAAATTGCAGCCATCTGGCGCATGAATTTAGAAGTGCTGTGCTTGTTAATATTATTTATTTGTTTTTTTTTTCAGATAAAAGAAAATTGTTGAAAGCTTCCAGAATTGTTAGAATTCTGGAACGAATATGAATTTTAGTTAAGGCAAAAAATGTGCGTTGAAGACGGCGAGTAAAAGTAGCAAATAAAAACAAAGTCAAAACAGAGAATGACAAAGTTAAAGTAAAAGGCGAAAAAAAAAACACAATTGCTGTTAAACAGTAAACACACACACACACACACACACACACACACACACACACACACACAGAGAGAGAGAGAGAGAATGACATTAAATACTACTAATACTAATGTGAAATACTTAAAAACTTAAATAAGGAAAAGAGTGATGAAGCAAGAGGAGGAAAAATAAATGTGGAAAAAAGATCAAGTAAAGTAAAGAACAGTAAAGTAAAAAAAAAAAAAAAAAAAAACTTTTCTCCACGAAGACAGGCAGACAGGGCAAAGTTTACCTGAAAATATCACTAGTAATTAGGCGTCGGGAGGACAGGTGAAGCTACCAAATTAGCGACTCGTCAAGCTACATTTTCCACGATGGAGGAGAGAAGACATTGCAAGCGTGAAAACATATCTCTGTACTTTATTCCATCTACCTTCTTTACTTTGTTTTTTTGGATACCTGATTCTGAAACGTGAATACACCAGAGAGAGAGAGAGAGAGAGAGAGAGAGAGAGAGAGAGAGAGAGAGAGAGAGAGAGAGAGAGAGAGAGAGAGAAAGGGGGTGAGAAGGAGGGGAAAGTCCGTGCACCGATCTAAGTCCCAATATCCAAGTCGTGAAATATGTACCTGTTGCAATTAATTTAGGCTGAGAGGAGTCAAGAGGTGGAGGAAAGGGGACTTGGTGAGGGGAGGGATAGGGAGGATGTGGATGAAAGAACGGAAGAGAGGGAGAGGGTAGGGAGTAATGGTCTGGAAATTACTAGGAAAAAAGAATGATTATACACAGAGAGAGAGAGAGAGAGAGAGAGAGAGAGAGAGAGAGAGAGAGAGAGAGAGTATACGAATTTGTAGACCAGTGCAGTCTCTCTCTCTCTCTCTCTCTCTCTCTCTCTCTCTCTCTCTCTCTCTCTCTCTCTCTCTCTCTCTCTCACATACAAATAAAATATCGGTAAAGATTTTTTTTGGAAAACTTTTAAATAAACAGCATTAAAATAAGATGTTTAAGTATGATTCTGTTCTTACTTATCCAGTGGAAAGACACATGAAAAGCTTAATGAAGAAGGAAGTTAAAAGAATGAAACTTAGAAAATTAAGAAAAAAATGAATATGTGGAAGTAGAAGCTAAAATTGGAAGAAAAAAAGGAAAAAAAATGAAAGGGACAAAGAATAGGGCATGGAAAACCCACTTTATATGTAAATTGGGGATTTGAAACTAACCTCCTAAAAAGTAGAAAAAAAACACGTAAAAAAACAGATCACTCATACTTTTGCAGCTGTGGCGTGTGGCGGTGACTGGCGTGGTGTGTGGTGGTGATTGCTGTGGTGTTTGGTAGTGATTTGCGTGTCGTATTGTGGTGTGTGGTGGTGACTGGTGTGTTGCATTGTGGTGTGTGGTGGTGATGGGTGTAGTGTGTGGTGGTGTGTGGTGGTGACTGGTGTGGTGGTGATGGTGTGGTGCATCGTGGTGTGTGGTGGTGACTGGTGTGGTGTGTGGTGGCGTGTGGTGGTGATGGGTGTGGTGCGTGGTGGTGTGTGAGGCTCGTGATGCGTCCTGGAATCCACTGCAACATTCCAGTGGCTCGTATGTTTCCAGTGATAGGCAAGCTTTCCTTTCCTTCCAGTGATTACTTGTTGTTATGGAAGGAAAATAAGAAAATAATTACCATGACAAGCGAAACCAGTGGACTGTTATGTAAGTTTGAATTTTTTTGCGAAAATAATCCCAGGAAAATAAGGAAGATAATTTGAGGAAAAGCACGTCGTCAGAATGTGAAGAAATATAACGTCTCTCTCTCTCTCTCTCTCTCTCTCTCTCTCTCTCTCTCTCTCTCTCTCTCTCTCTCTCTCTCTCTCTCTCTCTCTCTCTCTCTCTCTCTCTCTCTCTCTCTCTCTCTCTCTCTCTCTCTCTCTTTGGCTCTTCACAGCCGCCGAAATCTCTACACTGGTATATTTTACTGCCCTTGTACTTCACGCCAGGAAAATGAGAGCCAGTATTTGTAACAATCTCCACAGTGTTTAAATACTTGTCTTTCGGTGATTACTTGCAAGACGAGCCCACAACTCCAGGCTTGAGAGAACGATGTGCTTCTAGTGACCCGTTAAGGCTGACGTTATCACATTCAGTGAAGGTGTTTAAGTGAAAATAGTAATGTAACTTTCTTTTCACCACTTTCTGCACTCTTACTTTTCTGGGGCTTGAAAGGTTTAGTACTGAATTTTTTAAATTGTTACTGTGGCAGTTGAGAATATAAAAAAGATACTTTACTTTGATTTTTCGGAGGGATTTAAAAGGACCATTATTGATGTTCTCTTGTAAATACAAAAAAGTATTTATTTTATTTTTTTCCGAGATTTTTCTCTTTCCTTGTGGGATTTCAAAGCTTAAGAATTAAATAAAAACTACAAATGCAAAGCGCAACACAGGGAAATGCCTCGTCAGTCTTACTAAAACAGAAAAGTTCCTCGTCAGCCAGTGTGAGCGATGCACGCACCTCCTGCTCCAGCCACACACAGTACTGACAGGAGTCTCCGATGTCTCCACCAGTTACTCTCTTTTCTTCCCTGTTCACTGCGGAAATTCTCTATTCTTTGCCAATAAGAACTTTTTATTTGCCAATAATATGATCTTCGCCAAGTCCATTTTCTCTTCGCTTCCACTCACGACATTTTCTTTCTCTCATCGATCACTTAACAGCTCAGACGCTCCCTCACCAGCTGCCTCTCTCTCTCTCTCTCTCTCTCTCTCTCTCTCTCTCTCTCTCTCTCTCTCTCTCTCTCTCTCTCTCTCTCTCTCTCTCATTTATCAATATCTATTCATTTTGATTTTTTTTATCCGTTAGTGTGTGTGTGTTTGTGCGTATGCGTGCGTGTGCGTGAATGCGCGCGCGCGTCTCCAAATCCCGTTATTAACTCTGACCTAAATCAAATTAGTGTATCATTAAAAATACCTCTTAATTTCATCCGCACGAAGACATACGATAGAAAAAAAGTAAGATATATGGATGTCAAATTCTAATCTAATATAATTAATCTAGAAAATTAATATCAGACCCAGATGAAAAATGAGAAATGGTATAAGGCGTAATTAGGTGGCCTTTCATCCCCCAAAAAAACGATCAAAGGTTTGGGATTGTATGGAAGAGAAGTAGGAGAGGAGGAGGAGGCGGAGGATTAAAGGTTAAATGTTGCCAATGAGCGACAGGGCGAAGGGAAAGTGCGAACACCCCTAACTACCCGTCACAGGCATGATGGACAGCCAGCCCCTCTTCACCCACGTAGGCCTGAGCTTCCCGGGTTGTGGCTGGGTCAGCGGGAAGACCTGGCAGCTGACTCACTCCCCCTCCCCTTGCTCAGTGGGGCACTAACGTCTGACAGCACAAACATGCTTCACTCTCACCGGGGCTTGAACGCCTCGCCACAGAAGAGTACCCCTGCGTCTCCACGGCACCAGGCAGACACACACACACACACACACACACACACACACACACACACACACACACACACACACACACACACACACACACACACACAAAAAAAAAAAAAAAAAAAAAAAAAAAAAAAAAAGTTGAGGTAATTTTTCGTAGAATGAGGAATGAAATAAAAATGAAGAAAGAGAATTGAATTGAATTGAATAACAATGAAGAAAGAGAAATTATGCAGACTTTGATAAGTACAAAAGGAGAATGGAAGAAAGGCAAGACCCATATATAAGAATGAAAGGGATAGAAGGAAAGGGAATAATACTGACATTAATACGCAGCAACAAAGCGATAATGGCATTTTTTTATGAAAGGAAATGAATAAAGCAGTAGCAAGTAACCGTAATTAGGTTCTTAGTGACTCGGGATATTGCATTAGGTAGATTATCACATTTATGAATTAATCAGCATTGGCATCAGCTTCATTCATTAATATTGATGTCTTTTTTTTTTTTACCCTCTTTACCTAGACTTAAAAAGAATTACTGATGCACTTTTTTTTCGTGTAATGTATTTGTTTCTGAAAATTTTCACTCGAAATAGAAGTATATGAATGAGTATTTCTTCTGATTTTCTTTCTCGTTTTTTTTTCTTTTTCTTTCAATTACAAACAGGGAAAATTAAGTTTCTTCAGCATCTTTCTTAAGTAGGTAGGTAAGGTGGACACGAACAAAGGCCCCAGAGAGAGAGAGAGAGAGAGAGAGAGAGAGAGAGAGAGAGAGAGAGAGAGAGAGAGAGAGAGAGAGAGAGAGAGAGAGAGAGAGAGAATCATACAATACCAATAGAAAACTTAGGACACAACGAAGGAGAAAAAATGATGAAGATAATGAACGATGATAATGATAAAGATGATGATGGGGAGGGTGTACAGAGGAGTCCTAAGGGTCGGCAGCATCTTTTCCTTTCCTCTCCTTTCCTCTCCTGCTTTGATCTCATACGTAGGAAAAAGTGGGAAGATCTTTCGGGGTGGAATTACTGGCGCCAGAATCTCTCTTATTGGCGAGGAAAGGCGATGGACCAGGTAAAAAATGGGAAAAGAGGAAAGGAATTATTACAGATCTCTCTTCTCCTCCTCCTCCTCCTCCTCCTCCTCCTCCTCCTCCTCCTCCTCCTCCTCCTCCTCCTCCTCCTCCTACGCCTGCCCCCTCCCCCTCTCCTCTTTATTAATTTCATTCTTTCCTTGCATCTTTGGTCCCTCATTCTCGTTCTCTTTTGCTTAACCTCCCTTTGTCTCGTCCTTAGATATTGCTATACAGAGAACAGTGTATAGCAATGATATACACATTACTCTTAGTGTGTGTGTGTGTGTGTGTGTGTGTGTGTGTGTGTGTGTTAAAAGTGTCAAGAATTAAACGTTCATTTCACTTACGAGTATATATTGAAATTTCGTGACCACACACCCGCTTCCACACACACACACACACACACACACACACACACACACACACACACACACACACACACACACACACACACACACACACACACACACACACACACACACACCATTAGAACAGTCCTTCCGATATTCATAATCTTACATGAGTCGTTATTACTCGTCATTGCATTGCCTTGAGATCGTTTGGGGCAGTCGCGACACACACACACACACACACACACACGAATGTCATCTTCAACATTACTAAAAGGAAGGTGAAGTAGAGAAAAGAGGGTAAGTACTGTCTTTATCTGCCCTTTTTTTCTAATTTCTTTTCTTCCTTTTTTTTTTTCCTCCTCCTCCTCCTCTCCTTCCTCGTGACTGTTGTGTTCAATGTTAAGTAAAATTGTTAAGTAAAATTTTCCTCCAAGTTATGACTAGATGTACCCGAGGCACCTCCCAGCCCTCCTCCCCACCTCACCTCTTCACCTCTCTCTCTCTCTCTCTCTCTCTCTCTCTCTCTCTCTCTCTCTCTCTCTCTCTCTCTCTCTCTCTCTCTCTCTCTCTCTCTCTCTCTCTCTCTCTCTCTCTCTCTCTCTCTCTCTCTCTCTCTCTCTCTCTCTGCCTTTGTCTGCCGGAACATAAACGACGTAAACATGTCAGTGACCTTCCATCTCCTCCTCCTCCTCCTCCTCCTCCTCCTCCTCCTCCTCCTCCTCCTCCTCCTCCTCCTCCTCCTCCTCTTCCTCCTCCGTCTCCTCATCCTTCTCTTCCTTCTCAACTCCTCCTTCCTCATCCTTCTCTTCCTCTCTTACTCCTCTCCATTTTTTCTTCCTCCTCCACCTCCTCCTCCTCCTTCGTCAGGTGAGTGCTCTCCCGGAAATTGGAAGCATAACAGACCACTGACACCTCCCTCTCTCCCTCCTCCCTCTTCTCTCCTTCCTTTACCTCCTTTCCTCCCTCCTGGAGACGAGATAGAGATGAAAAAAAAAAGTTCGATTCATTATTTTCTGTCCATGTGTGTGTGTGTGTGTGTGTGTGTGTGTGTGTGTGTGTGTGTGTGTGTGTTCGTGTTCGTAAGGAATTAAGGGCAGCAAAGCATTAAAACAGCTCTCGCTCACACACACACACACACACACACACACACACACACACACACACACACACACACACACACACACACACACACACACACACACACACACACACACACACACACACACACACACACACACACACACACACACACACACACACACACACCACTAGTTCCCGAAAGCGAAATGTTCAATCAGGTTTTCAATCGTTTGGTCCCGAATTTATTTACTTTCTCTTTTTTTTTTTTTCTACTTCCGATCCGGTCACCTTTGACAAACACCAGGTGAGGCGGAATAGCAAGGGCGCGCATACACACACACACACACACACACACACACACACACACACACACACACACACACACACACACACACACACACACACGCACATGCTTTCAACTCCCTACCATTTCCTGTATAAATATAAACAACAGCATGAACACAGCACTCGGCCTCGTCCTTCACTCACGATGGAAATTGCACGACGGACCTCCAGCAAAGTTTCCGTTTATCATTTGCCTCCCGGCCTGTAAAAAGCGACAGCAACTGCAGGGCGTTCATTGAGGGCCAGGTCACTTCTTGTCGTAATTTTCTGAAGTACATAACCATTACTGCTTTTGTGTCGAGGAAACACAGCGGGTTTGCATACTTTTACATGGAGATGCTCTTGGAAATACACAGGTGATGTTTTGCTGGTGAATCCTGTTTCCATACCTTGACGCTCTGGTGTAACTCAAGCTGCAGTCATGGAGCCACTGCGTGCCCTTATTCCATTCAGCTTCCGCCTCTTCTGATCCTTGGTGGATTAACTTATCAGCATGTAAAAGTTTCCATGCGAAGGGCTGCGGTTGACTTAAAGAAAGACTATCAACTAGAACGATTCACACCTTTCTGTTGTTCGCCCACCGTCTCTCTTTCTTACAAGTGGCGGCCTCAGCATGGAGCAGTGCCTCACAAAGACAAGAGTTGATGTTTCGCTGCATTCATACCTGTGTTGTGCTGCACTGGGACATGGTTGATGACAGGCAGGCAGGCAGACAGACAGACAGACAGAGGATATGGCCTGTAGCAGTCACTGTTCGGGCATGACTTCTTATTTCTCATCACCCGGGGATAAACACACCAAACACACCGAACATAAGAAAATAAGCGAAACTGCAAGAAGTCATCAGGCCGGCATGTTACAGAATGCTTGGGACCTATTGAAAAAGTCTCCTTATGTATATTCATTTAAGTTAAAATGCGTAGACAATAACTTTATTGCAGTGTATAGTAATTGTCCATTAACTGTTACATCGAAGTTAAAATTATCGCTCAAAATTACAATAGTCTGTTCTGCCTTTACAACGTGGATGGTGTTTGTTGAAGTAGGATCCGTGTAAAATAACACAGATATTTTATTAAAAGGTTTTTACATGTATGGCAGAGAGAGAGAGAGAGAGAGAGAGAGAGAGAGAGAGAGAGAGAGGGGGTGTCTTTTTCATAAGCGATGTCGCGTAAATTAAAGAAAGATAGTGAAAATTTTCGCACACTTCAGCGTAGTGGACGAGTGTACCTGAACGACTCACCGGAAACTAATGACGTGTGAATATTTGTGAGGCAAACACTGCGAACAGGTAAAGGGACAGCGAGCGAGGGAGAGAGAGAGAAAATAATGAGAAATTTCTGTGCTAGCGAGACTGTAAAGATGATTTTCCTTGAAGGAGCATAATTTTGAGATGAATAATGAGGGACTTTTCATTTTCCTTTCGATCGCGTGGAGGAAAAAGGAGTGCATGATAACGCTGTATATTTTCCTGCAAGTGACGGCGAGTCGAGCGAGGCGCGTCCACGGGGAGTGAGCTGCAGGGAGTATGTCTTGTAATGAATTATATGCGAGTAAATTCAGTATATCATTTTTTTAAAGTCGAAATTACGAAAATAGAACGAAAAAAAATTAACGAAAAGGTCTGTAAAGTTCGTGTGCAGACCGTACTTTTTTTTTTAATTATGGAATATTTGTCAAATTATAACATGAAATGAACGTAATTTTATATATAAAAAAAAAACAGTAGTACACATTTATAATTATGACACGTGGATACAAACTCATAAAACAGAAAATTTGTATGGAAAGACACGATGCATTACATTTAAAAGCAAAAGATTATTATATAACAAAAAAAAAAAAGAGGACGGGAAAAATCTGAAACGCGCAGTAATACATTAGTAAAGAATGGAAAAAAAGATAGGCACGACTTTTCACTTTCTCTTCGGCTTAAGCTTAAGATCCAATTACGTGACTGAGAGCTGGGCTAAATTCTGCTGTTAAAAGTATTAGCCAGGTGGACCTAATGATCTCTTACCTGGCTGACTCCTTTACCTGTGCTGATGAAATTGGCAGCACTGCAGAAAAAACAAGAAAGTAACTTCTACATTTTTTTCTTTTTCTCTTTTTAACTGTTTCTTTTATTTTGTATCTATTTCTTTTTTTTTTCTGCGTATTCCTTTTCATATAACGACCACTGGTTCTATTTTTTTAATCTTCTTTCCTTCCTTCTTTCCTTCTTCCTTCTTTTCTTCGTTCCTTTCTTTGGTCCTTTCATCCCTCTTTCATTCAGTCATTCATTCCTTTACTCTTTCCCTCGTTCCTTCCTTCCTCTTCCCTTCTCCTTTCCCTCCTTTTCCGCTTTCCTCCTCCTCCTCCTCCTCCTCCTCCTCCTCCTCCTCCTCCTCCTCCTCCTCCTCCTCCTCCATTTTTTTCCCCCTTTCCATTATCCCTTCTTTTTATACCCATGAACATAATTTCCTATGCTGTCTACTCTCCACTCCCATTATGTAACGTACTCTCTCTCTCTCTCTCTCTCTCTCTCTCTCTCTCTCTCTCTCTCTCTCTCTCTCTCTCTCTCTCTCTCTCTCTCTCTCTCTCTCTCTCTCTCTCTCTCTCTCTCTCTCTCTCTCTCTCTCTCTCTCTCTCTCTCTCTCTCTCTCTCTCTCTCTCTCTCTCTCATGTTACTATTTCTCGGAGTTGCAAGTTCTTCCTTCGTTTCTTCACACATCCTTACCCTTCTCCTTGTTTCTCTTCCCTTCCTTCGTCTTCCCGTTCACCCTTACTGTCGTTCTAGCCTTTCCTTCCTTCCGTGCCTCTGTCCCTCTCTTCCTTACTTCTTCCCCTGCCTCTCTGCCCCTCTTCCTTACTCCCTCCCCGTCCACTTCCTCCCTTCCCTCATCTCCCTTTCCTTCACGTATGCAAAACAGATATCTGCAGCGAAGTGTTTATACGGCAAATTTTCATATATTTTTTCCTTCCCCTCCTCATGATTCAAGGTGGAAAGGAAAACATTTTCTTCTACATCCTCTCTCTCTCTCTCTCTCTCTCTCTCTCTCTCTCTCTCTCTCTCTCTCTCTCTCTCTCTCTCTCTCTCTCTCTCTCTCTCTCTCTCTCTCTCTCTGGTTCGTACATATCTTTAATCTATTCTACGTCTGTTTGTACTGATATTCCTTTTTCAAATATATTTAAAATCTTATCTTTGTGTGTGTGTGTGTGTGTATATGTGTGTGTGTGTGTGTGGAGAGAGAGAGAGAGAGAGAGAGCAAATTTCGTCTATCTCTTAGTATTATTTGTCATTCAGCCCGCATTGGTGAGACCGGGTCATGTTATTTGTTCAGTTCGCAGAGGTGAGAGATTAATCGTCATTGAATTACTGTGCACCTGTCTGTGTGATTAAAAAATAAATAAATGTGCCGTAATGGTATGATATGTATATTGGCTGCTTCCAGGAAAGATGATACAGTGTGTGTGTGTGTGTGTGTGTGTGTGTGTTTGGGGGGAAGTGGGATAGGTGTAAACGTTTGTATGTCTGTCTATCTCTTTGCCTGTTCTCTCTCTCTCTCTCTCTCTCTCTCTCTCTCTCTCTCTCTCTCTCTCTCTCTCTCTCTCTCTCTCTCTCTCTCTCTCTCTCTCTCTCTCTCTCTCTCTCTCTCTCTCTCTCTTACCGTTTCTCCTTATAAGGTAAAACAGTGTTACGACATGATGGCAAGTGGAAAACAAGCTTAGTCTTTCACCCGAAGAAGACACTGCGTAAAAATTCAAAGTTATAAACACCGCGATGCTTCACCTCTTAAGAATATTTGTTGGTGTATGGCAGGACAAGCACCACTTAGGAATTAATTAGGAAAGGTGTTGTCAGGTGCGTTTGGCTTCTCCAGGTGAGGCGCGGAAGTCGTGCACTGGTGGCAGGTGGAAGGAGGCGTCAGGTGCGTGTGTCAGGTGTCGGCGGAGGTACACCTGTCTCCTAGGTGAACCAGATGAGTGTACCGTTGCTAGGACACCCGCTACCCAGACTTGAGAACGACGGGTTTGTCTTTCCGCCTCCTTCCTCCTCCTCCTCCTCCTCCTCCTCCTCCTCCTCCTCCTCCTTCCAACTTCTGTCTCTGTCTTGTCCAATATATATATTTTTTTCTTTTCTAGCTTTTTTTTCCGTCTTCCACTTTCCTCGCCGTAGTTTTCGTTATTTCTCTTATTTTCCTCCTCCTCCTCCTCCTCCTCCTCCTCCTCCTCCTCCTCCTCCTCCTCCTCCTCCTCCTCCTCCTCCTCCTCCTCCTCACTCATTTCCTTCATTTTCGTCGTTTTTATGTTACTGCTTTTTTCTCGTTATTTTCTTTACTACTACTACTACTACCTACTACTACTACTACTACTACTACTACTACTACTACTACTACTACTACTACTACTACTACTACTACTGCTACTACTACTACTACTACTACTACTACTACTACTACTACTACTACTATTGCCCCCTTGTCATCAGCACCAAGAGCAGCAGAGTGTTATTTTTCATCTTTTTACTTTGATCTTCCTGCATTTCCCGCCGTGTCTTCATCCTGGTAGTGAAGATCAGCGGGATAGAGTAGTTTCGTCAAGCAGACAACCTCATGGGAAGACTTTGTGGTGCCTGTTATTACGATATTCCTTGTCTTTATGCCTTCTTGTTCTTTTACTTCTTCACCTTTTCCTTCTTCTTCTTCATCATTTTGGTCGTCTTATTTCCCTCCCCCCACCTTGCTTTTGCTTTTTCCACGCCTCTTCCTCCTCGGTCTCCCGTCTCAAGCATTTCTCTTTTATGCAATTTCTTCAACATTTTCTCCTGTAACCTTCCTCACAACATCTGCCTAACCTTATTTCATCCTTCTTTGCCTCCTTTCATGCCCCTCTTCCTCAACACTGGATGAGAGAGAGAGACAGAGAGAGAGAGAGAGAGAGAGAGAGAGAGAGAGAGAGAGAGAGAGAGAGAGAGAGAGAGAGAGACGAGTAATCTAACACGAAAATGTCTCCTCTACTCGGCATACCACGTTCCACTCTCCCCCTCCTTGCCAGTCTCTTCATAACGCTGCCGCCGCATTCCTCGCCGGAGACATTCTGCTCAATAACATTCCCTCCTTCCAGAGACTCAGCTTCGCCCGTCCCCGCCGCCAGCCGCTCGTCGACGCCGCCAGTTAGTCGCTGAGTGGCCGAGACAGATATAGCCTTCTGTGATAACTCATTTTTGCGTCTCTCTCTCTCTCTCTCTCTCTCTCTCTCTCTCTCTCTCTCTCTCTCTCTCTCTCTCTCTCTCTCTCTCTCTCTCTCTCTCTCTCTCTCTCTCTTTTTACCTCTTTTTTTCTAGTAATGTTTAGGTATGGTGAGTGAATTATTGTCTTTTTTTTTAGTTTTTTTTTTTCGTTTAATGAGTAGTTTTGATTGTTTCAGCTATCAGTTATTCGTTTCGTATTTAGTAGGTGAGGGTGTTACTTAGGGTTAGCCAGGTGTGTGTGTGTGTGTGTGTGTGTGTGTGTGTGTGTGTGTGTGTGTGTGTGTGTGTGTGTGTGTGTGTGTGTGTGTGTGTGTGTGTGTTAGGATCATACTTTTCCCTTTCGCGTAATTAACTGAATGTCTGCAATTTTCCCATTTTCTTTCCCTATTTAACAAGTCTTCTTCCACACATTTATCAAAGCAGGAATCTAACAATCAGCTTCACCCTTAGTACAAATTGCTAACACAATACATACTCAGTCATACTCATCCACATCGTCACTTATTCAATCCTCGGGCACCCACTCATTCATCAGTCAGCGAGTCAAGCATTCATATACTCACACTTGCCCTTCCATCATCCAGTCACTCAGTCCATCAATCAGTCAATCAGAGGGACAGGTTGCCAGTAGGTTATTTGTAAGTTTGTTAACCCTTTGACTGCTGATTGATCCATCTTTCCTTAATTACTAATCAGTTTGGGACATTTTTACTTGTTCTACAGCCATCTCCGATCTTGAAACTAGATGAATATTACAAAATCTGGTCCTTTTAATCCCCTTCTTCCTTGTAGATGCTTATAAAGATTTGATGCATTAGTCCTGGTGCTGTCACTGTTTCGTATCGCATTGAAAGTTTTCGTATCGCAAAAGAAGTACAGAAGGTGACTAAATTTTGTATCGTGTTTGTCTACGAAATAGAAATTGTCTCAGGCAGTGTGTGGCTGATTGCTTGTAAAATATTGCTTTCCCAGAGGCATTAAACTGACATGTAGACGAATTAGTACATAAATAGGTAGATGAAATGATTTTACATATAAACTGATAGATATATTGATCGATAATCACTTCAATGAGAGGGTGAACTGAAGAAAGAAGAGATATCTGATTTGTGGACGGGTGAGAAGAAAGTAAATATTGGATTGCTTAAAGAGAGAGAGAGAGAGAGAGAGAGAGAGAGAGAGAGAGAGAGAGAGAGAGAGAGAGAGAGAGAGAGAGAGAGAGAGAGAGAGAGAGTTGATAGATATTGGGCCATCTTAAGATTTAATATCCTCTGCCAAGAAAAGGGTCATGAATATATGATTAATTTGCAAATGCTCTCTCTCTCTCTCTCTCTCTCTCTCTCTCTCTCTCTCTCTCTCTCTCTCTCTCTCTCTCTCTCTCTCTCTCTCTCTCTCTCTCTCTCTCTCTCTCTCTCTCTCTCTCTCTCTCTCGCACACACACACACACACACACACACACACACACACACACACACACACACACACACACACACACACACACACACACACAAGTCAGTCTCTCATCAGTAATTATAAAATTATTTAAATGAGATACCCTCAAAAAGGTCCTTTCGTATTTGATATATTGTGTAATTTTCATCATAATTAAGTCCTTTTAATTTAATTATTTTCTTTTCTTTCTCTTTTGGCACATACTTGTGAAAATTTTTATGAGCAAGTTTCGATTTTAATTATACGTAACCTGCCGTAACCCAACCTAACTTATCCTAACCTAATTTAACCTAACCTAACCTAACCTAACCCAACTTATCCTAACCTAACCTATCCTTACCTAACCTAACCCAACTTAACTTATCCTAAGCTAACCTAACCTAACCTAATATGGATACATTGATTTTTTTTTTTTTCTCGTATTTTTCTTTCATATTTCCGTGTATCGTTAGAGGTGATTTTAGTGCTCCCGTCATTGTTAGTGGAGTCATTAGTGTTATTCTTTGTAATGCTTCTTTTCCAAGTCGTTACCCTCATTTTCTGGTGGCTATTACTGTTTGCTCGTTTGCTTTCTTTCCTTCTTCGTCTGATATGTTTTTTTCCAACTTTATTCTTACTTTTTCACAAACATTTTTCATTATTTCTTTCGCTATTTTTTCTCATGTTCACTTTTTCTTCTTACGTATTTTGAGCAATTCTCTCTCTCTCTCTCTCTCTCTCTCTCTCTCTCTCTCTCTCTCTCTCTCTCTCTCTCTCTCTCTCTCTCTCTCTCTCTCTCTCTCTCTCTCTCTCTCTCTCTCTCTCTCTCTCTCTCTCTCTCTCTCTCTCGGTACTCTTCACTGTCATTCCTTCATTGCACCCAGTCTCCCCTCGTTTCCTCTCGTTCCTCCATTCCATTTCCCTCCCTCCTCCTCTCAGCCCTTTACCTGCCGACGAAGAGAGGCGCGTCAGGTCATTAAGTAAGGCTGCCGTCACTAATTAGTCGCCCAGGTGCTAAGAGACAGGTGAGAGGAGAAGCTAGAGTAAAAGGGAAGGCGTTGGATTGTAAAGAGCAATGTGTGATAAAGGTGAAAGGTAAGGTATGAAGGTTTTAAAAGAATTGTGTATGGTGAAAGGCTTTTAATCTTCAGTTGTATTGTTGAGTGTTCATTAAAAATTATATAAAAGAAATTACGTATGTATTTTCAGTACAGGTTTTGATAGATGTCCTTTTAGTAGACTAGATATGATCACGTGTATTTCTCATGTTAAGGTCTATCTAAGCCTCCCAAGTATTATATTTTTGGCGAATCTAAAGTCTGAGCAGAATTTCCCGGCGGCAAAAGTGTCCTCGTAAAGTCAAGTCAAGTAACAAATTGAGACTTCTTCAGGGTAGGTAGTCAGGCAGGCAGGCACAAAGAAAGACGTGTCACAAGAAGAAAAAGAAGCGTGAAGTAAACATGGAACAGCGGGGGGGAAAAGAAAAAAAAAAGTGAAAGAGGAAACTCACCTAAGCCTTGAAGCCCCGCGACCTTCTTCATTTCCAAGTTTGTGAAGGTCACTCCAGCATGAACCTGACGTGTCCTTTGTGCCGCGGGGAAAACAAGGACCGGGAAAATAAATGAAGTCCGCTAAGCTAAGCACCACTCCATAAAGTTAAGTGAAAAATAAAAGTAGTTTAGGTCATGACACGGACTGACACTTCCCTTGTGGAGAAATTACTCATAGGAAAGTGGAAAAAAAAAAAAAAAAAGAAAGGAAAATATAAACGATACTATTTCTGGTGTTTTTATTCTTCGCGACCCTGGCTTTGGATTTTGCTTGTATTTACCAAAGGTGTATTTACGGGAAGTGTGATTACATTAACAGGTTTTGTCTTTGTGTCATTTGGTTGTTCATTGCTCAAAACTTGCTTCTTGTGATGCAGGGAAGGGTCGAGTGTCTAGTTTGTTGTGAATGTTGCCTCTGATTATGATATTTCGCTTTTTTCTTTTTTTTCACAGACGTAATTGTGAAGCTCCGAGACTCAGGTGCTGAACTCAAGTGCGGGTTATTCCCCATCCCTTATGTTTGGTGCCGAGCATAGTCCTGAGAGAAGGTTAGA
>NC_087169.1:15796141-15801141 GCF_035594125.1 Scylla paramamosain
AATTTGCGCGGGAAACTTTCAAAAAATATTCGACGTCCCAGGAGGGGAAAGAAAAAAGTAGGAGGAAACTATGAAAATTTTAAAAGTTTACAAGGCAAAAAGACAGAAGGACGCAAGGACGAAAATGTGTTAGTGTTGTAATTAATATGAGAGGTAGTAATAGACAGTTTGTTTTCTTTTTTTCTTTTATTTTTAAAGCACAATTTTTTCGTGTGTATTTTTTTTTTTTGTGTGTGTGTGTGTTTTGAATGTATTAAAAAAATGTTGCTTCTTTTTAAAGAGAGAGAGAGAGAGAGAGAGAGAGAGAGAGAGAGAGAGAGAGAGAGAGAGAGAGAGAGAGAGAGAGATTAAACCTACCTACTTGGAAAGGATGTTATATTAAACACAACACACACACACACACACACACACACACACACACACACACACACACACACACACACACACACACACACACACACACACACACACACACACACACACACACACACACACACACACACACACACTCAAAACACACACACACACACACACACACACACACACAGTAGTGAGGACGCGAGAAAGAGAGGAAAGGGAAAAAAAAGTCATATTTTAGGTTAAATGAGGGGAAAAAGTCCCAAAGGAGGAAGTAAACAGACAAGGAATGGCTGCGTGGGAAGGCCTGGCTAACCAATGGCATCGCTTCTCTCAAGGGCGAGGGAGCCGAGAGGGAAAGCAACATGAGAAGTGATTGGCTGACGGTCTTACTGTTTCTTCCCCCTCCGCTTTCTCTCTCTCTCTCTCTCTCTCTCTCTCTCTCTCTCTCTCTCTCTCTCTCTCTCTCTCTCTCTCTCTCTCTCCGTGATGTCTTGATATTTTGCGATTCTGTTTACATTATACTTGTTTTCATTTTACTTTTTTTTTCTTACTGTTGATGTTTTTTTTTTTTCTTCGTCTGTTTCTTATTACGCTGCGTACATGTTTATTGCAAAATATTGTTGACTTTTATTATGTGTTTTTTTTTATTCCGTATTTTATTACATTCCGTTTGTTCCTTTTGTTTTATCTTATATTTCACGCATATTTCGTTTAATCACACCTTCTTTTTTTTTCCTTCTTTTTTTTCCAACGGCGACTTTTCGAATAATTTTCATTCGCATATTTCTCATTTATTTTTATTCTTGTGCACTTTTCATTTAGCTCGACCCTTTTTTTTTCAACACTTATCATTCTCATTAATCTTACCGTAGCTTTAAGAATCTCGTGCATTTCTCTATTTTTTCCTCTGTTTCCTCTTATCTGGGGCATTTTTGGACCGTGCCGCCTCGTTAGGAGCTGGACCAAGAGAATCATCGCTCGCGTCAAGGTGGGATTATGGGAACTAATTGGTATTTGGGGCAGACTCAGGTCCCTTCTCCTCCTTCCTGCTCGACGGTGAAGATTCCTGCGATTTTCTCAATACTAATGATGTTATTGGCGTGTTGTTGCTGTTGCTGTTGCTGTTGCTGGTGGTGGTGGTGGTGGTGGTGGTGGTGGTGGTGTTTTTGTTGTTGTTGTTGTTGTTGTTGTTGTTGTTGTTGTTGTTGTTGTTGTTGTACTTCTTCGTCTTCTTCTTCTTATTATTATTATTATTCTTATTCTTTGCTGTTATCATTATTGTTATTATTATTATTATTATTATTATTATTATCATTATTATTATTATTATTATTATTATTATTATTACTTTTAGCAGTAGTAGTAGTAGTAGTAGTAGTAGTAGTAGTAGTAGTAGTAGCATCATCATCATCATATTTTGATGATGATGAGGAAGAGGAGGTGGAGGAGGAGTAGGCGGAGGGAGAGGGGGAGGGGGAAGGGGTAGGAGGAGGAGGAGGAGGAGGAGGAGGAGGAGGAAGACGATGACGAAATAATAACAACAATAATAAAAATAACAATAACAATAAGAAAAAAGAGGAAAAACAACAACAACAACAACAACAACAACAACGGCAACAATAACAACCATATCATCAATACCCGTGCCTCTGCAACCACTGAGAGTGTATACAAATAACGAAATCACCCACTTCACACCACCACCACCACCACCACCACCACCACCACCACCACCGCGCCTCTGACTTCTCTCCTGGCGGCGGGAGGTTCTCAGAGGAAGCTTCTGTGAGATTGAAAAATAATTGAAAGACCGCAAGGAATTGGTCTCCTCGCCTTGGTCTTCCCCGTCAGCGCCTTCTGCCCCGCCAGCTGTTAGAGACACGAGAATTGGACGTGTTAGCGGAAAAAGAGTCATTTGTGCACTAAAATTTCTTCTTTCCATCAGAGAGAGAGAGAGAGAGAGAGAGAGAGAGAGAGAGAGAGAGAGAGAGAGAGAGAGACTCCTCAAAAGTGTCTTCCGTCCTGTTTGCGA
The DNA here is from genome assembly GCF_035594125.1 of Scylla paramamosain. Taxonomy (NCBI): domain Eukaryota; kingdom Metazoa; phylum Arthropoda; class Malacostraca; order Decapoda; family Portunidae; genus Scylla; species Scylla paramamosain. The sequence continues at coordinate 15,798,534 of NC_087169.1, forward strand.
TTATTCCCAGAGAGAGAGAGAGAGAGAGAGAGAGAGAGAGAGAGAGAGAGAGAGAGAGAGAGAGAGAGAGAGAGAGACCAACCCCTTCTCCAAGACACACACTAATTGTATTATAACTTCCCTTATACAACTGCCCTCTAGTCGAAGTTACGGGTGTGGAGAGAGAGAGAGAGAGAGAGAGAGAGAGAGAGAGAGAGAGAGAGAGAGAGAGAGAGAGAGAGAGAGAGAGAGAGAGAGAGAGAGAGGAGGGGGGTGTTACAGACAACAGAATGAAAGGAATGTAAGTGCGAAGAATAAACACGAAAGGAAGGAATGAGGAAGTAAGGAGAGGAGGGCTGAAGGTAGACTTGTCATTTTCGTCTTCCATTTTGAATAACGAAAGATGTGTGTGTGTGTGTGTGTGTGTGTGTGTGTGTGTGTGTGTGTGTGTGTGTGTGTGTGTGTGTGTGTGTGTGTGTGTGTGTGTGTGTGACAGAAAGAGAGAGAGAGAGAGAGAGAGAGAGAGAGAGAGAGAGAGAGAGAGAGAGAGAGAGAGTGGGGGAGATAGGTGGAAGGGGTATTCCACTCGGATGTGCTTTTTACGTGTCTTCATTTTTTTTTTTATGAAATGCTATTATCATCAGTACCGTACTCCTAAGAACTCAAAAGACAATTTTACATATTTATAATGGCTCTTTTTAAACAAAGAATATATCCCAATCATTAGGTGAAAATTTTTAAATTGAAATTTTTCAAGATTTTTATCACAGAACTTGTACAAAAATTTGGAAAAAAAATTTTCATCTAAGGTTACAAATGATTAAATCATGAAAAGCAGAAGAATATTGATATAAAAAGTACGTATCAATTGAAAAGATGTGCATTTTTTACGTGTGTAATTTTTTTCAAGCTAAATATGATTATTATCTTTACCGTACCCGTAAGAACTCAAAAGACTATTTTACACATGTATAATGGTTCTTTTTATGTAAAGAACATATCCCAATTATTAGGTAAAACTTTTTAAATTGAAGATTTTTATCACAATGTATGTACAATAAATTGGAAAAATTTGGCGATGAAAATTTTTAATCTAAGGTCACAGATGATTAGATGATGAAAAGCAGAAGAATATTCATATGAAAATTCTATATCAGTCGAAAAAAAAATGTGTTTTTACGTGTCCTTATTTTTTTGAAAAGTGGAATATGATTATTATTTGTACCGTACTGATATGCACAACAGCCTCATATTAAATATTTTCTTTCTCTTCATAATACGTTAATATAATATTATCAAACATAGAAATTACGTAATTACATGCATACATACATACATGCAAATAGATATTTACTTATCTATTTATTTAGATCAACAAATAACACATGTAATAAATATTCACACATTTATCAATTTACATAAATCCTTTTTTTTTTTTTATTATTCATCTCTTCTTTAATCTTTACTTTCCATCCAAAAATTCATTAATGTACATTCCATTCTGTTCAAAATATTACATTATTTATTTAACTTCAATTGTTTCCTCATTTTTTTTTTTTTATCTTTTTTTTTTTTTTTTAATCCTACTGTCATCCTCCTCCTGCTCCTCCTCCTCCTTCTCCTCCTCCTCCTCCTCCTTATTACTTTCTCCTTATCTTCTTTCCTTTTCCTCCTCCTCTTCTTCTGCATCTTCTTTTCCGTCGAGCGCCCAGTCAACCAGGATTACATTTAAACTTTATCTCCGTCTTCCCGGGAGGTCGCGGGTTCAGCCATTTAAGTTCGTAAGTGCAATTGTTCCTCAGCTGTTTTTTTCATCCAATTTTTGTCCCTGACTCGCGAAATAGTGCTGTAGAAGCGAATGAGAGAAATGAGAGAAAGAGAATATAAAAAAAGAAATACCTTGATGTGTGTGTGTGTGTGTGTGTGTGTGTGTGTGTGTGTGTGTGTGTGTGTGTATTCTTGGCATACACTCGAGGTATCACACAGTTCCCTCGAGTTGACGAAAAGAAAAATGCGGGTGACAACTTCATACAAATTTCAGGGGAGTCAGACAGTTGACACCTGACGAATATTTTCTCTTTTTCTTTTTTTCTTTTTTGTCTTCTCTCCTTCGATTCTTTGTCTGGTGTGTAGGACTGAAGGAAGGACGGACGGAACAGTCTCCTGCCTATCATGTCGAGCGAGATAAGGACACCCCTCCGTCCCTCCCTCTCTCCTTCCCCTGGCATTTTCCTCTTATCAGTAATGAGAGGGCGAAGACAGGATGACTGATAAGAAAGATAAAACATAACATTGTTGATGCGTTTTGTGTGTGTGTGTGTATGTGTGTGTGTGTGTGTGTGTGTGTGTGTGTGTGTGTGTGTGTGTGTGAGAGAGAGAGAGAGAGAGAGAGAGAGAGAGAGAGAGAGAGAGAGAGAGAGAGAGAGAGAGAGAGAGAGAGTTATATACAAAGTGTGGGGTGACAAGGCTTTACATACACACCACCATCATAGTGGACGTATTTCGCAGGCCATGATCTGTGTGTTTCATCACCCTAAGGCCTTGTTCCTCCACACAAGGCCGCGGGAAGACCAGACAGGAGGGTGGGGTGGTGGGTGTAGCGGGATGTGTGTAGAGCAGACCGTGGCCA
>NC_087169.1:15811141-15813641 GCF_035594125.1 Scylla paramamosain
CTGTCCTGTGTGTGTGTGTGTGTGTGTGTGTGTGTGTGTGTGTGTGTGTGTGTGTGTGTGTGTGTGTGTGTGTGTGTGTGTGTGTGTGTGTACATAGAAGTGCATACACATCTTTTTTTTTTTCGTATCCTTTAATCTTATATTTCATTCCTCCTAAAGAAAAGAATTGTATAAGAAATGTTTATAAATATTTTCTCTTCGCTCTTCTCGTAAACATGTTGAGAAGCCTGGCAGGGGAGAATCATGAGGCAGGTACGAAGGGAGGGAGGGACAGTGGGAGGGAGGGAGGGAGCGGGAGATGGGAATGGGTATATAGATAAAATGTTGCATTATTTGAGTGTTAATATATATTCTCTCTCTCTCTCTCTCTCTCTCTCTCTCTCTCTCTCTCTCTCTCTCTCTCTCTCTCTCTCTCTCTCTCTCTCTCTCTCTCTCTCTCTGTGTGTGTGTGTGTGTGTGTGTGTGTGTGTGTGTGTGTGTGTGTGTGTGTGTGTGTGTGTGTGTGTGTGTGTGTGTGTGTGGTACATTTTGAAGAATTACTATTGATATTTTACGCTAAACGAAGTGTGTGTGTGTGTGTGTGTGTGTGTGTGTGTGTGTGTGTGTGTGTGTGTATGTGTATGTGTGTGTGTGTGTGTGTAATTTGCCTGAAATGAAAAGCTTAAAGTAGGGCGAGCATTACATACTGTGAGCCGCGCACATAAATTTCCCACCACTGCATTGCATTGGACGGGAGGTTATTTATTTTATTCAACACACTTGCTCTAAAACTCACCTGGCTGATGGATCAACCTTGTGGGCGTGCAGGTGGCGCGGCTCATCCACTGCTAAAATTATTCTGGTTCTCCCCTTTGCTCTTCCACAGTTTTCTTGTTCTTTTTCTTTTGTTTTTACCATTTTCCTAAAGCGCTTCAAGGTTTCGCTCTTAAATTCTTGTTTGTTGTGCTTGTAGGCTTATTTATCTGCGATTTTTTGTTTTAAGTTCGTTTTCTCTCATCCACTGCTTAAATTATTCTCCTCCTACTCTTTACTTCCGTTTTCGTTTTCTTCTCCTTTTTTTTTTTTTATCCTGAAGCGCTTCAGTGTTTTGCTTTTAAATTCTTTGACTTATAGGTTTATTTCTCTTTTTTTGTGTTTTATTGTTTTAATTTCGTTCTCGCTAACCAGGTGAGGAGAACGAGTAATTTAACAGTGTAATCTATGACATCGTGTGGAAAGTAACTATTCTTGCATCTGATTCTCTTATTTTTTCTTGTCTTTTATTGTTTTTTTCTTCCCTTCCGCTTATCCGCTGCTTAATTGTTTTGCTTTTACTCTTTACTTCTGTTTTCTTTTTCTTTTCTTTTTTTTTTTTTTCTAACCCTAAAGCGCTGCAGGGTTTTGCTCTTTAAGGCTTGGCTGGTGCACCTGTTGGCTTATTTCTTTCTTATTCCTGTTCTGCGTTTTATTGTTTCGGTTTCGTTCTCGCTAACCAGGTGAAGAGAATAGGAGTAACTGAATAGGGTAATCTAGGATACCATGCGTGAATTCCTGCACCTGATTTTCTTTTCTTCTTGCATTTTATCATATTTCTTTCCGCTTCCTTTCTTCTTAACCATTTTACTGCCATGTTTGTCTTTTTGTTAACCTTCAAAATACTGCAGGAAAAATATTTTGCATGGACAGGCAGAAAAGAAAGGGAAAGGTTAATTTTTTTCTTTTCTAGTCTAAAGAGCTATTCAAGAGTTATTAGTACGAAAGTAAGAGTGTAAAAACTTGTTGGAGATTGAGAAAAATTGTCCAGCAGTGAGAGAGTTAATCTCAGTGCAATGAGCATTGCCAGTATTGAGTGACGGACCGAAAATATACACAGAACATACTTTCGTACAAGGAACCAATAACATTAACGAACAAGACTTATTTCATATGCCATTCGTGTGTTTTGGTTTGTATAAATTCGTGAGAGAGAGAGAGAGAGAGAGAGAGAGAGAGAGAGAGAGAGAGAGAGAGAGAGAGAGAGAGAGAGAGAGAGAGAGAGAGAGATTATTCAGAGGAGCATATATAAATTTCAAAGCAACACCAGATGGGCAGAGCAGATCCAGATGCAATAAGATTCGATCAAGTATCTATCTCCCTCGACTTTCGACCCTACGACAGGAGAACCCAGGACCCGCTTTCTTCACGAGGAGGAGGAGGAGGAGGAGGAGGAGGAGGAGAAGAAGAAGGGGAAGGAGAAATAAGACAAGGGTTTAATAATTCGTCCAAATAACTTCAGGGTTTCATCAATGGTAATCAAGATGAGCCTCGCCTTCCCCCTTGAGTGTTTCTTAATGCCCCGTGACCTAACTGACGGTCTTTAGGAACGCCGTATATTTTTCAGCAGAAAATGGGTGGTGATTTTTACGTAGTTTAGCGATATGAGGGAGGGAGAGAGAGAGAGAGAGAGAGAGAGAGAGAGAGAGAGAGAGAGAGAGAGAGAGAGAGAGATCGGCACAGCAGGAAAAATAGATGAAAGAGGAAG
>NC_087169.1:15818641-15823641 GCF_035594125.1 Scylla paramamosain
TTAGAAATGGTAGCAAATATGGTTAAAATTCAAACTGAAAATAGATTGTGAGCGTGCAGAGTATGCTAGTAACCCTAACACTTTATTAATTTCATTCATGGGTCTTTTTAAATTTCTCACATATATACACAGTATACTAATCAAAGAAAACAAAAGGAAAGGGGATGCTGATTTAAATTTTCTCCAAAGCTCCCTGATAGGGAGCTTTGGAGATTCTTGCCTATTTAGTCGGGAATATCTCGGCATTCAGAATTCCTGTAGTAGGTTGACAAATTCGGAAAAGGCAGGTTCAAAATTATATTAGGTCTTAGGAGGTACAGAGAGCGCAGCTTAACCTGTATTGTTTAATTCTTTTTGAAAATAGCAGTTACCTTGTAATCGTTTATGTGATTATGTGGCAGTTACGAGACTTCTGTAGCAGTTGTGGACAGACTGCGTGGTTGAGTTAAGGCAAGGCGCAGCGAGTGACGGTCTCTGCTGCACCATGGGGCCAGGAGGCCTGTACACCTGTCGTTCCACCGTAAAGCAGTCATTACATCGAACCATCAGACCCCTGTCGTTTCGTATTAAACAGGATGTGGTTTTCCAAAAGTGTACGGTTCAAATATATACATGAGTACAGTTCTGCAAAATGTTTCCTAGCGTGACACTAGGAAACATTTGACAAGCAGGAGCTCGTCTGCAGTGACCTCAGCAATGTTTCACCACCGTCTTGAGAATGCTGGTGTTGAACTTTACCTTCCCGGTGAGAGCTTATTGCTATTACAATCCGATCTGTGGATAAAATTAAAAACTTTCATACACTATAGTGACCCTTCCGTCCTCCTGGTAGTAACTGTCTGCTTATCGTTATACTGTATGAGCAAAATGAGTATATTAATGCTTAATAAGATAATATTCATGGCCAACAAAGTGTGTGTGTGTGTGTGTGTGTGTGTGTGTGTGTGTGTGTGTTGTTTCGTTACAGCCAGATGACTCATTTTTTGCCTACTTCCGGGAATTGCTTTAACGCACCACAACCGGAAACCAAACACTGATGAGGCTAAGTTAATCTTTTCGGGCTAGAATCTCACAAAATTCCAGGAAACCATTGCACGTGTCTTTCACGTCCCAGACGACACTCACAGCCACAAGGTATCCGGTATAGGAGCAGACCGTCCTGCAGATCTCAGTGCAATAGAATGTTCTGATCTATTTTATCATTTTGTTTATTTATTATTGAAATGGCCAGTTGTATATGTTTTATTACTTTACAAGTAGGTTATTCACTAACTAATAATGCGATGTTTTTTTTTTTTTTTTTTAAGCTGATTTTCGTTTAAAAGGAAAAAATTCTAACAGTGCAGGGAAACGAGACTTGATCGCAGTATATGAGTTAAGAAACTATTTTATATATACATTCGCAGATGATGTTATCAGACGCATAGGTTGTGGCTGCGGATATCAGAAAGCATACCCCACAGCTGTCGGCCGGCCAGTCATGACAACACGAGCTGACGCAGCGATGAGAAGCTGACAATCTCTATCTCCATACTCGTTTACTTATGTCCAGTAGGATGCTGATAACATCCTACTGGACATTAGACTTACCAAGCTTGTCACTGATGGTACGCAACGAGGAACTTGAAAACAGAGAGAGAGAGAGAGAGAGAGAGAGAGAGAGAGAAACTTATCCTTGATGACACAACTATGATCTTTATTATAAGCACGTAATAGAAGGTACGTCTAAGGATCTGTTATGAAACAATGTTTGAAAACGGATACCATATGAACAAAGAACGATTATTTACATCATTAATATTTCTTTTTTTCAAAATCTTCTTTTCGTAAATGAAAATACGGATGCAGATACATAATGAAAAAAAATGGCACCATTATGGGACATGTTTGATATGGGTTGTGCGTCGAGTGTCCAGGAACCCCCTTGCAACTTCTCAAGGTGACCTTAGGCATCCGTACACAGGCTTCCTCAACACTGCCTGCCGCGCTCCCCAGCCACCCCTTGATACAACACATGCGGTGCTTAGTATTGCCAGAGTGCTCAGTTCGAGAGAGAGAGAGAGAGAGAGAGAGAGAGAGAGAGAGAGAGAATGCATATTATCAGGGGTATCATTTCGCAGAGAGAGAGAGAGAGAGAATGCATATTATCAGGGGTATCATTTCGCAGAGAGAGAGAGAGAGAATGCATATTATCAGGGGTATCATTTCGCAGAGAGAGAGAGAGAGAATGCATATTATCAGGGGTATCATTTCGCAGAGAGAGAGAGAGAGAGAGAGAGAGAGAGAGAGAGAGAGAGAATGCATATTATCAGGGATCTCTGATCGCATAGAGAGAGAGAGAGAGAGAGAGAGAGAGAGAGAGAGAGAGATGCACACATTATTTTGTCGTCTTGTCCTCGGAAATCCACTGTTAAGAATAAATCGCTGCATAGAAGAGTTATAGCTGCTAATGGAAACTGCTGGCAAGGAGGAACATTAATGATACGTCAGGCGTCTCCGCCGAGGTATCCACACCACAGACCGGTCCTCACTGCAGCCGACAGTCTGCCTCGCTGCTCACTGTGGCTACACACGCGCACCTCCCCGTCTGCGAATTATTCATCGTCCACGAAACGCGTGTCACGAACGAGGCAAGTTAAGCATACACGTACGACGCATATCTTTAAAAGTAAAGACTTTAAATTTGTTTGTGCCAATGTGGTGTACTATTTTAAACAGTCTATAACTGTATCCACATGGAGTTTGTGGTACAGTTATGTGAGTGATACAGTACTTACATGTATGCAGGAGTGTGACAGACACCGTGCCCATGGAGACTGATGGCATCGGCGAGGGTGGATCTGCCGGCCAACACTCACCACGCCGGTCACACGTCCCACTTTCAGGACCTGGTGACACAGAGGAAAACATTGATGGTGAGATGCCACACCACGAGTCAGCTTTCTTCCAGTGTGAGGACTCAGCACCGATCCTTTCCTGGCCCAACAACCAAAATGAAGTGAATCCACGCGGACTGCTCGGGAAATGGCACAGTATGGAGAGGTGGGTCGGCATCAGTGCTGCAGGACTCTGTTTCATCATAGTTTTCGTCACCTTCCCATTAGTGTATTCCACGTGGTCTTCCACTCCTCCCTCTGGGGTTGCTACCATTGATTATGACGCACAGGCTCAGAGTTATCTTACCTCAATGATGAATAAAGTCGAAAAAGCTATGAACACAAGTGTAGATCCCTGCCATGACTTTTATCAGTACGCCTGTGGGAAGTGGGGTCTTAATGATCCATCAGCCAATGATGTATTGAGATCAACCAACTTTGAACAAATGAAACTTCTACTTTGGAAAGCAATAACTTTGAAGCTCAGGGTCGATGCTAATCCACTAGTAAGCACAGAAAGCTCTCATCCAATACAAAATGCCCTGCATTCTGTTCGTTCCCTTGCAGTTGACTATTACAGATCTTGTCAAAATGAAGAACTCCTGTCATCGAGAGGCGTGACTCCTCTGAAAGATGTGCTCAGTCAAATGGACCAACTGTACCTTATTGTCTCTCAGAGGCTTGAGCCCCTTCATGCATTTCAGAAGGTATTGGAATTCGTGCACCACAAACTGCATCTTCATGTCCTTTTTAGATGGAAAGTCGAGGCGGACATCTCAGTTCGGGATGCCATGGTCATTGAACTGAATGTACCTAATGTACACTTTATAAAGCAGGGAACCGATTTGCAAGGCAAGGAAAAACTTATTCGTACATACAGTCAGTATGTCAAAACACTACTGGAAATGGTTGGCAGCTTTAACAGCAGCTTGGATAATGAAGTCAATGCAATTCTTGAACTCTTCAAAATCTTCCGGCCAATGAATGGATCATTAATTGGTCATAAGACAACCCTTGAAAATCTTAACAAGTTAGCTCCGATTTTAGACTGGCAAGAGTATTTCAATAGTGTTTTTAATAGAGTAGGAATACACATAACACTGGATGAGCATGTTTTTTCAGAAATCCAAGATTACTTAAGTGTTCTTTCCAAACACATATTATCAGAGATTTCTACTTGGGGACTTGAGAGACTTTATATCTACCTCAGATGGGAGGTGGCGCAGTATTACAGCCAGTCTCTACATAAGACAGCCAGGGATACTCTTCTTCCATTGATTGAAGAGTTAACAAGCTCTAATGTAGCTGCCTATCCTAACTACCGTATTCACCCTTGCTTGCTGGAGGTGGAGAAAAGGCTTCCCTTAGTCTTCCATCATCTAGTACTGGAGACCGTCAGTGAACGTCTACCCGAGGGAATATCCATCAAAGACAACTTAAAAACTGTAGCAGGAATAGCTGACATAATTAAAAAAGAATTCGTAAGGAACATAGAGTCTTTTACATGGCTAAACACAAACGTGAAACATGTTGTACAGGAAAAGCTAATTAACGTTAACGTAAAGGTTGGCTATCCACCTGTTGTAGACAGTCCCCTTGAACTAACTGAGTACTTTCAAGACCTTACACTTACCGACAACTTTTTCGAAAATCAAATGGAATTATTGAAATTTAACCAAGACAACTTAATGAGGCTCTTGAAACAACCACATTTGTACAGTGACTGGCACCTTATAACTCCCATGACTGTGATAAGCTTCTATGCATATCGTACTAATGCCATTTTGCTTCCCCTTGGGGGACTCGTGCACCCAGTGTACCACGCTTACCTCCCTGCCTACATGGCCTTTGCCTCCATTGGATCGCTTATCGGCCACGAATTGGCCCATGCACTGGATTCAATGGGTCATGTACGGGATTTCCATGGGAAAGTTAATAGGACACTCTGGGATGAAGCCACAAATAAAGCATTTAATACACGAGTTACGTGTCGTGTGAAGCAGTACATAAAGGACTACTACCCCATCCGGCACTGGATGACCACCAATGAAGTACTGGCTGATGACGCAAGCGTTCGTACTGCATTTATGGCAGCAGCGAGTCATTTCCACCCCATTAAGTTGC